>NC_134712.1:156191943-156503875 GCF_049634645.1 Pelodiscus sinensis
CCCAAGACTGGATGATTTCCTCCCCAAAGTAAAAAGCACTAATGTATTCTCCAAGCCGGATGCCTGGAGCAGATTCTGGCAAATTCCTTTAGCCAAAGAAAATGTTAACCTTACTACATTGACTACATCCTTTGGGAAACTTAGCTTTCAAAGATTGTTTTTTGGGGTTACCAGTGCCCCCTGAAATTTTCTGAAGAAAGACAAAAGAACTGTTCCCAAACACAAATGGCGATGTAGTTTTTCATGGATAATCCTGGGGGGGGGAGACAACAAGCCCACATTGAAGTCCTCACCTAATCAGACCATCTGGACTAAAGCTAAACAAGGAAAATGCATTTTCCACTTACTCCAAATTAAGTTTTTGAGACAGACAATAAACAAGATGGGAACATAGCCCTGAGAATGTAAAAGCAATTTGAGAATTGAATGCACAAACTAATTTACCATAATTGAGATATGTACTCAAGGATGGTAAATAACCTTGGTCTATATCTACAGGGCCATTTTACAGTGACAAAACCACTGAATGAACAGTTAAATTCCAATACTGATTGGCTATGAGATCCAAATCAAGAAATTCCTTTCAAAAAATTTAAAAGAAATTATCTCAACATCTCCAGTTCTCAAGTAGTATGATGTGAACCAAACCATAAGGCTCAGTGTGGATGCAAGCAACTATGGCATAGGTATTGTGTTGTTCCAGAAACATGGCTCTGAGTAGGAGCCAGTTGTATTTTGCTTTCGCACACTAAGGGTACATCTAGACTACATGGCTCCGTCGACAGAGCCATGTAAATAAATTAGTTTACCCAGCATAGTCAATGAAGCGGGGATTTAAATAATCCCCGCTTCATTAAAATAAAAATGGCCACCGCATTGTGCCAACGATCAGCTGATCCAGCACAGCGCTCATTGGCACAGCGCGGCGGCCATTTTTATTTTAATGAAGTGGGGATTATTTAAATCCCCGCTTCATTGACTCTGCCGGGTAAACTAGTTTATATAGCTCTGTCGACAGAGCCATGTAGTCTAGACGTACCGTAATAGAAGTAGAAAAACACTGGTTAAAAAGCTGTGCTTGGTGAGAGTATGGGCCTTTGAGAATTTTTACAGATACATGTGTGTATTCGATTCATTTTTATTGATAACATATACTAGCAGCCCACGTTACCAGCAAACAAATGGAGAAGCTCAGAGAACTGTGCAGACAGCCAGGAAGCTGTTACTAGGGGAAAATCCATTCCTTGCTCTTCTGAGCTACAGATCAACACCATTAGCATTTACTGCACATAGTCCTGCATAGCTCTGTCTCCAGAGTGGCTAGATATGAAAAAATAGCCATATATATATATATATATATATATATATATATATAAATAAAAAAAATTTGGCTATTTTTTCATATATATAATCTCACACACACACACAATTGGACACTTTTACAGCAGGCATCATTCATTTAAGGAAGTTTCAAATCTAGAACCTGGTCTCTGTTCATGTCAAATTGGATGGAAATGAAGGATGAGCAACTGCAACTGTCATAAAGAAAAAAAAATCCAATGTCCAGGTTATATGTGGTTGAGCATTCAACAGAAACCACGAACATCTACAGTTTGATCCTCAGAAAAAATATCAATATAGCAAACTCTTCAGATGGCAGATGCAGAACAAGAAGAGATTCAAGGACTCCAAACCGATGGCCACAGCCAAATGTTGCAACTAATGGACAACCAGATGACCAAGTTGTTACATGTTGGGGTTGTGTAATTAAAAAACCAGTACAATTCAGAGAGGTTTAACAGATTGACCTACAAAACCCATGTGATAGTGTAAATATTGTAAATGCCAGGGTTGTAGACCTTAAATGGGAAGACAGAATGGAATGCTCAGCTGTCCTGTATTGTTCAGCTACTAAATGGCACTGTTTGTAAAATACTTTACTTACATGAACCTCAGCCACACGTGGCATAGCATCAAAGGATTTTATAACAAATACATCTGGTGTATGTAAACAAACTCTGTAGCTAATCCATTTCTGGCACAGAAATATATGATTTTCTGCAGAGGTTAAAGCCTTCCATGTGGAAGACTCCAGATCATAATGACAGCTGCAGAAGCAGCGCTCCCAATGGCTCTCATCCTGTCTTGTACCCCTGAGTCCCCACACTCAAAGCATGCAGAAATGACCGTGTGCAACATGCAGGGTAATTCTGAGTGGGCAAGCATTATGCTCTGGAGTAGGAAGGTAGACCATCTGTACTTGTTCCTGGCCCATGGACTCTAGTCCTTGTAGGACATCCACAAGACAAGATGAAGCCACAGACCTGGATCTGGGTTCCCATATGGATGACCATAAGTATATATTCATTACGGAGAAGAGCTGTCACACAGATTGAGATCTGCCAGGCCTGGGCAACAGGTGTCAGAGGCAGGGGGTGTCTCAGACTCCCCAAACAGCCAGGTATGGCCCAGTTTCAGTTGTACAGGGTCTGACTGCTCAGCCACCACAGAGCAGGCTGGGAAGGCTGGGGCTGTACTACCTGACAGTCCCGTACTCTGGGGCTGAGGGGGGCTGTGGCCGCACTGCCCAACAATCCTGCACTCTGGGATTGGGGAGGACTGGGTCTGTGCTGTCCAGACTCCTGACACTCAGGGCAATGGGATGATAGCCAGCAGCAGGAAACAGTGGCCACAAGGGCTCCAGGGGGCGTGGAAGGGGCTAACCTCCCCAGTCCAGTGGTTCACCTACTGCCTATACTGCCAGGCTTTTGTTCATATAGACCCGTGGTCCCCAACACGGTGCCCACGGGCGCCATGGCGCCCGCGGGGGCATTTGCATGCGCCCGCCAGGTGCTCGGGGCTGGCCTGGCCCCGGGCACATGGCACGGCGCTTGCGGGGAGCGTCAGCCCTGGGCGCGCGGCGCTTGCGGGGGGGGGGGAGCGGCGGGCGCATGGCTATGGGGGGGCCCTGCCCCTGGGCATGTGGCTATGGGGGGGCCGCCCCCGGGCATGCGGCTATGGGGGGGGCCGCCCCCGGGCGCGCAAGTGTCCTCACCCCCTGGCGCCCGGCGGGTGAACGGCCACGCCCCCTGGCACCCGACAACCTCAAAAGGTTGGGGACCACTGATAGACACACACACGCTATATTTGCACTTCAAGCTGAGGATTTGATTCCCAGCTTGAGGAGACATACCCATGCTATCTCTGACTGAGTTTGCATGTTAAAAATAGAGCACAGCTCGGGCAGCAAGAGTGGAGGGAGGATCTGTCTCTCCCCCCCCCCCCCAAAGTATGTGCAGTGCCTAACATCTCAAACAAGTGCATATTCAGGGGCAGCCAACCCATTCTGCCATTCACACCGCCACAATCAAAGCTATTTTGAATACATCTTCTCAAGCTAAGAAACATATCCGTACCTCAAAATATAGACGTACTCATCGGCAGAATCCTCCCCTAGTTTATGTTAGGCAATCTAAATGAAGTAAATGAGCCTGGACTGTCATAACTCAAGGCAGAATTTAGTCCATCTTGTTTATAATTTGGGGGGGCTAATTTGGCTTAGTGAGGACTATTGGTTTCCCATTTATATTCACATTAAATTTTTAGTCCTTTTTAGCAACATTTTTTCTAGAAAACATCTATCATGTATGAAAATTGCTATAGTGATCCTGTATTACACATTTTCATAATCTTTTGTAATCATTACAAAAGTGATTTATAGATTATATTTCTGATGAGTCACCTGTCTTGCCTCTTTTAAAGGTACATTTTCTTTCTTGACAATTCCTACTGCTTTTTTTCTGTGACCCATGTCCAACTTTTTATGACTATTGCTAATAATTAGAGCAGCTTATTTTTCAGCAATGTAAATCTCTTACTAGAGGTTTTGAGTACTATCACTAAAATAATGATGTTGTACTATTTGTGCCATTACAAGAATTAAGTGTTGTTTAACATATGGTAATTTTTTATTATTACTCACAAAAATATTGTAATGAACCATTTGCGGTACAAAAAAAATGTTACCCTGTGAAAAGAAGAAATCTGGCAGTGAAACAAGCAGTTGAAAGAAATCTGAAAATAATGGTTACCCTGTTACCACAGAGTGCGCTGAGAAGAATTAAAGGAACATTGCATTTGTAAATCCATTACAGAGCACTGGTTATTAACTAGATAAGGGGTAAAGCAATAATTTCCTCTTTAAAAATGCATTTGGTTTATTATTTCTATCATCTGGATATGTCAGTAAACTGCATTGTCATAAAAAGAGAGGACATAATTTGGAAAATAATGCACCTTGACATGAATGAATTGAGAAAGTTTTATGATTGGCATTAATGAGTTCAGGCTTATGCTTCTAAGATGTGCTCATTGTAAAGTCTTGGAGACTGAGTCCGATCTCATTTAAATGCAGTAGAGATAGTCCAAGTTTACACCAATGTAAGTAGGCACAGAATATATCCCCGTCACTCATAAAATATTACATGTAATAATCAACTGGAAATTGTTGAAAATGTACATCAGGCAAGATACAACTGAAAGTGATGTCTTTACCATATATAGACACTGTATGTATTTTATATATTGTATGTGTGTATAATGTGTCTGCACAACGTGTGTATGTATGCTATCTATGTAATTCTCTGCAGCTCAGAGTTTAGTGTTATCTTAATTACTTACAGTGTATTGAGATTAGAGTGACAAGGTTCCTTTTGTGTTAAGCAAGAGCTCACATTCCTGACAGATGAGCTACTCTCCTCTTTGCCTCTAGATGATCACAGGAAACATTCTTAAAAACAAAACAACACACAAAAAAAGTTTGTAACTTTTGGCTGACCTAATTGTGCAGTGGCAGAGCATTTTACTGCCTAGGCTGGGCAGCTCTGTGTTATAAGACACATTTGGGCTTTCCAGACTCTGAACCTGGTAAGTGAGACAGTGTGCTGTGTGTTGCTGGACATCATGCAATTCCACTTACAAAAGACAACAGGGGTGGAGTTGCATGGGCCCACGGCACCCAGGCGCCAGGAATATTCCGGGCCTTGCGGTCCTGACTCCACCAATGTTCTACAGAGCAGTCTTTGGGCAGAGAGTCCTGGGCTTAGGGGTTTGTGAGGAGGGTTAAGGTGGAGGGCACTGTGGTTCTCAATCTGTGGCCAATGATAAATAGGTTGAGAACCACTCTTCTACATTACATTTCACTGGTACAGCCCAAATGAATTTAGTGGAAAAACCTAGATGTCACAGAGAGCAGAGTTTGGCCCTGTTGAGTATCATTAGGAAAGACAACCTTCCAGAGTGCAGCATTATTTCAGCAATGTTAATTTATCTGTAATAATTATCTGTGGACCAAATCCTGAAGTTCTTACTCAGTCTTGAATAGTGACTTGAGTAGCAGTTTCTACTGAGTAAGGACTCAGGACTGGGCTGTATGTTTGCTGTTTTGTTGAAAGTGGTGTGATAGGGCCTTGCACTTTGGGGGGGGGGCTTCCCCTTCAGGGAGCCATGGAGTTTAGGTAGCATGGGGCCCAGCAACAGTACTACTGGCCTTGCTTTGCTCTGCTTTACTCTGCTATGCTCTGCCTCACCCGCTCCCAGCATTGCTCAGGATAGGAGAGGGCAGCAGCTTGGGGGAAGAGGCAAAATGGGAGTGTGCCAGGGATTTGGGAAAGAGGAGGAGTGGGAGCAAGGTCTGTACTGGGACAGAGGGGATGTTTGTCCTGGGCCCTGCCTGCCTGCCACCCCAACTCCCACCCCCACCAGAGATGGCCATGATAAGAGGAAGGAAAGAACAGGGGTTTTTTTTCAACTTCAATCATAGCCTTACTCCTTCCGTGTGGAATAAGAAGATACCATTTTACACTGTCCGTTTTCAGAGTAGAACTGCAGTTTAATAACTATGGGGAAGTCCTCACATTGACTTATGTGACTACAGGAATCTAAGGCTTACACACTGGTTGCAATTCTCATTTCGGCCTAGGGCTTTGGGGAGGGTTATTTAGTTTGTTTTTTAGTGGATGGGTCGGTGCTCTGGAGATCTCAAGACATTTTCCTGTAACTAGGCAACCTGCTGTCTGGCATATGACATTGGCCAGTAGAGAGGTCAGACCCTGTCCTCCACATCAGGAGACATTTGCTGGGAGGAGGAAAAGGTGGGGTTTCTAGGAGACACAGAAGAGGAAACGGAGAATTCCACAGGCAGACACACAATTGTGCTAGAGCCACAAACTGAGCATGCACAGCTCTGGCAGCTGCAGATCAGATTTATTTATGGCATGTTCATGGCAACACATGTAGGCATTTTATTGTCACATACAAAACTTCATGCATCAAGGTATATTGCATTGTGCATTCCTTCTAAACCAAAGTCCATTCTGTGTGCTTCGTTCTTTAAACTGATTTCTTACTTCATAATAATGTATCCCACCGTGTTCTTTCTTATCTTACTATCTCTTTAACAATGTATTTTTTTAGTGTAACTGAAAACCAAGCAGCCCAAACAGTATGATGGTGTTTGTTTATTCCTGGTCATGTTATCCTTTTTCAGTATTGGAGATTATAGAGCGTGGTTATTCTCAGATCTCTGCATATGTTGATGCTCTTCTAACCACTTTCCTATACTGTGACCATATCATAATCAATTTACTGCCACTTATTCTCTACAAATAAATAAGAAACAGGATTTTTAACTAGGATAATATCTTTGATTAAATGTGAAAAACAAGAGTTAGCATCATAGAAAATAAGATTAAAGAAATAGAGTAGCATCCTGCCTAACTTGACAGCAAAGATTTTGCAACATTCTCAGTCATATATATTGATGCTTTGACAGCACATAACTTTAACTGTGATTGGTAACCCTTTCAATTTGTTTGTGTCTGCTGTCAGAAATCAATTTCAGTATTTAATGGCATTATGCAGACTCAGCCAAGGAGAATTTTGCATGGATTTAATTTAAATGTTTGAAGCTTCATTGCTAAGATATACATTTTAAAAATAAATATTTTATTTAAAGCTCCATTTCTATGATACATCTCTTTTTTTCTTAATCAAAGTGGTCTTCAATTGACTAATAGATTTAAAAACCCTAAGGAATAAAATATGACAGCTCAAAATGTGACAAAACAGATGAAATAGTTGCTTGATCTTACCCAGCATTGTAGATTTAGTGATACTAGTGGGAGTATTCAAATGTTAAGTTCAGCAACAATCATAAGTGTTGATAGGATCAGGTCAGAGCAGCCATTTTTATCTAATTTCTCACTTCCTCCGTTTTACCAAGGCTGCAGAAAAAGAACTGATTGTTCTCATAATTACAAAATAAAAATGTAAACATAATATTAATTCCTTTCATTGAAAAAAATGTTTTTGGACTCAGACCTACTTCCAGTCCACCATCAAAACTGTTGACATTAGTGAGAGATCCCTATACATGAATAAATTACAGAATGGAGCCCAAATAAACCTGGGGGCGGGGGATCAAACGTTGTATGGTTGCCTTAAAGAAATGAAAAAGCACAGAAAATGAATTGAAATACTGTGTTTAAGACTCATCACTTGTATTTTTTTATCTTTTTTACAAGATTGAAGTTTGACTTGCAAAAGGAGAAATACTGGGTATATTCCCTGTTTTTGCTGCTTTATAATGTTTATAGATATGAAATACTGGGATTTTCTGTTCTTAACAATACCTCGCTCTTATATAGTTCTCTAAGTTAAAGATTAAAAACAACTCTGCCCTTTGTTTGAAGGAACAGAAAATCTCCACTCCTATAATGCTTGAATAAGTTCTTCAAAGTAAACAGAGACAGACCTGAGTTTGCTAAAGGAAAAATGATAAGGAAAAAAATTGCGGAGGAATATACAAGAAGAGAACCATCTCTCAGGAAGCAAAGATGGGCAAACCCCTGAATTTTTCCCCTTTTGCAGGTCATCTTTGTCAAACGTCTGCTGTTTTTGATGGCATTTCCATTCATTTCCAATCAAACTAGTACATATATATATCAAATGTGAAAACCAGGACCCATTGAAGTCAGTGACAAAACTCGCATAAACCTCAGTGGATCTAGGATTTCACCCTATGTGTTTTCAAGTTATCCAAGCATAAGCAGCGATTTTTAGCTAACTATCTTTACTGTATTTCATTCAGAGAGTCTGCAGCTCGCACATGATAACATTTATGTTGTGGATGATATGGTTTTGGATCTAGCAGAGGTAGAGGAGACAACATCAGTAAGTAGCTGTTTTGCGTCAGAAGACACCACTGAAGACTCAGGTGTTGTGAGCTCTCCATCTGATATTGTATCATTGGATTCACAAAATGACAATATGAAACTGAAAGACAAGTCAGTCAATGGTCTGGAGGACCCTGCTGAAGTGGATGTAACTTATGCCTCAGAGTTGTGCTCTGTGAGGAATACCTCCTGCGACAGCAACGATTCTGAAAAAGCTCAACACAGGTGAGTTCCACTTTTAAAACAATCTAAAAAAAACCCTCACTTGCCCTTCTTATAGGAAAGCATTTAACAAAGCCAGCTTCTACTTGTTGTTATTTTGTAACCCAATGCCAAATAAACATCTAAGGGCTCATTGAAATGAAAAAGTTTAGTGCCAAAATGCCCTGAGAGCGTGTGCCTATAGCAACTGGTAGAAGTAATTTTTTTGTTTTAATTTGTAATTTCTTGCAAAATTCTGCTGTTCTTCGGAGCTAATTTCTCCATAAAGTTTAACATAATTTGGTATCATAGTTTGGTTAATCCTGCAGGAGTGAAGACTTTTGTATGGGGTGAGGGGGTGTGATTTTATTGCAGATCAACATGTCTACAATAATACTGCCAACCAAGGAAAAAATTTTTAAATATTTTTATTCGGTTTCTTCAGCCAGATATCACAGTGCTCAGCTGGTACGTAAGAACCTGGAAACAGACTACAAACATAAGCAAAACTGACTTTCTTGTTTATTCGCCAATAAGTCAGTGAGAGAATGGAAAAGAAGTTCTTAGTGCTCTGCAGAGGCAAATTGGAAATCAGTGGCAGTTATGACACCATATGTTGCCACTGCAAGGAGGGTGGTCCAAGGTAGCATACAGAAAGGCACCCTACTCTGTGTATTGCTGCAAGATTGAAATGAGGGAGGGGCCTGTTATTCCTTATCCGTCACAAAGCCCATGCTCCCTCTATTAAGTATCTAAATCTATTGTACCTTCAAAAGAGTATGTATCATTGATCTAATATCTTTCCACACATTTCTGAGGGAAACCTTTATTTGTAATTAAGTAGAGGATTAAATTAGGGTTGCCAGCTTTCTAATGCCAGAACACCAAACACCTTTGCCTCCATCCACTGTATGTCCCTCTCCTGACCCCACTAAGGTTAGGAGGTGGACATCCTAGCTCAGCTACTTCCCCACAGGTTGTGCAGCAGCTAGTACGGAACCTTTCAGCTCTGCTGCAGCTGCAAACCAGACATTCAATGGCCCAGTCAGCAGTGCTGACCAGGGCCTTCAGGATTCCTTTTTGACTGGGTGTTCCAGTCCAAAACTGGACACTTGATGTACAGTCAGTGTGCAATCACCATAGGTCCCTTGATAACTTTTTTATGGAGGATGACATATACTAGCATAATATGATTAGCTCTAATGGCTTGATCCAAAGGCCATTGAAATCAGTGGAAAGACTCAGAGGGTATGTCTACACTAGCTCGTTAGTTCGAGCTAGGTAGGCAAATGAGGGCAGCCGGCGTTGCAAATGAAGCCCGGGATTTAAATATCCCGGGCTTCATTTGCATGTTCCCGGGCGCCGCCATTTTTAAATCTCCCTTAGTCAGAACTCCGTGCCCACAGCTACACGCGGCATGGAGTAGGTAGTTCGTGGAACGATGTGTACCGGTAGTTCGAATTAGAGGTCCTATCCGTGCCCCGGTTGCCCTCATTTGCCTACCTAGCTCGAACTAATGAGCTAGTGTAGACATACCCTTACTGATTTCAGTAGACCTTACCTTCACCTGAAACTGCAAGGCCCAAACTGGTTAGATAAAATATGCATGGTCAGGACATTGTATACACTGCCCAAAAGTAACTACAGTCTTCACTATCACAAGCATTTCTTACACATCCCCAAATTTCATATCATAATTGTGAATTTGAGGGACAGGATACATACCCCACAACGTAGGCCAGTAATATGGCATTCCTAATCAATGCCAAGTATATTGCTGCATTTGGTGACACATTTCATGCTTCCCAAGAAGTGAAAAACCTATCACATGCCATGAGAATGGCATACCACCACTAAAAAGTCAACATCTGCCTTACCTTTTGCTTCACTGCAAGGCAAAAACATCCTAGATATGCCTCTCATCCACATAAACGTGGCAATAAAGTTGATTATATTAGGAAATGTTACATGTATGCAAAAAATCTAAGTTATGGATTTTGTGGGAAATTCCATTTTAAATTTCCTATCCTGTCCATATAAAAAATCTCAGTCCTCATGTTGAATTACCAGAATGTGATTGGTTTTTAAATGATACTTTGGGGGCTCAGGGAATTAATTCTCTTCCAGTGAGTATGAAATCACTTCAGCTTAGGGTTGTAAAAAGTTAATAGGCTAACTGGTAAGCCTCACCCTTAACCTGCCACAGGTTACACACTGACTTCCTGGGAGCAGGCTGCAAAGCATACAACAAAGCCTCCCTGGGAGCAAAACGCCTTCAAAGCAGCAGCAAGGCCTCCTCCCTGGCAGCAGCCCCTGCCGGTCCCATTCCTGGGGAGGTGGCTTTACTGCGGGCTTTGCAGTATAAAGCTTATTTAAGATATATACTGCAGAGCCTGCAGTGTGTGTAACTGTACAACCATTATGATTTTTAGTGGTTACATTGTTAGCCCCATTTTTACATCCCTACTTCAGATCTACTTTAGGACCCTATGGAATCCTGAAACCTGTAACTGGTTTCTGTATTACAGCAACAACAGCTATGCTGCTGACAGCAAAACCTCTGAAACTGAGGTGTTCTCTCCTTCAGTGTGTAAATTCCAACTTCACTCTTAACCTGTTTATAAATAAACCAGTATTGAAAACAATGCCATTTTTACTTCCCTGGAGATCAACTCCATAAGTCTTCAAAAAAAAAAACCCCTTCTTAGGAGAAAAGATAAATGTTTATTTATTTGTAAAATATCTGTTTGTATGAAAATCTTAGATTCATTATCTGGTTTTGAGTCAATTTTGAACCCGGCAAGAAAAATTGGAGCATGCTATTTTCAAAGCTCCAGTGCTTATGACTTTGGGATTTTATGTAGGTCCTCAAATGGGCAGGAACTCTAGAAATGGGCCTTCTATGACATCCCCTCTTCTATTTCTGGGAGATGGATTCCCAGCGAAATCAAAGTAGAGTTTTGTATGAACCATTGACAGTAAGCTATACTTTCCTATATTTATGTTCCTTATTTATTTTCCTTAAGCATTGGTGCTCCAATAGAAAACTGTGCTTGAAGTTCATGAAACCTGGCTCAAGTTTAAAATAAAATAAACTGGCAAGCATTAATTCCTATAAAGGACAAGTAATATGTTGTGTAAAATGCCATTGTTTTGGTTCACTTTAATAATCCAGGAGCCAGTTAATTTTGTGTTATATGAAAGTGCACCAGTGAGCCAGAATGGGCCAAACGCATCTGTGGTTCTGAGCTCCGTTGAGCCAGTGCTGTTGCACCACAGACTAATTTGGCCCAATAGTTGAAAACTAATTGTAAAGGCTTTACAGAAGATGCTAAACATTTGTGTTATTTTTATTAATCATTATAAAATTGACTAAACACTGGGCTTTAGTTACATGACAAAATAAATAATTTCTAGGCAAACACAAGTATTACAGATAGAAAAGGCCTGAGTCTCATTTATACTGGATTTATTTTTTACTATTCTGGCTGTGGGAGTAAATTACATACTCACTCACTTTAAAGTGTGAAGATAATGGTATATCTGAGAACAGAGCTATGCTTGCAAACACATACAAGTCTACTGCATGATTTTCCCTTTGACTGCACACATGGTTTTCACTGACTTACATAGCATTTGATGAGCAGTCTCTGACTGTAATTCTCTCCTGTGATTTTGAAAGGCTGGCATGCATTTCAGTTGCACTTTCTCAGAGTTTAGTCACATATTTCTGATTTAAAACCCTGCTGCACTGCCAGTGCAATAAAGAACCTATGAGTAAAGAAAAATCCAGTCTAAAGTGTTTACATAGGCTAATGAGTCCCACATAAGGCTTAGCTCATGCTCCAGGAGGTATTCTGTGATGCTGTCTACTTTTGGCAAATTATATTTTTAATTCATTTTGTTAAAGCTTCCAAAAGCCTTCAGGCATGGGTGGCTTTATAAATTAAAATACTTTTATTATTTATTATCATAAGGATATGTGACTAAACTCTGAGAGAGTGCAACTGAAATGCATGCCAGCCTTTGAAAATCACAAAAGAGAATTATAGTCAGAGACTCTTCATCAAATGCTATGTAAGTCAGTGAAACCATGTGTGAATTGAAAGGCATGCAGTAGACTTGTATGTGTTGGCAAGCATAAATTTATGCATGGATATGCAATGACACATGTACCACTACCTGCTTTCAGAAATGAGAATGACTATAGTATTTATACTTCCAGTACAATTTTCTCAAGTAGGGGGTACTTTCTTCCCATAATATGCAAGACAGGGAGACTTTCAGAGAGCTATTCTGTGCTCTGCCATCAACATGTCTTTGGGCAAGTCACTTCACATTTCTGTACCTCTGTTTTCTCTCACCACTTGTCTATTTTCATTGTAAGCTCTTGGTACAAGGGCAGTTTCTTGCTATGGGTATGTCTACATTGAAGCTGACGTGTGTAATTCCCAGCTCGCATAGACATACCTATGCTAGCTCTGCTTGAGCTAGTATACTTACAATAGGATTGTAGCATGAGTGCCAGCTTAGGCTAGACAACCGAGTACATTCCCGTGGGGGTCTAGACATTGTATGCAGCTAGTTAGCCCAACCTGTTACCCATTCTACCCTGACCTCACTGCTATTTGTAGATTGCATTTCAAGCAGAGCTGGCAAGGTACGTTTGTGACAGTGTTTGCACAGTATCTAGCATAATGGACTCCTGATCTCCACTGAGGGCCTTAGGGGCTGCCATAATAGGAAAATATATTATAATCAACATTAAGCATTGACCCTGAACACCCTTCAGCATTTTGGTTACCGTCTCCTCTCATACCTGCTCACAAAATTTTAATATATAGTATTAAATTAATAATAGGCAAGCCTCAAAGAAGTTAAAATGTTGCATACATAGCAATAAACACATCTCGTGATCTCTCACAGTTATAACTCCTGTCCTCCCACAACCTCCTCTTTTCCCATCCTTTGTTTGGTGTCTACACGCTAGCTGCATGGGGCCAGGATTGGTCAGTGTTATATGCCTACAAAGCATCATGCACTCCTGCTGTGTAGAGCTGTATAAATAATTACACACAAAACAGAACATTACTAAGTTGTAAAATCAAGCAGTCAAAAGTTAGGCTATGCCAGAGCAACCTTCATTTGCCACCCTTGTGCATATTTTTTATGACATAGTCTTTAATCAAATGATCACTTATTTTTTTCTTCAGGACCCCTGCCTCATTCTGTGCACAGGATGGATGGTGCTCTCTTAATGAGCAACTATTCAGTGCTTTATTTTATCCAGTTTGCTCAGTTTGGGGCTTTGTGCTTTATTTACTCGACATTATTCAGACCCTGCTCTAAAGTCAGAATTATTAATTTCTACATTGGGTTATCTATGCTGCTCATCACTCTTGTATCCAAATGCTGCATGAACACTAATTTATTTTCACAGCCCCCCTGTGAGGTGTAGGGAGGGTATTGCCCACACTTTACATATGGGGACTTGAGAGACAGAGAAATTAAGGTCAAAAGTGTCCACTATAGGTTCCCATTTCAGACTCCTAGGGCCTGCTTTTTTCAGAGTGCTTAGTAGTATATAGTTTACGATATATTTTGGAGAGTTTGTCTATTTTATCAAGAACCCCATCAAAACCGTAATACGTAGGACCACCAAATTCATTATACAGCTTTCTCTTATCAGAACTTAAAGCAATGTCAAGGTTTAGTTGTGCCAGGAAAATGGGATGTGCCTAGAATGGGACTCTCTCTCATAAAACCAAAACAGAATCACCAAAGCAAGTATAGTCCTCAAAATTGACATAACTGAGCAAATGTTGCAAGAGACTGAACCAAAATGAGCCAGAAGCATAGGATGATCCTGGAATAGGACTCTTCTCAATAAACCTTACAGAAAAGAGATAAAATGGAGAAATTTGGAGTAGTGTTCTGTTTTGGCACAGCTAAATCAATACTTAAGGTTTGAAAACTAGAAGAAAATGTTATTGGAAACCAAATTTACTGTAACATGAACACTATGTTAAAACATAGCGAATTATGAGAGTTTATAGGAATGAAGAAATAAAATACACTTGGTAAACTTTCCAAATTATGGACCCAGGCAACGCTAGTACTTACTCTGTTCAAATACAGCTCCTGTTGAACTTGAAGTTGCAATTTTGAGTGCCCAGCATTAGAGCCTGGGTGAAATGTTTTCAGCAAATACCATTTTTTGCTGAAAAATGCTTTTTGGGAGGCTCCAGAGCTCAAGACCCTCTGGCTTGAGACTCTAGATTGGAGGAGCCAAGCCTTGCGTGTGCCAAAGCCCTAAGTAGTGTTGGTACAGAGAAGCTTCTCTATCCCTCAGGCTATATCTACACTGCAGAGTTTTTGCGCAAAAACTTGCAGAGCGTCCACACTACAAACGCGTTCTTGCACAAGAAAAAGTACAGTAATCATAAGAACAGGGCTTTTTGCGCAAGAGTTATTCCTCTTTCTACAAGGAATAAGCCTTTTTGCACAAGAGCTTTTGCGCAAAAAGGCATGTGTGGACGGGCAACGGGTTTCTTGCACAAGAGAGCAGCCTATGGATAAAATGGCCATCAGAACTTTCTTGCGCAAGAGAGCGTCCACGCTGCCATGGATGCTCTTGTGCAAAAGCACATGGCAGTGTGGACGTGCTCTTGGAAGTTTCTTGTGTAAAAAGTTCTTGCGCAAGAAGCCTGCAGTATAGATGTAGCCCCAGCTAAGCTCTGGAGGAGTGGGAAGGAAGTTATTTCCAACATCTTGATTTCCCAACCCTATAGTCTTTGTGTCCCTTCCCTGGGCAAGGATTTAGGACCTTTTTCCCACGCTGTCCCTGACCTGATTCCTGCCACTAGGAGTGTGGGACTGCTCTGTCCCTAGACACTCACCCTGCTGAGCCACCTCTCTGGCCCAGTTCCCTGAAACTCCTGTAATAGGTTCCATGGTGCACAAGGCATGTTTAGGGATTAACCCTTCCTGCCCACTTGGTAGCCAGGTGACAGGAGATGGCTGGGTTATGTCAGTGGGCAGCAGCAGCTTGGAGGTGTTTGCTGCTGTTCTATAGGCAGAAAGGGACAAGCTGCTTCTAATCACAGAGGAGCAGGTGTGGGAGGAGGGAAGAGATTATTTCTGCAAAGGCATGGGCCAAGTCATCTCTGTGGCTGGAAGCTGCTGCTGTCCATGTTCTGGTCCGAACCCTCACAGAAATCTGGGGGAGGTGTGTGACCCTATATGTGCCCCATATGTTGCCTCAAGAAGACACAGCAGTGGGTACCAGAAAAGGTGGATCCATCCCTGGGGCCCAGCCAGGCATGGAATGTGGAGATCACTGAGCAGGGAGGGTTGAGTCAGGTCGGTCAGTCACCCCCATCCCTGTGTGAGAGAGGGTGTACCAGAATGTGCATGTGTCACCTCGCCCCAGGCAAACCTTAAAGAGAAGGAGGTAAATAAAAAGACTCAAACCACTCAGTATTTCTTTTTAGACAGAGGCTCTATCAACTTCATATTAATTTGAATGCTTCTACTGCACAGTTCTGATTGATTGCTGTTGGACTTCCTTGGATATGAATAATTTTACCAGATGTTCCATATTCAGCATAGGTAAATATGGTCACCCTAAGAGTAGGACACTTACATCCTTCTACAACACTCATGTTAATACATCCCGGAATTGTATTAGCCTTGTTTGTAATTGCCTCACAATGTTGAATCACGTTTAATTTGTGGTCCACTATAACCCTTAGATCCTTTTCAGCAGTACAATTATTCCTCATCAGGCAAATGCATCAGCAAATCTCTAATGAAGTACAGCTTAGACAAGTATCCCCATTTTGTAGTTGTCTGATTTTGAATTCCTAAATATAGTACTTTGCACTTGTCTTTATTGAATTTCATCTAGTTGATTTCAGATCAATTCTCCAGTTCGCCAGTTCTAATCCTGTCCTCCAAAGTGCTAACAGTCCCTCCCAGATTGGCATTATCTTCCAATTTCATAAACACGTTCTTCACTCCATTATCTAAGTCATTAATGAATATATTGAATAGTACTGGACCCAGGATTCCTGCTTCTCACACACCATTTCACAACAAACTATTGCTAACCACTCTTTGAGAATGGTCTTTTAGTCACTTTGTATCTACCTTATACTAATTTCATCTGAATCTCAGTTCTCTAGTTTATAAGAATGTCATGTTGTATTGCCCCTAATACATAGGACAGGTTTTCTTTTAGCGAGGTTAAAAAGGCATTTTACTTCATCTGAATTGTGCTTATAGTCAGGTGACCAGATAGCCAGCGTGAAAAATCAGGATGGGGATGGGGAGTAATAGGCACTTATATAAGATAAAGCCCTGAATATCTGGACTAGCTCTAATACCAGGACATAGGGTCCACTTTATAGAGAAGAAATAATTAAAATAATAGGAATATTTGGGGGAATGGAAATTACTTTTATGACCGCCCCCCACACAAAAAATATTTAAGAGATTCATAATCCTCAAATTCTACAAATATGGTTTATTTCTGTTCTTTCCTTCTCTATCTCTGTCTTTCTTTTCTCTTCTCTTTACCTCTCTCCCCAAAACCCACTCTTAAAAATCCTGACACGACTCTGGACGTCTTTGTGCATTGTTTGTTAACTGGTGCTCACAGAGGGAAGATGATGATGCAGCTATTATTCTAAAGTAGTAGGCATTTTCAGCCATTAGAGCAACAGTCCACACTAGCTTTTCATTCAATGTATACATAAGAAAAGGGTGTGGTGCTTGTGGAATTGTTAGAATCTTTTACAAGTGTCACATTGAGAGAGCTGCACTGCTGCGAGTCAAGAGATCGAGAGTCTCTGGCTCTTCCTCAGATTTTTTTGGTGCTCAACCTTCCACCAGAACGATAACCTCACAATAGCTCAGTTTCCCCATCCTTAAAACTGGGGTATTATTTCTCCACTCCAAAGTGGTATGTTGTGGATTAATTTATTAATGTTTGTATGTAAAGCACCAGGATAATGCTAGACGGAAGGCCTTAAGAAATACAAAGCAGTAATACATATCAAGCAGCAACATTTTTGTTTTGTGTGTGGTGTTTTTTCACCAGTGAACACAAAAAAGACCTATAATAGGACTGTAAAATATTGTTGCAACCCCATTTTTCTCTCAAATATGCTCATGCAGTTCCCATTAAAATCAATTCGTGGTAATGCTGATCTATCTGAGGGCATAACTAGACCCTTGTACCCTAGTCTTGACAAGCCAGTTACTCTTTGAGAATCAAAAATAGATGCATTCAACCTTTGTGCACACTTTTACCCTCCTGTAAATATAATACACTCCAATAAACCTGATAACCAAGCTCTCCTGCGTCCAGAAAGGGAGTGCTACTTGCCTTTTATTCTCCTTTAACAACATGAAAAGCAGGGATGTGTGGCATTCAGACAATGGCAGACCATAGACCTAATGTTTTTTCTTCTATTTGCCTGTCACTTTCAGAAACCATGCATTAAAGACAAATGATGACTTTGTTATCTAACCAGTCCCAAATGGAATGTACTTTCCAGTACATTAACAACACATAATTTGGCACTGTTTGCAGGCTTTGGTCATATGAAGCTGAAACATTAAAAGTTTATGCACTGAAGTGCACTTGCACCTCAGAAAGGAGGGAGTAGGCTTACAGGAGAAAGAGATCATTTTCTAACTCTTTGGTAGGGGAGGAGGGTGTCAGAATTGGAGGTGTATAAGTGCACATTTTACAGTGCTGTATCTGTTGGGCTCAGGGGTGAGAGAACCCCCACACTCCACCCCTCACTTACATTTTTTATAGGTACTATCGTTTCACACACCCCAACCCTCTGCCCTGAGCTACTCCTCCCCCTGAGGCAATGGGGGATACAACAGCACCTGTAAGAAACTTGTTACTTTCACACCGTGTTAGCCATCTACATCTGATACTGTATATCAGCCTTTCCATAATTCTTTGGAAATACTTTTAATTCAGAATTGGTTGAATTTGATCCTTTGCTAAAACCCAAAGAAGTCACTTTAAATGTAATGGCAGTGTTTCTGATTGCAATTACAGTGCCTTTAATGGTTTAAAAAGCTCTATTTCTAACTAGATGTACCTAAGCTTTTTCTTTTCTCCCTTTTGAATGTAAACTTTCTCATAAAAGTCCTTCTTCTACGGTGCTAATTTGACAAAACACTGCTGTAACTTTCATTTTGTCTCCAGCTGAGCCAGTGACTGCAGAGGAGTGTTGTGTTGTGGCCTCAGCTCAGTGGAATGGTAAAGCCAGTAGGTGAGCAGTTGCTGCACTCCGTCCTTTGTTCTTGCATGGATCTCTACTAATCTCCATAAGTAATATAGGGAGCAGCGTCCTGGAGCTGTGCACATTAGCTCTTTCTAACTTGGCTAAAAACTCAGCAGTGCAGTGATTTTCAGCACCTATTGTTGTGTGAGAAAAGCAGCCTGAAGTTTATCATGTTCTTTCCCCAAATGAAAAGAAGTGTGTGTGAGAAAATGCCATTGCTAATGTTTATCCACCATGTAAAACACAATATCAGAATAAATCTTATGTTTGTCTTGGATTCTAGCCAAAACAGAACTGTCAACAAAAGAAAAATATAAGGGGTCGAGAGGGAAGGTTTAAAAAGAAATTAAAGGCTCTTTTGTTTTCTTTTGCTAAATACTGTCGTGTGAAAAGTAGTTTTAAGCATATTTATATGTCATGTGAGCTACTGCAAACCCCTAAACCTTCCCTCTCACTCAAGACACACACACATTATATATTTTGAAACCATGATAATTTGGAGAAGAGCTCTAGTATTTATATATGGATATTGGAAGGGTTTTTTGGGGGGGGAGGGAGAATTAATCTCATTAGAATTAAGAAATGCACAAAAAGTTTTATGATTCAGAGAAAAATAATAGTACGGTGCTTTCATTTCCAAAGCACTGTACAAGCAACTGATTATCTTCGCATAACATTTCTGTGAGTTGGGTATTATTAACTCAGTTTTACAGCTAAAGAAACTGAGGCACAGATATTAGGAAGCAAATAATCTTTAGTCACTGCACAAGTGCACAGAGACTGGGAAGAAATCCTTGCTGCTTCTACCTTTCCTGTGCCTATTAAGGGACCGTAATAATTTAGCTATCAGGGCCAAATCTAGTTTCTTATTGACTTCAATGACAGATGGATTGGATTCTACACAACATCCCAGAGATGACACAGTGAGTCCTTAGTACAGATAGAATTCGAACTCATTACTTTCTGTCCCTAGCACTTGAGCACAATTTGCTCCTTCTGGGCTTGTCTACAATGGGGAGGCTTATACATAATATGGGGAGAAATAGTTAGGACTCTTGGGACAAGAGGAGAAGAAAACAAACAGCACGACAGATGCGAATTCTGATGTTTAATGTACTGATGGAAGGTAATGATAATGAGAAGCATAGTATTAGAACCTACACATCATAGAACCCTAAGCTGTGTTTGGGTAGTTGAGCCCTTGCTTAGGCCTGGTCCTGCAAAGAGCTTAGAAAAATCTATAACTTTACTCAAATGAGTAATTCCATTTACTTCATTTTCTTTGTAAGACTTGGGCCTTACATCTCCTGACTTCGCCACTAAATAAATTGCCAAGGGAGGTGGTGGAATCTCCCTCTCTAGAGATATTTAAGAACAGGTTAGATAGACATCTGTCAGGGATGGTGTAGACGGAGCTTGGTCCTGCCTTGAGGGCGGGGGGCTGGACTCGATGACCTCTTGAGGTCCCTTCCAGTCCTATTATTCTATGATTCTATGATTCTATCTTTCACTTCTTCAGTCAGTAGATCAGATGAGGATGTATCTGCCTTTCTTGCTCCCTTGCCTTTGCATGGGTCTCTTGACAAGAAAACTCAGGTTAACATATTGTAATGTGACTGGTGATAAACACATCTAGGGCCTGATCCCAGGTGATGTGTAGCATCTTCAACTCCCAATATCTGGTCCAGGAGAGTTGGCAACCTAGCAACAGCTGGAGGCTGCTGCAGAGTCCCAGGCCAGCAGTAGAATACTGAGCAGCAACAGAGCCTGCAGAACCAGTGGCATGGATGCTGGGGACGGTGGACATCTTCGGGGTTGCGGGGCCGAGAGGAACCCAAGGGGGCTGCCCAGAGGCTGGGACCTGGGGCTGGTGGAGTTAATGGCAGGTCGACAGTAGGGCTGGGCCCTGGGTGCGAGGACGCTGGGTGCATAACCTGGGGGTGCTGCAAAACCCCTTGCACCACTATTTTCCATGCCTCCTGTGCCTATGGATGTTAAAGTGCTATGTTTTAACTTTCTTACTATTCAGCACATGGTCATGAGCTGGTATCTTTGACAGTGAAAAACATCTGAAAAATATTCTGGGGCTTATTTATTTATGTATTGGCAAAGACTAGGGGCTTGAGTTTGATCTCACTTATACTCATGTACTTATATAATGTCAGGGGAGTTACTTCTCATTTACACTAATGTACGTAAGAGGACAGTCAAGCTCCAGGAATTTATCTGTGCATTTATTCACAGAGCTGTAGGAATGCTTACACAATGGTGTGGGAAAGCAGAGCTGAATGTTAAAAGAAAACGAGAAGTCCTGTGGCACCTTAAAGAGTAACAGATTTATTTGGGCATAAGCTTTCATGCACAAAGAAACATGTCATCTGGCATGAGTCTCATAACAACAAAATGGCTTAAAAAAGTAAAATGAGTAGTAAGGAGTTAATTATGTCAACAACAAAAACAGGAGAACAATCCCAAAAATTGAGTTCAGAGGTCTATTTCAAAAGGCAATAGCAAAAGGACATTTTGCAGCCCAAGTTCAATAAACAAAACAAAATGGCTTTTTGTAGACTCTCATAGGGACATATAACTGCCATATTGGGTCATATTGTGGTTCATGTTTCCCAGTATCCTGTCTGTGACTGTGGCCCACACCAGAGCTTCATGGGGAAGGTACAGACGAAGGCAGTTATGGAGTGATCATCCTCTGTCTGCCACTCAGAACTACTCATAGTCAGAAATTTAGGGTCACTCCAATAGGGGGCTGCATCCCTAACCATCTTGGACCTATTCATTATGAAATGATGTATACAGTTATTTTTAGAACCTAGTTTATTTTTGGCCTCAATGACCGCCCATGGCAATGAGTTCCACAAGATAGTAGAAGTACTTTTTCCACAGTTGTGTGTATTAAACCTGCTATCTATTAATTCCATCAAGTGATCCTTGGTTTTTGTGTAAAAGGGTAAATAACAGTTTTGTTCACTTCTCCCACACAATTTATGATTTTATAGACCTCTATCACATCCTCCCCTCCTTTGTCTTCTTTTTTATAAGTTGAAGAGTCCTAATTGTTTTAGTCTGTCATCACATGGAAGGCGTTTCGTACCCTTGATCATCTTTGTAGTCTTTCTCCCTTTTCCACTGTATTCTTTTTTCAGCCTACAAATATTAAAGGTTAGGATTTATATAGTGGCAATATTTTATGCTTATTTTCTATCCCTTCTGAATGGTTCCTAACATTCCATTAGCCTTTTTGACCACAAAGCTTGCACACTGAGCTGAAGGTTTCAGAGAATTATCCACAGTGATTTCCAGTTCGCTTTCTTGGGTGGTAACCACTAATTTAGAACCCATCGAGACTCAGAAGGCCTCTTATGGGGAAGTGCTGAGTGCCTATTGAGTGTAACTACAGTTGAAGATGCTTGACAGTCAGTGGTACTCTGCAGATTTGGTCCCCTGCAGTCTGGCTCAAACACAGACAGCACCATTCAGACCTTACATGATTTGCTGAACACTCTTACTTGAAGCACTACATTTTTATTATATTTTTAAAATAGGAAGGCCTCCGAGAAAGAAGTATGTTCAAAGATGGAATTGAGTGAGAAGAATGACACCATTATAGGCAGAAGGAAAAGGGAAAGTTTCAAGAATAAGACTGGGGCATGGAAGAAGAGAATAGTAAAATTGAACATTCAGGAAAGAGGCTTGGGAGGAATGTAGGAAGTGAGTAGGGAAGTAAATGGAAACAGCAGATGTGGACAGGAGCTAGTTGTACAGTGAGGATAAGAAGCTTGACAAGCAAAAGGAAGCCATTGAAAAGATTTGAGAGCAGTTAGAGTAGGAGATTATTTTATTGGTAGCCTAATCACAAGGACAAACTTTAATTTAGATGCCACATTATTACTCAATGTGATGAATAAGGGGAAGGAATAAACAAACTCCTAAAGTGAAATCCTGGGTCCGCTGATGTCAATGACAAAATTCCCACTGATTTCAGGGGCCAGGTTTTCACCTCTAAGAAATAAAGAGCTTGTTGTCACACACATATTAGTGGTATTTTTTTTAAAGACAAATGGAGAAAATACATGGTATCAAATTCTGATTTCACACTGGTTTTAGACCGTTCCAAAACTGTATTGAAACCAGGGGTGTTACTTCTAATTACACAGGTATATTTGAGAAAAAAATGAGGCCCATAATAAATATGATCCAAAATGTCTCCAAAGAGATTAGTTACCCCTTTTTTCCTCCATTCAAAATGAAAAATAGATTTTTAACAGAGCCTAGTTATTTTTAATTGCAATTCATATGCATGTGCAGTATGTGCACAACACATGTAGCAGACAGCTTTAAAATGACACAGATATGCAAACAATTTCCATTTGGGCACTCTCCTTTGTACAGACTTCACAGTGAATCCGAACCATTTCTTTGTGACCAGCTTTATTAATCCTAATCTTTTGATCAGCAGCACTCTGAGGAAAAACCACAAATATCCCACAGTGCAAAGATAAGAGATGTGGTTGCATCAGTATGGTGCGTGCTGGTAGCTCTGCTTGAATTTTGTACTTCTGGGGGCATGTGCTTCACATCTACAGTGAAACCAAAGAGGTTGAAATAAGAATGGCTTTCAGAGTGACAATACGAAAATAACCCCACCATTTTTCTCTTTCAATTAGTAGCAGAGATGAAGAAATGACTGCAGTTAAGAATGACAATGAGGACGTATTCATTGCTGCACGACTCCAGCAGGCTCTGGCTGAACTAGATGTCAGTTTAGAAGGTAGGGAACTATGTCATCTCTGAGCTACAGAAGTAGTAAGGGACAGTAAAAATATACAGGGTCAGTTTCTGCCTTATGCATGTGCAGTGTTCTCATGCAAGTCACCGGGAGCTACACATATAGCTGTGAGCAAAATTTGGCCCCCACCATCTGAATTGCTGCTATTCTAACCCACATTATTTTGTTGCTGGATTAAACTGGTATCCTTCAGCTGCTATTACCTATTTATCCACATATTTATATGGACGTCATTGTATATGAGTGCCTGCTACCAGAAAGGTCACACTTTATGGGCCACATTTTCTGCTGGCATATTTTCATCGACTTCAGTGGAGTTAGGCATGTAGAGAATTTGGCACTATGTTTCTGATCGATGTGCAATATGTAGCTTGCATCTTTGCAGCAGGATCTTCTCATTTTACAGCACATAAACTGCTTTAATACTGTCAGGATCAAATGGAGAATAGGGTTGGGAAAACGGTTTTAAAAAGTAACTGTGAAACCATTAAAAATCCTAGTAGTTATATGCACTGCAGATTCTGCAGTATAATCCTGAGGATTATACTGCAGAGCCCACCGTGCCGCTGGCTCCCCAGGAGTGGGGTTGGCAGCCAGGTCCTGGTGTGCACCAGGAGCCAGCTTATATTATAATATAATATAGTATAGGCTGGGTCACCGCACACACCAGCGCCAGCTGCCGGTCCTACTTCTGAGATCTGGCTGCCACTCCACACTGTGGGCTCTGATACTGGGAGTTTATAAGCCGACTCCCAGTGTGCACTGGCTCCTGGCTACCAGTCCTGGGGGCCTGACAACACCGCAGGTTCTGCAGAAGAAGCTTTGTACTGCAGAGCCCACAGCGCGGGGTGGCAGCTGGCTCCCCGGGAGCAAGGTCAGCAGCCAGAGCTTGCGCACACCGGCCAAGAGTTTAACCATAACAAAATCCAACCAGCTGATGCTTCTTGGTTAACCATTTGAATGGTTACACTCTTACATCCCTCATGGAGAAGGGGGGGATGTTTTCTATATGATATTTCAACCACATTACTACATGCAGTTTAAAGTTATAACATTAACATTCTGACCAGTTTAGGTAAAAATAGCCTGTTCTTCACAAAGAAATACCCTACTTCCTAACCACCTGTGATAAATCAAAATATCACTCAATTATGTGTTTCGATTCAAAATGATGTGAACCCTTCTTTAATTAATTGAATTAAATTCATTTAAATAATTGAAAGAAGAAATAAATCCAATAGCTTCTTTCACAATGAAGCTGTTACATTCCTGGATGATGATAGGGGGCAGGATGATAGAAGAAGAAATGCAAGTTCTGTTTCTTTGTTGGCTTCCTTGAAGTAGTCCCGCAGACAGGTTCTTTTATTAACTAGGTTTAAAAATAATAATTTAGAGATGTTTTCTGTTTATTCTGAAATGTTTCTCCTTTGGAGTATTGCAATAAAGAGTTTGTCGCTGAAACATTAGTGAAAGTTAAGGTATAAACAGTAGACTAAATTCTACCCTCAACTACACATGTGATTCCCTTTGAATACATTGCGAGGCATGTACATGTAACATTGACAGACCCCAGTTGTCAGCAGGTGGAATTCAACCTGGATCTTTTGGTGCTTAGCACATGAGCCAAAAGCCACCTGGCTGGTAACTAACACTGTAGAGCAGATTTATTCTCTCTAAGTGGTCTTGATACCACTAGATGGGACAGTATACCACAGGAGGGGAGTGGGTTACACACACACAATAGGCTGATGGTAATAATCAGCTAGACAATAAAATATATGCATGCAGATAATGATTTTTCTTACAACAGGAAAATGTTTGCTTGTGAGCCAGGTATGTCCTGAATTATGTAATTGTCATCAAAATCCATATTTGTTATGATTGTCTAAACCATCTTTGAGTAATAGACAGTGAGGTTGCAAACGTGACCAATTTGTGAAAGCTTTTGTTTGTATTTTTTGCAGCAATGGAAGGTATACACTGTGAAGCAGATAATGATTCTGTGGCAGACCACACAAATGGGGTGTCCAGCCCGCATTTCATCAATGCTGGTGCTGCTCAAGATACTGCTTTTGTTGTTCCAGTAACAAACATAGATGATATCTTGGATGTTAACACCATAGGTCCAATTGAAGATGAAGAGAATATGTTACTCCCTAAAGAAAATGATAAAGAAGCTATCTCAGCTGATTCCATTACTTTATGGAACTTTACAAATAACAGTGCAGGGTCTTTTGATAAGAAACAGGTAAATGACATGTCCCTAAGTATATCCATGGACTTAATTCACCAGCAGTCCTCTGAAGATGTATTTAATTCCCTGCATGCAGAACAAAAGCGAGAGAAGTTTGGATCTCTTACATCTTTGTTTGAAAAGAGAAATGAAAACAACCTGGGGCTGGAAAACACCTATAAAAGTGGTGTAAGTTCAGAAGAATGCAAACCCACACAGATTTCTTCTCCTCTCACGCCTGTGACTGAAATACAGATAGCAAGAGAGAAAACAAATCCATATAATGAACAAAATAGTCAGGAAAAAATCTTGAACAAAATGAAAACAGAATTGGAATTCAAGCCCACATCAAACAAAACCACTGAGGAAAAAAAAGATGTCTTATCCCCGCGCCAGTGGGGTCATCGTGTCCCTAGTTCTGTAACAAGCTATGAACCTAAAGTAGGCCTGACAACCTTTAAAGTTGTTCCTCCCAAGCCTGAAAAAAAATATTTTGATAGAGGGAATTCCTTCACCACTGGTGCCCTTAAGATAGATGACTTAGGCAACCTGATCACTCCAAATGCTGATAAGAAGAACACATCAGATTTTTCTTCCAATGAAACTGAAGAACCTCATATTGGGAGAGTAAAGGCATTCTGGAGGGAAAACTCTATGGAAAAACAATCTGACAAGTCTATAGAATATAATTCTAAAAAGTCAATAGCCATTGTGAGCTCAAAACCCTTTAATTCAAAATCTGAAAGCAAACCTATCTCTCTAATGGATTCAAAACCAATACCATCACAAACAATTACGTCAAATGTGGCTGAAAGGCATTTTGAGCTTGAAAGAATCAAACCACCTGTTCCAGCCACACAGTCTCAGGTAAAAACATCAGCATTCCCAACAATTAACAAGGACGAGACAGAGTTCCCATTTTTAAAGCCTTATAAAAGAACTTCAAGCCATTATGTTGCATCGGCCATTGCAAAACGTCTTGATCCACTTACATTAAAGACTGATTTGACAGAGAAGCATGTTAAAAATGAGAATAAACATGAGGAAACATTGATAAAAATTGGAGCAGAACCTCTCCCCAAAGAATGCATTACTGTGGCCAAAAACAGCCCTAGGGCAGTGAAACCTGCAGAAATGAGAGACTCTCATTCAGATATATTTACCTGCAGTCACAAAGCATCAAATGGCAGGTTGACACTTGGTGATAATTTTGCCATGGAAAACAAAACAGTGACTATCAAGTCACTGAATCACGTTACCCCTGTAGGTTTCTATAAACGGAGCATCAGTGTACCGCTTACTAAATCCTCTTCAAAAGATAACTACCCTGCAGAAAGCAATCACAGTTTTAACAGCAGACAAAGTATAGTTGATAAAAACACACATGCTTTGTCTGATCAGAAAGGTGAGAAGACGGACCATGCTAATTCTTCCTCACCGCTCACATCACCCAATCTCCCAACATCTACAGCCTCTTACAGCTCATTATCGAGGTCCACTAAATGGCATCCTGCTAACAATATACAAACTAATTCTTTAAAAGCATTGTCAGAGTTCAATATTACACCTGTGAATAACCACATCAGTTCTCAAAGAGACAAGAAGCCTGCTGTTCCCCTAATAAACGATATACATAAATCTGATGATATTATACAAACTGATATTTTTGGGCCAAAGAAGAAGTTCAAACCTGTTGTCCAGAAACCAGTTCTGAAAGATTCATCCCTGCACAGCACATTAATGGAAGCCATTCAGACTGCAGGAGGAAAGGAAAAACTACGAAAGGTAAAGTGGAGACTTTATTTAGGCCATTGAAACTGAAAAAGTCTGTATTTACCAGAGTAGACACCAGCTTATTCTATACCTGGTACTCTTGCTCATGTGCTGAAGTGCATGTACTATTTAAAAAACTTATAATAGCAACATTCAGAATTGACCGCTGGCTATTCCTCACATCCTGTATATTGTTATACAATAGCCTAGCCGCTTGTGCTAGTTAGAATAGCCAGAAGAATACTGATGTAGGGAAAAATAATTAAGGTTAACCTACAAGCCTAACCTGTATTCCTGAAGGTTATGTAAACATCAGAATGTGCAGTATATAGGAAACATTTAGCTACATTCGAATGAAAGATACACAATTACGTTACTTCATCAAGATTTATTATTTATTAACAGCTGGTACTGGGCTTGGTGTTCTGCACAATACACACAGGACTTGATTCTGCCCTCTGAGCAAAATGTAACTCAATGGGGCCACTTGCATGAGTAGGTAGTATGCATTATGATTAAGGGATGCAGAATTAGGCATAAAGGAAGCCAAGCTGCCTAGCCCACAGAGCTTAAAATATATGTGTGCTAAGCAATTTAATAATGTTTCTTCAAATTATGTCCAAGTAAATATTTAGTAACAACCTGATGGTGTCTGTTTTGTTCATATGCTAGACTTCAGACAGCGTGATAAATGGAAGTCAGAAGAACTCATATGCTGAGCCAGAGAATGAACGTTCAGCCCTGCTGGCAGCAATCAGAGGCCACAGTGGCACATCAAGACTGAAAAAGGTAAAAAATAGATAAATAAGATCAGTGCTCTTCTTATTGGTTATTCCTACTGAATATGTTGGGTGCACAATGACCTAAAGTGATGCAAAGTAATGTGTATTGCAACAAGAAGACTTTAGAAAAAACATTGACAACATAGGGCACGACTGTAATGCTTACGTGATGGGCCAGAATCTTCATTCCACTGTAGTACTTCATTGATTTTGTTAGCTGGGACTAACAATTGTTAATGCACACATTAAATCAAGGTAAACCCAAATTAGTTTAATAGGGGACTGCACACTCCAGATACTTGACCCAGCTATCTTCAGTTCAGGATTTTCACAAGGTTAGGCATTATAGATGAGCTTTTCACTGTAGGAATATGCAATTTTCACTCCACCTAATTTACGTCTCACAATACCCCAGGCGTCTACCTAGCTGGCTGTATGTGCATGCAAGTACTTGATTTCCACATACACACTGTAATTTATGGTTATTAGTTAGATACATGCAACATATGCATGCAGTTGCAAGCAACTAACTAAAAATCTGGCATGTTTCCCCACAACTCTAGGGCTACGTCTAAACTACATGGCTCCATCGACGGAGCCATATAAAATAGTTTATTCGGCATAGTCAAAGAAGCGGGGATTTAAATAATCCCCGCTTCATTAAAATAAAAATGGCCACCTCGCTGCGACAATGATCAGCTGATCTGGCACAGCGCGGCAGTCTAGACGCGGCGCAGTCAACAAAGGAAGCCTTTGTCAACCGCTCTGGTAAGAGGCATACCGGAACGGTTGACAAAGGCTTCCTTTGTCGACCGCACCACATCTAGACTGCCGCGCTGTGCCGGATCAGCTGATCGTCGGCACAGAGTGGTGGCCATTTTTATTTTAATGAAGCGGGGATTATTTAAATCCCTGCTTCTTTGACTACGCCGAATAAACTATTTTACATGGCTCCGTTAACGGAGCCATGTAGTCTAGACGTAGCCTAGATGATACTGTCTGTCGGAAGAATTTATCTAACCATATTTCTTAGTTTTAGAAGCTAGAGTATGAATTGCACTAATGTGAACCTTCCCTCTGTTCAATGATCCAGCAAAGGGCAAGAAGGGTCCCATCCCTCTGATGCAGTGAAACCATTACCAACTATCTACACATCTGGGGCTCACAGGTTGTTTACCAACCACATATAATATCTGTTCTCCCCTGTGCTACTCCAGTATCCCTTCCTTGTGAATGTCTCATTGCTTGTTGGGTAAATAGAATAGACAGCTTCCTATGAGACTTGACTTACAGTACAGTGTAACCAGTACACCTAGGCTATGTCTACTCTATACATTTTTGCAGCAGAAAATATGCCTTATGTGCAAGATCTCTCCTGGAGGCATAGGGATCTTGTGCAAAACAGGATCTTGTGCAAAAACCCCTGGCACAAAAAGAAATGGCAGAAAATATGCTAATGATGTCATGGCTTATGCTACTGAGTCCTGCATTAGCATATTTTCTGCCGCAAAAATGTGTAGTGTAGACAAAGCCCTAGTGTGTGGTTTACTGTCCCATGTCGTGGCACTTAGACCACGTAAAGTGAGAGATAAGAATGAGGGAGCTCTACAGCTTAAGCTGAGATCCAGCTGGTTTTATAGCTCAAGCTGTAGCGGCCCCTATACTAAGCTCAGTAGTCTGAGGTTCGAATCTGCCTAGTGGTGGTTACAAGTGGGGTCTGGTCCGGGATCTCAGCTGGGTCTCTGAAGCTTGGGATGTGCTTCCTCAGCTAGGGGAAGTATGTAATGCACAGGCCTAGGCTTTGTCTACTCTGCATGGTTTTTGCACAAGAAGCCCTTTGCGAAAGAGTTCTTGTGCAAAAACTTCTTGTGCAAAAGCGCATCCAGCCCTTAAAGCGATGTGCTTTTGCGCAAGAGAGCAAAATGGCTGTCAGAGCACCTGTGCTTTTTTCGATAGGGGTTTCTTGCGCAAAACCTCCTCCAGAGCAACCACACCTGCCTTTCTGCGCAAGACCTGTAGCACAAAAAGGAGTTATTCCTCATGGGGAGAGCCCTCTACTCTGTCAATTTTCTTGCACAAAAATGTACTTGAGGTGTGGACCACTTACATCAAGAGAAAAGAACAAGGGAGCTCTACAGACTAAGTTGAGAGAGAGCTGGCTTTATAGCTCAAGCTGTAGAATTGCCTTTACTAAGCTCCAGCAGTCCCATGTTCAAATCTGCCTACTGGTGGTTACAACAGCATGTTTCTAGAGGCAGTGAAAGAGCAGCCTGGCACATAGCCAATCCAGGGTTGAAGAAGTGGAAAGGGGCTCCTTTGTCCACTCATTGTACTGAACTGCACCGTGTATTGCTTGGGCATAGGTGAGAATCCGTGTGAAGAACACTCTGAAAATATGTTGTTGTATCATCATAGAGATTCTTTCAGTTGCTTTTCTCTGGTACAAAAGAGTGGCTTTTTGCATTAGTTGTAAGGACACTTCTTTAGAAACCATGTATTACTTCTTCACACAATGTGGTTTGTGCTGTTTAATGCAGTGTGTATGTATTGGAGTGGACAGAGTACAGGAATAGACAGCCACTCCCGAGTTCTTGTACTGCCATTCGCTCCTTCTGGGAATGTCTACACTGCGGGGTTATTTCGGAATAACTCCCCTTATTTTGAAATTAAAAGGCAAGTGTCCACCCTACCAAGCCTGTTATTTAGAAATAATGGGTTTGTTATTTCAAAATAATAACTCCTGTTTGCGAAGAGGAATAAGCTTATTTTGAAGTACTTATTTGGGAATTGTTATTTTGAAATAAATAATCTGGTAGTGTAGGCATAGCCTCTTTGACCATCGATAATTCACATGCCACTCTCTGCCTCAATTTCCCCCTCTGTGAAATGGGGATTATGCTCACAGAACAAATGTGGAAATACAAAGGAAATATCATTACCTCATTATTGTTTGCCAAACATTTTGAGGATAGATCAATTCTTGACATTTATGACATTGTTGCTATTAATAGGTATTAGGGACATTGTTAAAGACAAAAGTCTATTGAAAAAGCACAAGCCAGCTCCCTACCAAGTTGTTTACATTAGAGCAGGCTTCTGCACATATAATTCATGTAGCAATTTTAGATTAAGGAATTCCAAAGTAACTCTACTGGAAAAGCAGTCAGTTGATTTGCCCCATTTACTTTCAAATAGCTCCCTCTGGTTTTATTTCTTTTTAAGTTGGATGGAAACTGTAAGTTTAAGAATAATTTGAATGTGAAGCTAGGAGTATGAGCACAGATCTTAAGCTCTCTCTCTCTCTCTCTCTCTCTCTCTCTCTCTCTCTCGTCCATTATTACCACCTTACCATACCGATTACTATAAGTAAATGAGATACCCTGGTGCCTACAGCTACCCTAATACAGTTTCTTGAGTCCAAAAGCCTTACAGTCATTCCCAAACTCACACCCAGTCCAACTCTTTACCTTACACTTAAAGAAGAGTTACACTGTAAGGATGCAAGAAGTCACAGTAAGTAAAGATTGAATTTCTGAGAGAGCCGATGCCAAGTCCTTGGTCCTGGTAATCAGCCCAGCTGAGCCATGTGAGAGAGTAGTAACAGATGTTTAAACCAATGAGCAAACAAAAGTTCTACACATTATATATCAGTTGAGCAAACTGAAGTTTGGAGTTGTGAAATAAAAGTGTGCCTCGAGTGTCAAATAATTACAGTTTATTGCTATGCCAGATATGAACTATTCACTTTCAGTTTGTCTTGTTGGCAGATCTCATCATCAGCCTCTGAAGAGCTGCAGAGCTTTAGAAATGCAGAACCGTCTTTGCAAAATAAAGAAGACTTTCAGGCAGAGCAACTTCGGATCCCCCCTCCACCTGCCCTGCCACCACCCCCGCCTCCTCCCAGCCACAAGTCCGTGACAGCTCCTAGATTTCATGCCACTGCTACAAGTAACCCTGGGGATGCAAGGGAGGCCCTAATGGAAGCCATTCGCTCTGGTGCTGGAGCAGCCAGGTTAAAAAAGGTAAATGTACCCATGTATATGGTCAGCCTTTTAGTTGAGACAAGCTGAGCTTGCAATCCTGCCCTGAGAGCAGTTTGCAAGTTGTGCTAACTACATATTTTTTCCTTTTTATCAACTTAAAAGGATGCATACCATGTTTTCTCTAATGGCAATGGAAAGATTAGTGTTGCATCTCACATCTTTGGACACGTATTAAAACACATTATCTCGAGTATGGTTTTTCTTCATGTAAAAATAAAATGTGCAGGGATATTTTTCTTTTAAAAAGAGACATTAGGAGTATTATTTTTTTAAAACCATAGAATTGGGTGGCCTCTTCTATTCTATTCTGACAAACTAAAAATAATTCCATTTGACCTCTGAACAATGGGACCTAGCCAAAGTTAGACCCTGAGACCCTTTTTCTCTAGCCTTTTCCAAAAATATCTGCACTTAAGCAATTTAGGGATAAATATTCACCTTTAATTCCAATAGCATATCATAGGTTTTCGTACCCAATGTTTTCCCCCAGTCATCCATCCTTTAGGCTGACTGAATCAAATTGTGAGGCCTAATATTCTTGACAATGTCTCTTTTCCGGTATGCCAGATTTTTACTAATACAATCCATATCTCTCATAAAATGTGGTTCTACATAAACCTTCTGAAGAACATGAAACTGAACCACCCAGTATGCAAATATGTGCACACACAACACATGGTGATTTCCAGACTCTCATACTCTGGTGTGAGTCAGGAATAACTCCTCTGAAGTGAATAGAATTATACCAGTACAAATTCATATGGGATCAGTTTTAGGCTCTGCGGGTTTCATTCCATTTTTAATTGTATGTATGCAACCCCCAATGGCCTAAATATTCCTCTGAGTTCTATTGGTATATTTTGGAATGATTGTATTAAACTCTTTGTGCCAGATTCTACTGTCACACTGAATTACCCCTGATGTACAAAATGATGGTGAAAACAGATTCAGGTCCATTGGCTTCAGTGGCTTTATTCCAAAATTCACTTAGTTACAGAATGGACTTCAGCCCATACGCTTTTGGGTATTTGTAATTACAGATGTAGTTTTCCCACGTTGGGACTAAGCTGATGCAAACCATAAACACATAAATATGATTAGCCTTGTCCATTTGCCCTTTATAAAACAAACTGAACAATATTATCCACCAACTAATACTAGAGCAGTAAAGCATCTCATTTCTTGTAAAGTGCAACTTTTATAGAATCAGACTTCATCACACAAACAAATCAGTGTTTCAGGAAACTCCTAAGGGTCCAACTTCAGCACACTAAACTAAACCGATTTCTGCAGTTATTTTGCATGTGTAAAATTACATATAATATGCTGTCTTGGGATGTAGAAGGCACCAATCATTATGGTACAACCATCTAGCAATGTCATGAAAAAGCAAAAGACACCAGAACAAATGAGGCTTTGTCTCTCCATTTCACCTGTCTAGAGAAAAATCTTGCTATGGATCTTCAGCATTATTGTATGTATTTTTGTTGTTTCTTTTCCATGCTATTCCTGAAGAAATACTTTTTGGCAACAGTGGGTTTTACACATTGAGACAATCAGGGCTGGGGTCAGCCTGACCTCTTCCAGGAGGGAATTCCATAGTCCTTCTGAGTTCCAAGTCTTCTGGAAGGAAAGATAGTTTAAATGTAGATTCCTCCAACTACATGATCCCTGTGGAGGTTAGCTGTACGCGTTTTTCCAAAAAAAACCTCTGTAGTGTAGAGAGAGCTTCAGAATCAGGCCCATTCTTATTTGATTGATTTCAGTTGCAAAGCAAGATGAGAACTATTCACTGTAGATAGGATTTCAGCTTTTGTATTTATAAATATGTTGCACAGAGATAGGCACTCTGGGTTGATTAGCAGGTTCACAGCATGGGATAGTTCTGCTGGACATTATTTGGCTGATTGTGTGTTTGAGGGAGAGTCATATTTTGCTTACTTTATGGCTGCAGCATCAAGCTTGCTGGTGAGCCTTGAGTAATGCATGGACAACAGCTGTGAGTGGATTTTGGACCAGAGGCACTACAGCTTTCTGGCTTGCTTGTAATGTTTTTTGCATCATTTATCAGACAACTACAGGGGCATGTGTGGAAGGCAAGAGCGCCGGGCTCATTTTGGAACGCCATTGTCAATGTTTTCTATTAGCTATTGGTTGCAGTTTGTCAACAGGTAGTATTTCAGTTATGTAGATTTCTCTTCCATTGTCCTCTGGAAACTTTTGGAATTAACATGAAGTAATTTTGTTGGTACGTAGTGAGGAGAACCAGAAAATCTCTATTGTTTTTATGAATAACGTGCATGCATTTGTGTGTTCATTTGTGATGGGTTACTTGCCATGGCATTAGACCAGATGCAGCTGTCTTGGGAACCAGGCAGCAAAGGCAACACAATGGCCAAGATAAGAAACATCACAACAAACACTCAAACAATGGCCAAATTAATAGCTGGCAATTAAGAGGCAATTCCTTGGTTCCAATCTTGCTGTTTTGCCAGGGCTAAGTACCTAGAGATCAAAAGACAACTGATCATCTAAAAGAACTGCCGAATGGAAACGGAGAGGGAAAATTAGCTGCTGCAAGCTGATGCAGACTGACTAACAGCCAGGGGTCTGCAGTAAGTGAGCTGGAACTTGGTTCCAAAGAGAACGGGCACCCAGGATTTCTTGAACATTTCGTGGCTTGAGGGGGAATATGAGTTGTAGGCAGGATGCTGTGTTGTTTTTTATTCATTTATCTGTAAGCTCTGCACCTCCTGAAAAGTAAAACATACTGGCTGCGTCTAGGCTGGCATGATTTTCCGCAAATGCTTTTCACGGAAAAGTTTTTCCGTGAAAAGCATTTGCGGAAAAGAGCGCCTAGATTGGCACAGATGCTTTTGCGCAAAAGCACTTTTTGCAGAAAAGCATCCTTGCCAATCTAGACGTGGTTTTTCACCATTTTTGCCATTGGGGCTTTTTTGCACAAAACAGTTCTCCCCTGTCTACACTGGCCCTCTTGCGCAAATACATTTGCACAAGAGGGCTTATCCCTGAGCGGGAGCATCATAGTATTTGCACAAGAACACTGACAATCTTACATTAGATCGTCAGTGTTCTTGTGCAAATTCAAGCAGCCACTGTAGACAGCTGGCAAGTTTTTCCACAAAAGCAGTTGCTTTTGCGGAAAAACTTGCCAGTCTAGATGCAGCCACTTTGTTTTGAAGAGGAAGCGTTTATGTCACTGAATACTCTTTTTGTCCAAAATCAAAGTGGTAGCCATGTTAGTCTGAAACTGCAAAAGTGATAAGGAGTCCTATGGCACCTCATAGACTAAAAGATTTCTTGGAGCATAAGCTTTCGTGGGAAAAGACCCACTTCATCAGATGCATCTGATGAAGTGGGTCTTTGCCCACAAAAGCTTATGCTCACATACATCTGTTAGTCTATAAGGTGCCACGAGTCTCCTCGTCGTTTTTGTCCAAAGACTCTCAAAGAGAAACACTTTTGGGGATTAGGTTTGTTGGGCCTTCGGTATATCATGTTTGGCAACCTAGGGAGTGTAAGACAGAGACTCATTTTGAGAGTATGGGGGTCACAGGAGCCAGCCCATAAAGAAGTGGAGGCATGTGCCTGTCACTTGAAAGGGGTGGGCTCCAGGAACTTAGAGAAGTTCTTTAGTTTCAATAATAATGAAATATCGGCCTATCCAGGAACATGATGTGGTGTTCACCCTTCCAAGGTCTGCCAGTAAGCCATAGATAAGGCCTATTATGTATACAGTGGCAGGTGTGTTACTGGGGACCACCTGTGAGAAGTGCATGGTCATTATGTTAGATAGGCTATGTGAGTATATAAGGGGGTTTTATGGGTTACCGTATCCTAAGGACAGTTAATCATCAACAGGAGCCCTTATCTAGTCTCCTTTTGCTTTGGCTGCCGTCGCTTTCAGTGGCCTGTGTCCTTAGCTACTAATCAACTCTGGATAAGAGCACATGAGATATTTAATTCCTGGATTTGAGTGAAAGCCGTGGGCCACTGGACAGTATTAGATAGAATCACTAGGGCAAGAGCATGAATCAGATGATATAAGAAAGAATAAAAGGTTGACTGCCTATCTAGACCCAAATTCTCTGGTGGTATTAATGGGCAAAATTCTGTTAATGGAGTGGCATTCGTTAGGTCTTCACTTTCAGTAGTGGTATAATATATTCAAAATATTGCATCAAATGGCTTTATATAAGTTTGGTGATATTAATTCCCTTTTATTTAAGTTTCCTTTTATCACAGTGATAGTATGAAAATACAGATTTCTGAAATGTGTATTCCTCTGCATGTGGTTGTATGTGTAATTTGCATATGGATTTACCATCATTATACCAGCAATCACAGATATTCCATATGTGAATGCTCAGTTATACAACTAGCTGCGTGCACAATTGCAGCCAATATCTGCCCTAATAACATTAAAATATAGAATGGATCCAGTTCTTCTGTCAGTTAACACAGTTGCAGCACCACTGGGCCAATTTTATTCTTACATCTATACAAATTCCATTGTATTAGTGGGAATTTCGCTCAGGCATTTTCTATCAGATAGTGGAGGAGTCTGCCGGCATATCTGGAGAGTGGACTTTTTTGTTACATTTAACAAATTAAATTCTGTACACTGTACACTTGTTGTTTTGTGTGAAAGACAAAAGAAAATTTCAACTTGTCTCCTAGCTAATAAATCATTCAGGCTAATCAGACTAATTTTTCAAGGATCCGTAGTACTTCCAAAGCCTGTCTAGCCAAGAAAGGAAAGTTTTAAAATTATCAAAAATTTGCTAATCTATTTTGCTTCTATTTGACCCTAAAATCCTCTCTCCTTTCAAGTGAGTCAGAGCCCAGTGACTTTTCAAGTTCTTTTCATCCTGGCCTTGACTCAGAAAAGCATCCCTATTTTGGAAGGAAATGTAAGCATGTGCTGTAACTTAAGCTTAAATTAAGCATATGCTTAAATGTTTTCATGATGGGCATGAATTTAAGTATGTGCTTAAGTATTTTCCTGAATTCAAGCCTGTTCCTAACCAAGGACCCCACACAAAAATACACCACCAGTTAATTTATCTGACCAGTCACAACCACCTCAGCTCATATTTCAGCTATCAGATATTGAATACTCACCATGCACATTTGTGATTATTCTACAGTTTGTTAAAAATTGATCTCATAATTTTGATCTCATAATGTTTTCATAATTTTGAAAATTTTAATATGTTTTGATCCATTCAAAATTTTGATCTGTTTGTCCATAGATAACTTTCAAGAAGGAAAAGACACTAAATTCACTGAGTGGAAATTATTTGCTAGTAAAGAATGGTGATATAAAAATAAGAATGAAATTACCCCACTAGAGAATGTTTGGCTAGTAATGTCAAAAGTTGGAGATTTAGTAACATATTGAGTGATCATGTGCTTTTCTTTCATTCTAGGTCCCACTCCTAGTTTGAATCATGTCTAAAGAACAGGTAATTGGAAAATCTAACTTCACACACAGATAATCATCATTCAAGGATTGATGTGGCAAAGCACATCAAGAAATTTAGCTTATTATCCTATGGGCCAAAATAAGTTGCAGTTGTATGTTCCTGCATAATGGTTCTAAGGCGAAAATATAATGCTTTGCTGCACAGTTTTTGTGCCAAGGACCTGTGTTTTGCCTCTGAATATTTAAGATTGCCAATAAAGTATTCTTGTTGGCTGGTTAATAAGAACATAAACACTGTATAGTCCTGCTTTAATGGTGTATTCGGGGAAAAAATAAGATTTTTGCTGCCTGTCTGAACAATAACATTAATTCACTATTTAGTTGCTTAAAAATATGCAAATATTTCAAACAATGTACTTGTTTCTTACTCTTTGATTTGGACAAAATAGCAAGAGCCAATAAGAAAAAAAAGGAAATATAATACAGATCCATCAACATTAATTATAAGAAAAAAATGGTAGATTCTGAAATGCTTAGATTGCCATATGCTATTATGTTATATCATTAGGAGATTATTATATCTCTAGAATTCTCACTAAGCAGGTAATGAACAGGAATATGACATGTACTGAACCCTAGTAATATTCATGACACTGTGAAAGTGTTGAGATGTAAAATAAAAGGGACCTTCACTTAAAACAGAGACTGTGAAGGATTTAATGAACGTTTCAAAACACTGCCTAGTCTTTCAGGATCTAGGACTCATTACTGCCCTCTAAAATGGAGGTGTGCCTATTCACATATGTAAGAACAGGACCAATCTATGGGTCAGATCCTGAGCTGCTGTAACTTGTACATAATCTGTCCCCTTATTTCTAGTTAATTATGGCTGTAGCATTGTCTCACAATTATTTATAGCAGCTTAATTTACAAATATTAACTACTTTGGTAGTTGACATATATTTTGAAACTATTTCAATAAATTGAAATGATAACTTAAGGAGGACAGATCAGTCAACATTTTGCTCACATTTACTATATTGTCATGAATTTTAGGAAGTGGGAGTTTGTATATTTTAAATTTTTTATGATCATCCTATCACTGTACACAGCCCAGAATGGAAATATTTAATGGGGGAGGGTTTCAGAGCTGGGAGTTTAAAACATCGCTGTGTAGTGTTGCTAATGTTAAAAAAGAGGACTGTTCAGCCATCTGTACTTAATATGACTGTATGTTATATATTGTAAAATATTTGTCTGTTAGTGCCACAAATAAAACATGTTGTACAAGACCTGCAGGATTCTTTGCCTTGCTCTTTGCAGTTTTAGAACAAAGTGGGAACTAGATCAGGATGAAAAGGCAATGCAGCAGCATGTTGTGGTACAGCTCTCAGAGTCTTCATGGACACTGTTTGAAAGCCGCCTTGCCAGTCTGATGGGAATGCTATTAAAAACTAACAAATGGACCCAGGAACCAAATTGATGTAAATCCTGATATTAATGTGACACTGAGGGAGAAAGATTATCTCATTATGGAATTATGTATAGTCACAAAGCCACATGCTGTTTTAGATCCCATGATAATCAGTTAAGCTCACCTTTTTGTCAAGCTGGTTGGCCTAGTTACATAGTGGTCCTCTGAGCCATAGAATCTTCCCAATTTATCCTACCGCAGAAAACTAGAGGTAACTCCATAAAAATGAATTGACCAACATAAGACCTAATCCTGACAATTGTTACTCTAAGGAATAATGCTCACTCATATGAGTAATCCCACTGAATACAAGTGTAGATCCTGTTGATAAGGAGTTGCAAGTATATTCTCTGAATATGAGAGTGAAATTCTTTAGTGCTTGCTGATTATATAGCCCTTGGTGCTTATGTTATTAGGCCTATTGAATTCAGTGGGACTGCATGCATGTGTAAGGGCTGCAGAATTGGATCTAGGGAGGATGATGTAATGTATGTTGTATGCCTTACGATTCGACCCATATAGTCTTCCTCAGCCATGACATTGGCACTAATGACACGGCACTAAATTTGATAAAAGTTATCCTTGGAAAGACTTCCAATTATCAAAATCTAAAGGATAAAGCAGTTATAAGAGTAAGATCATCTGTGATATGAAATGTCAAATTCACCGTGATGCCGAAAAGATGATAAAAAATCCACTTCAGGGATCACAGAACAAGGTAAAGCTGCAATGAGGCCAATGAGGAGTCCAACTTCTTATGCTATCATTGCTGGAAAAGGAGTACACAATTCTTGTTCCTCTTCACCACCATCATTGCTTCCACTTACATGAAGAGCAGGATTGCTGCCTGAAAATAGGCCACAATGTTCCCAACAAATGGGAATGTTAATTTGCACCTGTATTAAAGTCAATACTGTACTAACAAATCTCTTCCCATTAAAAGAATGAATAATATCTCTGGGGCACTGTGCTTAGAGACCATGACCAGATAAGGAAGTATATATGCATAAACCTGTGTAAAACACTCATCTCTAGGTTACTCCCTCTAGTGTCCCTGCATGGCTCCAGTTATGGAAAGCCAGCAGAGTGGGTGCTGTCCTGGAAAGGCCAAAATAGGGACCGTCAGCTTTTCCATCATGCCTCTGCTAGCTGAGGGTTTTCTAGCATTCACCTAACCAGAATTTCTCAGGAGGAGAGGCGCAGTGGAAAACAGTCATTGTTAATAAGGAATGTATTCTGATTATGAATATTTAACATAGCTGATCATGGAGGTTTTTCATCAGCTGAATCTTCCACCTCTCACTGAATTGTATACAAACTTATTCATCTCACTGATTTTTACAAGGCACTTCCATGGGACCCGATTACCTTTCTTCTCCACCCTCCCCACTCTGTCGTCTTCAATGTATGCCTGTTCAAAGAGGGAGTAAAAACGTGATCACCAACATAAAGCAATGGAGAGATTGGATTTTGGTAGTGTTGACACTTTGTATAGGTGTAAGTGACTACTGTGACAGTTTCCTCCCACTTCCCATGCTTTATGAAATTGACTTATGGACACAAATATGCATAACTCGAAGATGCTTTTGACAAAATACCTCATGTAACCTATCGATTTGAATGTCTCAATCTGCCGGATCTATATATCTTATTTTGGGGTATATGTCACTCTTGTATGTAGAGTTAGAACTATGGAGTATGGAATGGTTTATGGTTTTAAATGTGCAAATGATAGCCATCGAGGGTGTTTTCCTCACCCCAGCCTACATGGGGATATGTCTGAATTAAGATATGCAACTTCAACTACGTTAATTGCATAGCTTGAGTATCTTAGCTCAAATTTTGGTGTCATCCACACTGCAGGAACTCAAAGGGAGCGCACACTCCCTTCAACTCCCCTTACTCCTCATAGAAGCAAGACAATTGGCATCAACAGGAGCGCCCTCTCAGTTCGAATTAGCTGTCTTCACTAGACCCACTAATAGAACCCTGGAAGATTGACAGCAGCTGCTTCGATCTTATCTGTAGTGTAGACGTGGCCTCAGTGTCTGGGTAATCACCAGTGAACAGCCTCTTTTGTCCTTTGCATCTATGCAGTGGTTGGTCTTAGAAAGTCACATGACCACCCCGACTGGTAGGGTCTGACCAGGTAATTTTCCATGGAAGGGTGGAATGTAATAACAAAGAATTCCCACCTAAAAAGGAAGGTTATTTAGGATGCAAGGTTTTCAGACCTTTGATCTTTGACTGGCAGGTCACTCCCAAAAGAATGAACCAGAGACCCCAGGGAAAGAAGATCTTCCCTAGTTTGGAGGCTTAGCTGAAGTAAGAACAGTTTTAAGGTATGTTTGTACTGAGCTTTTAGTGTTAGAACTAACTATGTGTTTTCTGTTATTTTAAATTTGTAATCTACTTTGCTCTGCCTATTTTCACTTGCAACCACTTTAAATCCTACTGCTTGTATTTAATAAAATCACTTTTATTTACTATCAAGCACAGTGTAAATAATTGTTACTGGGGAGGGGGGAGGAATCAGTGTGTACATCCTCCTTTCATTGTTAAAGGGAGCTCACTTAAATGATTTATTTGAGGTTCTGATCCCATTTGGGGAGTGGTTTCCCTGGAATTTGGGCCCGAAACTGCATTTTCCTCAGACCTGAAGAGCTTCAGTGTCTGTAACGCTCCTCAGGGTAGTGGTGACCTCAACTCTGTGCCTTGGCTGGGGGAGACCAGGAGATCTGACCCAGTAGGACAGGGTGGTAAGAAGCTCCAGAGAGCAAAGAGGCGAGTGTCAGTGGCTTTTTCAGTACACCAGGAGGCACCCCCAAGGGGTCTTCTGTGGCTGCACCCCATCACAGCTACACAATGTGTAAAGGAGTAGAGAATTGGGTCCCAAGGCTATCAAAGAATGTGCAGCTTTCATTCACTTTTTTACATGGTTTTATAACCAGTTCCTGAGCTCAGAATATCACTTGATCATGAAAGCAGTTCTTCATGGTGCCTTTCCATTTTTAATTTTAAATAATACTGGCTGTGTATGCACAAAACACTTGACGTAGGTAACATAGCTTTTGTTTTTTCTGGGCTTCCTTTTCTCCATGTACAGTAGCAAGCTGCAAACATTGACTAGCCAGCACTGGACAAAAATATCTTTTGAAGTGTACATCAAACGTTTCGGTTTCAAGCAGGGAAGAATTCACCTTCTTCACCCCACAGATGTGATTTGCACACTTTACACCACATTGATCAAAGGCAAAAATGTGGCCAGCATCAGCTTGTCTCAGAGACACAGATGGATTTTTCAAGCATAGGAAATAGAAGCACCTACCACAGGCAGTTCATGTGCTAATCTTTCTAGAAAAGAATGAAACACTTCCCTGACTGGTTTAGAGTTGAACACATGCTTAGCATTCGAATGAATAATAATATAATACATTAATAATAAATAAACAAGACAAAAATTTACCTGCAAAGGATGTTTGAATAACTGTATAAATACTAAGACTTCAAGATTTGTCCCTGTGTTTCAGTAACTTTAAGAATGGATTTCTGCTACAACATGAACTTAGAGAAGTTGAACATGCATAGGTTATTTATTAATATACCAAAACTTACTCACTTTACTCACAGAAAAAAATCTTTGACTTTTCAGTAAGGTATTATTTTTACCAGGAGGATTTGGCTCTGTTACTTTAAGCTTTTTAACAGCATAATATGCAATTCATTTTTATTCCTATGATTTTTAATGTATTTTGTTATACGTGTGTATGTGTGTGTTACTAAGTGTGGACCATAACGTATACAGGCTATTCAATTTGCTTAAATTTTTGCTATCTCAACTTCAATTTTTTAAAACAACGAGTAGTCCTGTGGTACCTTAGACACTAATCAAAATATATATAGGGCAGCCCACAAAATCTCATGATACTATATATATTTTGGTTAGTCTCTAAGATGTCACAGGACTACTTGTTGTTTTTAAAGTTATAGACTAACACACTACCCCTCTGAACCTTCATTTTTGCAATTCTTGATTTTAAAAAAATTGTATAACTCTAAAAAAGGCCTTACATTCCTTTTTTTTTCTTTTAAAAAGAAAACTGAATTTAAAAAGGGATAGATTGGGTCAGCATGTGAATGATCACAACTAGGCTCAGAAGTTCTCACTTGACTGCAGTTAATAGAATTGTGAGTACTCCTTCGTTGCAGCTGTTTTCATGTGGCTGGAACGGGTTACTGTGTTTCTTACTTTCTCAGCAAAGTGCATCAATTTACCATGGCATGATGATACATTCCTAAAGAGCAAAAATAGTATTATTTAATAACTAAATATTGTTATTTACTATTTGTTTAAGCCCTGACAAGGCACTTGATGCTGTTTATGGCACCAAAGTTTTGCTCCCTGTATCCATCTTCCAATTTTTCTTCTTTCATATTTTGCTGTTATATTTTATATTTTTCTCACCAATTGCAATGTGAAACATTCTATGCCTGTTTATAAAGAGTTGTTTGTGAAACTACAAAAATTGGCAGGGAGACCTAAGAACAGACATAAGACCTGAAACTTTTTCTTTTCCTAATTGACTACATTTCAAGTTGATGGTGTCTCTTTAAGAAAGTCTTTTCTGTTTGGAAAGTTTTTTCCTGTGTGTGTGCTGCAATGGAAACTTGTACCATGAGCCTCATGCAAATTGTCCCGGCAGAGTTCCTGTATTTATCAGGCTGGCAGGGAGCAAATGGAGTGGGTTTCAGAAAATAAATCTTACCAAGGACTGTCAGAATATGTTCAGAAATGATTTTATCAATTCCTTAAACTTTATTTTATCTTGTTTTGCTGTTAACCTTTTCTTTACAATACCTTGAAAAAGCTCTCAGTAACAACAATTTAGAAGCAAATATTCAAGTTTGAAACTTTAGACATTTTTGCTAAATCTAAGTCTTTTAACCAAAAAAGTACAGTTAGAAATATTTAATGGTAAAAGTATGTATTTTTCATTCAAGAAAGGCCTTCAAACAGGGACAAATATAGGATGTTTACCCAAAGAAAACTTTGTATGAAGTTATGTACAACTAAAAGAGGAGATTATCATGGAAACCTTTTTACAAATGTAATGGTCACTTCTGGCAAAATATGAACCAGTAAAGAAATCAAAGCATGTGTACCCAGAACACATTTCAAATACTGACAGAAGCAGTGTCAAATCCAGCTCCAGAAAATGTTGTAGTCTCCAACCAAATCTGAAGGCAGCAAGTTGCCTCAAAACTCCAGCTTTTTTTTCTCCTGTTTTTTCCTGCTGCCCTCTTGTTTGATGGGTTGAATTAAAAGCTTACCTACGCCCATCTCTTATGTGACTGTTGTGCAGATAGTCCCAAAAAGTTCCTGTTTAGATGAACAGTGGTGCTGTTGCACATGACCGGTGGAAAGGGATGCTTAAGTTCAGGTCTCAATGACTGCTAGTTGCTTTATGACCCAGGAGTAGTGAGAGGGAAAATCTTAGCAAAAGAACAAAATTTTGGGACATCATTTTATGCACCATTATAACCCACACCTCCTTTTAATTGGAATGCAGTGGATACAATGCAAATATAAATGGGATTGTTCCTAATGTGCTACTTTAAAAAAAACAAGTCTTCATAAAGCAGGTTTAAGTCTGTGTTTTCCTGAGCTTAGAGAACAGTACTGGGAGTCAAGACACTTTGGCTTCTATTCTTGGCTTCACCACAGACTTTGTTGTATCGCCTGTTTTCCCTCTTGCTTGTCCACCATTTTGAATCTTGTTAATGGTGTGATTCAGCCACTACTGAACACACAGACCAGGCACTGGCATTCTGACTTGGAACAATGGCCCATAGCCAAAGAGGAAGGAGGTTTTACTAAGGGTGATTCTGACCTTTAGAGTATTACAGAAGATGTGAACGAGGTGGCTGGGGGGAGGGAATGCTCAGCAGCCTGCACTTTGCTTTGTGGGGGAGAAGGGAATAGAGGTCAGGGGGAAGGATGTTACTGACCACATGTGAGGCTATAGCTGCTCTTTTACACGCTGATGATGATGACATTCATGTGAACCAGGAAACTCTTCTCACTGCCCATCAGCCTGTAAATTAGCCTCCACTGGCACATAGTACAGAGCAAAGCTCTATGTAGAGAGCCCCTCCTGCCTAACCAGTTTGGCCACCAACTGCGCTGCCACATCTGGATTCCTTAAGAGATACCCAGAGATCCCAAAAAGTTCCCAGCCATCTCCCCAGTTAGCACCTCATCCTTGTGACCTGCCTGATTCGTGGAATGGTGTAATCCATAACTAGGGCTGCCAGATGGTTTAACAAAAAATACCACACACACACACACACATACCCCCAAAAAAAACCACCAGGAAAAAATTTTGTAGAGGGAAAAAAAAGGGGGGAAGACCAAAGTTCTTAAGCAAAAAAAAGGGGGGGAGAACCAAAGTTGTTAAGTAAAAGTTGCACCACTCCCTCCAGTTTGGGGCCACACACTAACCCCCAATGTACCCATCCCTCTCCTTGAGCTAGTCCCCCCCAGTCCCTCCCATCCCAATGCACTCACCCCTGCCTTAGAGCCAGGCTCTCCGCAGCATCCCCCATCCCAGTGCACTCACCCCTCCCCCTCAGTCAGGCATCCCCAGCTCCGGAAGCGCCCAGCCCCAATCAAATCCCCACCCCCACCTTCCCACAGAGCCAGGCACCGGAGGAACAGGACAGCTGGGTAAGTTATTCTTATTCTTACTTTTAAAAGTCGCCACTCCTGCTGCCTGGCTCGGCTGCCTCAGCTCACAGTGTGTAGAGGGAGGCATCATGTGGCCACCTCCCGGGTCTCTGCTGGTTACATGGGTCAGAGCAGCGTGCGCTCCGCACCCACCCCAGCCTGGCGCCCCCCCCCTCCCCCAGTGTGGTGCCCAGCAAGTGCCCCCTTCTATCCCCCTTCCCTACGACTCTGCCGCGCTCCTCACTTCCCCACCCCTACCAGAAGCAGCAGGGGAAAATTGTCCCCGCCAAGCTTCTGTCCAAGGGAAACAGGAAATACTGGACATTTCACTTGTCTGGCTTTTCCTGTTGTTTTTTTTTTTTTACCAGACAGAGCCCGCAAATACCGGATTCTCTGGGTGAATACTGGACACCTGGCAACCCTGTCCATATCCCTGATCTCACCAATGCATGGTACCTCTATGCTGGCCAGTACTGCACACTCCCGTAAGGCCCAGTTTGGAGGATTAAGTCAATTTCTTCAAAGGATAGTCACATTTTCCTCCTGGCACCAGACCTACTTTTATTGTCCCAAGCCTTGTCATACTAGAATGCAAGTGGGAACTTGTCGAAGGCGGTGTTCAGATGGAAGGGGCTGTAGAAATGTAAAGTATTGTTTTTAATCCATGCACTGATCTTTTAGCAACACTTAGTCCGTCCACCTGTAAAATCACTGCTTTGTTGCTTGCTCAGGTGAGCATTGGTGTGAAAGTTCTTCCTGAGCCCCAGATTTGTAAGTTACAAGTTTTATCATCTACCTCTGGCATTTCATAGACTTTCTCAAGGTTTCATTCCTGAGCCAGGCCTGTTCTTTCACTCCTGGAGATGCTGATTCTCTCTTCTCACTCTGCTTCTCCTTGATGATTCTGCCTGTTATCCACGTAATCAGTTTTGCCAGGAGACGCATCCATTGATCGATACGGCTGTTGTGATCATGTGCTGTATGATGTTCCCCTCCCCCCATTTCTCTAAAGATCCTAATATGAGCCATTTTATTTACAGAATATTTTATGTCAAGGAGACAAGCCATTGCCCCACAAACAAATTTAGCAGCCAAGGTTTCATTTTTCCTACCTTGATGATTTTTCCTGTGCTCTTATTTGGACAAAGAATGGGCCATTTGGCCACAACGGATGTATCCATTTTGGGTTTTCAGTTGAAAATGTCCCTTTGAGACTGTATTTTCAGTGATCCAACTGGGATAAAAAGATTAGGGAATAAAAACAAATAGCTGTATTACTCCCACGAAAAACTATATGTATTGTGAAAAAGAGAGGTTGGAAATTTGCTGCAATTCAACACCAGGACACGTCTAGAAAGTGAACAATTAACAAGTTGCAGAGCTCTGGATCCCAGCTGCTGCTGTTCTCTACAAGTGTTGCCAAGAGATGCTGAACTGAAAATGCAAATATCTTCAAGGCTGAAGAATCAAAGCACAATTAAATTAAAAACTGCTGACAAGTCAATCGTAGCATGCTGAAATAGGTCAATAAATCTTAGCCTGCTGTAAATCTTACCACAGAGAGGTGGGCCTCATAATATGAAAATGTAGTAAAATATGGGAATATATTTAAAATATCTTTACAAGTATGAATAGCATGTTTTATTCATACCAAGCAGTCAAGAAAAGGTTAGACTTCTGAAATGGGTTAATTCTTTGTTCAGGGACAGAGCTGAATTGGCAAAACATCAGAGCTATCTTTGTGTGTCTCTTTTCATGTATATTATTACAGGTTGGACCTCTCTGGTCTGACACCCTGGGGATGTGAGTGGTCCTGAATCAGGGAGTTTTCTTTTCCTCTTGGCTGTCAGCCTGCTCCAGAGCCCCAACCCTGGCCACTGGACTTTGCTCCCAGCCCTGTCTGGGTTTCCTCCCAAAGCAGCAGCCCTGCTGCTGCCAGCCCCAGCCAGGGCTGTGCTCCCTACTGCTGGCCTGGGCTACACTCCTGGCCTCTGGCCTTGCTACCACCAGCCAGTGCTGTGTTACTGACTCTGGCTCCCCCACTCCCAGCTGGAGCTCTCCGGTCCAGCAATACCCATGGTCCTGCCAGACCACAGCTGTTGCTGGACCAGAGAGTGCCAGATTTTAGCAGATTCAACCTGTTTTATTAATTTGTCTGGCAGAAACTAAAGTTTATAGTGCACAACTGAGATGAGGGCTTCCTAGGCTGAGATGCTAGTTGGAGACAGTCCCTGTCCCCAAAGACTTTTACCACAAAATAGACAAAAGAAACACACAGATGAAGTGACTTACCCAAGGCATTATAGTAAGTCTGTGGCAGAGACAGGATTGGCACCCAAGTTTCTTGATTTATAATTAATGTCCTATCCGCCGAACAGCACTACTTTCCCATGTGCACCTCACTCGTGAGAGAACATCACGCACACACAGACTGTGCAGCAGCAAAACTTATAGTCCCAGGGGTAGCTTCTGTTTCTGAACTCCAGCAAAAGCAGCTGTTCAGCTAACCCACAGTTCTCAAGCCAAACGGTACCAAAATGTTGCTTCCAATGCTGTTTTTTTTAATCCTCCCAAATAGAGATGCTGTAGTTCATGTGTCTTTTCAGCCAAATGTGTTTCTAGCCACAAGTAGCTAAACTAGACACATTCCCAGCAGAACCACAAAAATGGACAAATGAGAATACAGCTACTAAATTGAAAGCAGGCTTTCAAAAGAATAACACCTTCCTGATTACAAATATGTGTCTCCATTATGACATCCAGATCCACCTCCCCCAGTCCAACACACTCTTCTACCTCAGAGAATGCCTAGGCAAAAAAGTTAATATTACAATAGCACCTAGGGGTACATCTACATAGCCCATAGCAGGGAGCCCACCAGCCTGGACTGACCAGCTTAGGCTAGTAGGACTTACAGCTGTGTAGATAGAACTTTGAAATTAAGACCTGGGAGACCGGAGAGTTCAGAGCCAGAGCCTCCATAAGAAAGCGCGGTCTGCAAAGCTACATTTGTGCATCAGCTTTGCAATCCAAAGTGGCAGAGGTTTGCTGCCATAGGCTGTGCAGACATACCCTGGGCGGTCCAACAAGAATCTGTTGAGTTTGATGCTGTACAATCACATCGTAACGGGAAGCCTCAGCCCTAAGAGTGCACAATCGCAGGTCTTGATCTTGGCATTAACTGTGGCAGAGCTAAGATCTGGTGCCTGCAGAGGGAAGAGGTGCAGGGAGGGCCGCTCAGAGAAACAGGGAGGGGCCACTCTATTTAGCAACTGGGCTTCTGGCAGGAGCGCAGGGGGGCAGTGCACCTTCTGGGTGCTACTGCGCGTCACCTCGGCACCCCTCCTGCATCTTGGTCCCCTTCTTTAACCACAAGACCATCTTGGCTACAAAATACAAGACTGATGCTTGGTCATACAGTCCAGGCTCATGCGACTCCGAAAGTGAATTCCAGGACCCATCACTGAGCTGTTCAGATGCTGGTTGTGTCCCCAATCAAGGGGCTTGTTAGATCAAATGCCTCCGATGCCCAGTCTTACAGGGAGCATTCCCGTAAGAGAGCCTGACAACACTTAAGCAATTACAAGGAAAAATCGATGCCATTAAAAAGCCTTTTGTAATCCGATGTGATTAGACTGTCCCTCAAAAAACCTTTTGGATATGGAATAGTGTGGTCCTACAGAAAGCAACCTGAGCCTTTTGGTGAATCTGATCCTTTATTTCTTTGTGACAGGGTAACTTGTTTACAAGTGGCATGCTTCAAAGGGCATCTACATTCACAGAGGAGGAAATGACAGAGGGTAGATTTCTTGGTGAACATTGGCATGTGTTATCTAGCTCTCCTCTTGCTCTTCGTGTTTGCGCTAGGATGAGGTCAATGAGCTGAATTGGCACCCATGGGAAGGATTGGGATCTTAATGTCTGGGATACAGACAGGCACGCTGACAGTAGGAGAGGGGAGCAAAGGGAGCAGTTGCTCCCCGAGTCCGGCAATTCAAAGAGGCTGCTGCCGCTGCTACAGTAGCAGCAACAACATCCGGAGCCCTGAGCCCTTTAAATTGCTGCCAGAGCGTCATGCCGGAATGCCAGCCTGCACTCTTCAGGCAGTGCTAAGGGCAGGGGGAAGTGCACGCCATACTCCGGACAACACTGAGGGACAGCTGCCCTCAACCTCACCCCTTCTGGGAGCATAGAGCCGGATGCCCCCACACCTTGCCCAGGGGCTTTGCAGGCTGTCAGCTTTTCTTGATACAGATTGAAATAATGAAGAAACAAAGAGTTTGTGGTGTATGTACCTGACTGACATGTATGTAGCCTGTTATCTTTTAATAGATGGAATCAGAAATACTCACTATTGCAGTGTTTCTTAAACTTTTTTTATGAGGAACACCAAGGATATTTTTTGAGGGGGAAAAAAAAGTCGGGGGGTGGGGAGTTATTGAGGAAGGGGAAAATTGGTCACCTGCCCCTTTAAGGGTGGCCATTTTGACTAGTGTTATTCTCCGTGGCACACCTCCAACTTCCTCGCGGCACACTGGTGTGCTGCAGAACACAGTTTAAGAAACACTGCACTATGGCCTGGTCCCTGTTGTATTAACTAGAAGCTAATGAAGAGTATCCAAAGAATTTGTCTCTTCAAGTTTTTGGAGAAAAAAGAACCTGGCCCTTTCCTTGCACTTGCTGTGGCCATAATATCTAGTATCACAGCAGTTCTCAAACTGTGGGATGGAACCCCAAAGTGTGTCGTGACCCAATTTAATGGGGTTGCCAGGGCCAGTGCTAGACTTGCTGGAGCGTGAGGCAGAAACCCAAGCTCCACCGCCCAGAGCCAAAGCTGAAGCACGAGATCTTCAGTCCAGGGTGGTTGGGTTGAGGTTACATTCCCCGTGCCCAGAGATGACACCCATGGGCTTTCACTTTGACTAGCTTACCCACCAGGGTGGTGGAGCTGTGGGTTTACCCCATGCACTTGGGTGGAGTCAAGCTTTGTTACCCCTTGCTGGAATCATGTAATAATTTTTGTTGTCAGAAGAGGTCACAGTCCAATGAAGTTTGAAAACCACTGTGGTATGGCATTAAGCTTACAGTTCCTAAAATAATTGTTGGCAGATTTGCTACAAAATGCAAGGAAAAGAGGAAGCTGCAGTAAAAAAAAAAAAACAAAAAAAAACAAGTAGTCAGTTCTGTGTTTTTCCTAAGCTAATTTCTTGGAAGGACACAGATTATTTTTAATTATTTCATCATTTAAATGATCTATCTCACTGAGACTCTTTCTGTGGAAAAGCAAATCCTGTCTTAAAGGCTTTGCTTTGGATGTGACAGTCAGACTAGCAAAGCTCCCTTCAACTGACCCAGTACTTCTAAACTCCTGTTCTCACAGAAAAGATTTGTCAACACCAGTTTAAAAACTATTTTAGAAAAAATTCCCAGAGAACAGACTGTGGATTTTAATCCAGATTCTATAACAAGTAAAAATGTAGTGAGCACATAGCAAATGCAAAAGCATTGACATGGTTTGGGGACAGCCTTTTCTTTCTGTCTGTCTTTCCTGCACTGAAATTGAATCAGATCCATTCTAAGGTTTGTATGGTCTCGGCTTGATACAGGACCTCACTCTGTGTTACTAAGAAGATTTGTGCTGGCTCTAATACATTTCACAAATCCCAGCCCAAGATAGCAATGTGCTGTATTTTCCCAAATTGGGAACAAAAGGTGAGGATTTTTTGTTTTTCCCCTGGAGGCTGATCTCATGTTTCATTACTCAGGGCCCTCTTTGAATAGGGCTTGCAAACTAATTTAAACCAGATCCTTTGCTGTATGTTTGGTTGGAGGGAACTCATTTTTCTTTAACCAAAGGGAAGCCTGGAACAAGCATCTCAAGTGATAAAACTACATCAGATAATTTCTTCACATACATTCTATGGCATATTCTTCACAATCAAAGGTAAGTGAAAGAAAACCTAGTTCCTAGAAGGGCAAGATAACTTTTCTGATGAGTCTCTTTTCCACAGCTGCAATCCAGCTGAAATTCCAACCGCAGAACCTGCCAGAAAGACAACCAAGGAAATCAGTAAACCTGGATTTAATACAGATACATACACATTTCAGAACTTGGCATCTGGACCTGCTTGGGTTGAAGAACAGATTTTTAAACAAAGTAAATGAGGCAAATAAAGTGTATTATACAACTGGATCATTTTAATACACTCTATGCCAGTGGGATATTTCTCATCTCAAACTGTTGCAAAGGGATGTTGTTCACACTTTAGGGCTTGGACCGATGCTTGTGTGGAACAGCCATTCTGTGAAGATATTGGGTACAGCTGCGGAGATGAACGAGGGGTACCCTCCATTTTGGAAAGCAGGGCCCTGGGTTGCAAGGACAGATGGTGAGTGGCAGGCTTCAGAGAGCAGCAGACTGGTTTCTGTTGTGTCAGTTATCTAATTGTTAATGGATTATATAGTTGTTATGTACATGCTCTCATTGTTTTAATGAAAAGAGAAAATGTGCCTATTGCAGCCAATGAGAGCCTTTCTAAAGACTCCAGTGGGCCCTGGATCAGGCCTTTAAATATCTGCTGAGATCTACCATACCTGTGGCCCTTCACTAGTGGAGAGGGAAGGGTTCCTCTCTGTAGGATCATATTTGTTCTGGTGAGGGAACTGCAGAAGGGGAGAAGTAAGCAGGAAATTCCTTAAGCATCACCTCACTGAGATTTCTTGGCTTGCTTCCTTTAAGGAGCTTGGAGAGTCTTTGGGGAGTGCGGCACTAGAGTATACAGACCAATGCTTGAAAATCCTACCAAGCTGTAACCTTCACAGGGAAGCTGTGCTCCATCCAAGCTGATACCCAGCCAGGCTTCAGATAAAAGTTATTGTTGTTCCTGTTTTTAAATACTTGGATTGCATTCAGCCACCAGAGAGAGTGGGTCATATAAGAACTGAAGGAGAGATTAGATTAGCTGGTCAGCCCCTCCGCACAAAGCTTCCTGGCACCATGGCTCCTTCTCCAGCCCCTTTTGTGCCTACACTTTGTTCGTATGATGTCATGGAGAGGAACAATGTGGCTGCGTCTAGACTGGCAAGATTTTGCAGAAATACTTTTAACAGAAAAGTTTTTCCATTAAAAGTATTTCTGCAAAAGCACGTCTAGATAGGTCCCGGAGTTATCGCTATAACGATGCGCTTTGCGCAAAAGCGCGTCTACATTGGCGGGACGCTTTTGCACAAAAGCAGAAGCCCAGAACCATTTTGAAGAGGGCAAAAGGGCAGCAGCCCTTTCCAGGGGCGGGGGCTGGAGCTCCTTTGAGACACGTGCTTAAAGGGATCTCCCCAGACAGCCGTTTCTCTCCTGCTGCGAGCTATAGGACCTCTTGCAGGGACTGAGCCATAACAGTTTTGGTGGTTGCCCTCTGCCTTTTTGGACACCACTGCCTTTTGTCTCTTAGTGCCTTTGCCTGGTTTTTTTTCATCTCCCTTGTTTTTTCTGCCATGGAGCCAGGGGTGGCCATGTGCCTGCTCTGGCCTTTGTGGCCATTTTGGAATGCCTGCAGCTGGTGCTCCAGGCTGCTGCCCTCCTGCTCCAGGACCTCACCAGGGAGCCCATGGATGGAGAGGCCACTGTGGAGAATGGACACCAGTACGGACTGGTGGGGCCAGCTGGTCCTGGGGCAATGGGATGACCAGCAATGGCTCCGGAACTTCCGCAAGCAAAAACGGACATTCCTGGAGCTGTGTGCCTGGCTCACCCCCATGCTCCAGAGAACCACCACCCAGCCCATTTCATGAACAGGAAGGGGTACTGCTCAATCGTACTCCAGGCCCTCGTGGACCACCGTGGCCACTTCCTGGACATCTATGCAGGCTGCTCCAGCCGCTTGAAAGCCCGCTTCCGGTGTTTGCTCACCCATCTCGAGATGGGTGAGAGGAATGCCACGGAGGTAGTGGCCACGTGCTGCATGCTCCACAATCTTGTGGAGCGGAGGGGGGAGGCCTTTCTCCCCACTTGGATGGCAGCCGAGGGCCAGGCCTACGAACAGCCCCACACAAGTGCCATCCGCCAGGCGCACCAGGATGGGGTGCGCATCTGGGAGGCCTTGACGGACATGTTCTCCCAGGTCCCATAGTAGGGTCACCTCGGTCTCCCTTTACAACTCCCTCCCATCCCCTACCTTTCCCCTCCCCTCTCCTCTCTTCCCTTCCCCTTATGTCCCAATAAACACCAAACACAGTTTTTTCTTGAACACAAAAACTTGTCTTTTATTATTTGTAATGGGGAGAAGGGAGACCTTGAACTGGGAGGGGGAGAAGACTTTCAACTGGGAGGAGGAAGAGCTGCTCCTGTGGGGTCAGACCTGCACATGACGGGCAGGCCGCGTCAGGGCAGGCTGCATGGAGAGGTGGGCAGGAGGGGCAAGAGCAGGAGGGACAGGAGCAGGGACAGAAGCGGGAGCAGGAGGGGAAGGAGCAGGGGCAGGGGCAGGAGCAGGAGGGGCCTCTTCCCCACCGCTTTTGTGCAAAATCTTGCCAGTCTAGACGCACCCTGTAGGTTTTACGAGGGTTTGCTATCATGTGCTTTCTCACTGGGATTTATTCTGATGGCTGAAGGAGACATAGAGACATAGCTGCGCTGAACAGAAGGTCTTTCAAACCCCCTGGAGTCTTGACTGCAGAATGGAGGTTTTGGGGAACTGGGAAGGAATAAGGTATTCCCATAGAACTCCTCTGTAAGTTCTGAGGTCTTCTCATTCTTTCTTAAACCACCTCCCCTCTGCAGTTCCTCTTTGTGGTGCAGAATGGAGAGATTTATGGGGCCCAAAATTGTACAACATATAGGGATTTTTTAGGATGAAGGCCACAAATGCATTAATGTTATGGTTAATGCAGCTAGCTAACAGAAGAAGCAGTATAGGGAATGGGAAAAAACATGGTTCTCCAGCTTGTGGCATTTGTTCTGTTGTTTAAACAAGGCTGCATCTGGAAAATGACAAATGTGCCTGCAGTTATATTAAAGGATTTTTTCCCCAGCTTGGGAAAAATGAAAAGGTTGATACCATCAGGTTACTGCATAATCTATCTGAGCACATGGGAACGTCAAAATTGCTCTTTAATCTCAGCATGTTTCATTATCTATCAGCATGTTTCACTGTTCTTCAATCATTTCAAGAGAGAAGATGACAAAATACAAAAATACCAACAAGAAAACCCCTGTTGTTTGTAGCTAAATAACTGTAATGTTTTTTTCCCCTCCATATTACACTTAAAACTTTTGGGATGTTGCTGCTTCCAAAGGCCACTGCTGTTCTGTGAGGCAATTGTCGTAGCATGTGTTACAAAGCGTATGCAGTCATAAAAACTTTACATTTGGTCTTTTTTGTTTAGTTGTTTTCCCTTAGTCATTCAGTGTGGAAACATCTGATCATTCTTGTTGTCCTGGAAAACATAAGCCCCACTACAGTAGGTAGAAAAGACATTTCCTGATTTTTAATTCTTCACAATATTTGTCTTATATCAAATGGAGCTGCTGTTAGCCAAGCAACTGGTGGATGTTTGACCGTTAGGGCATGTCTTCACTAGGAAATAATTTCTAAATAAGTCAAATTGAAATAATAACTCTCGAAATAACAAAATCAAAATAGTGTGTCCCCCAATATGGGGGAGCATCAAATTTAGTCAAGTATTTCAAAATAGCACATCCACAGTGATTGCACCACCAGGATCAGAGAGGTGGTCATACCCAACTGCGTCCTGGATGACACAGCCTGCGCTTTGCTCCCCAGGCTCATAAGCCCCACACAGCCTGGACACCACCAAGGAGCACTTCAACGTCAGGCTGAGCAGGAGCCGTATGGTGGTGGAGCATGTGTTCAGCCTCTTAAGGGAAGGTTCTGGAGTCTCCTCACCCACCTGGACCTCAGTGAGCACAACATTCCCTTCTGGATGGCAGCCCACTGTGTGCTCCACAACCTCTGGGTGGGAGCAGAGGCTGAACAGCTGGCAAAGGCGTACAAGCAGCTGGACACCAGTGGCATTCAGCGAGCACATGTAGGGCTGTGCTTATCTGAGAGACCTTGAAGGAGCGTTTCAGCCAAGGCCAGCTGTGAGACTCTCCCCTGTGCCTCTCCACAAGCAGCCCCTGCATTCTCTCTATGTGCCTTTCGTCCCCCACCTCTTCCTTCCCTCGCAGAGCAAATAAAAACGCTTTTTTCATTGGGGGATGTACAGTAAGGAAGGGACTGGGGAAAGAACCTGGAATGGGGAAGGAGGATGATGGGGAAAGGAGCTCAGGGATGGAACTGGGAGTTGGTGCCTGCTGTTTTCAGCCCGGAAGGCTTCACCTGCCCTCGAGGTCTCACTGCCCCATGTTTGGGGGCCCTGGTGGCCCCGGGGGATAGTTAGGAGGGGAAGCTATAGGAGTAGGGCAGGGAAGTAGCTGGTGGCCCACTCCCTGCACGAGGCCATGCACAAAGTGAGAGAGGAACACACGGCCTCATGCTGGCACACCAGCTGGTCCCAGGTGGCCTTCCGCTGCTCCTGGTCAGTGGCCCACTCCTAGTGCTCCTCTTCCAGCCCCCAAACAAGGGACTGCAGGCAGGCCATCAGCTCCCTCATTAGGTCTTTCCGGGTGCATTTCCTCCTGCGAATCCCAGTCATGCAGATGGCATGGGAGGTCGTGGACATGCCACGCTCGCAGATGGCCCAGCTATGAAGACTAGTTACAAGGGCAGCCATCACAGGAGACATTGTGCATGAAGCCTAGCCCCAATCTCTGAGACGACACTGAAAGCATCAGTTCAGGCGATGGTATGTGCTGCAAACAAGGCCATCTGTGGCCTAGACAGAGGGCACTTTCCTGCAAGGGCACAGACGTCCCAGGAGAGCATCGCTATGCCCGTGGCCTGGGGACAAGCAGGCATGGGAAGGTGCCGGCCAGGCCAGAAACCTGCAGGTGGGAGGGCAGGGATAGGGCAGGTCAGCTTCCTTCTGTGTCCTACACACACCAAGTCTGGCACTGGCAGCATCCCACAGAGAGAGAACATCTATCCCTGCCCACTGGAAGCATCGCCCACATGCACAGGCTGCTGTGCGGCCCCCTAGGCTGAGAGAGGAGCACTCAGCCCTTTCCCTTGTGTGTGGAGAAAGTTATAGAACTCACCTGAAGTACCTTCCCTGGGTTCCTCCGAAGCCTGGGAGACATCCTAGGAAAGGGAAACTGGCTCAAGGGTGAGGAACAGGTCCTGGCTGGTGGGTATCACCTGACTGGCCTCCTCCTCTTCATCGTCGGCATCCCCACCATCGTGGAGGCTGACACTGGGCATGTCTTGGCCGGATTCAACAATGATGGGAGGGAGAGGTGACCCACCCCCTTCCCAGGATGGCACTGAGCTGTTCATAGTAGCAACAGATGTGTGGTGCCACCCCAGAACATCCACTATGCTCCCTCGCCTTGTAGTAGGCCTGCTGCAGCTCTTTTAGCTTCCTCCGGACATGGTCAAAGGCCTGGGTGTGGCCTTTGTCGGCCAGGCTCGCGGCCATCTGGCTGTATAGGTCGGCATTCCTTTTCCCGGTGAGGAAATCCTGGAGGTTGGTCTCCTTGCCCCCGACCTCGATGAGGTCCAGGATCTCCGCACCAGTCCAGGCCAGAGCTCTCCTGCATCCTTGGCCAGCGGCAGCTGAGGGTGCTGCAGGAGTGCTGGCAGCTGTGGGAGGCTCTGAGGGAGTGATGGGATCTGCCACGGCTCTGTCGGCTCCTGGTCGATGGCACGGGGCTTGCCAAGCTGGCCATGTGCCACAAGCCCTTCCCTTGCAGCCTGCTGTTTTAAGCTCTGCAGAAGAAGGGGAGCAGTGGAGCTGGCAGGTGTGGCCAGAGTGGCCACAAGTGCAGCTGTGAGAGACCTCTGGAGGCCAATTATTTTGAATTAGCAGCAGCGGATCATCCACACTAACGCTATTTCAAAATAACAATTTATTGCGCGAGGAAAGCAGAAGTACAGATTTCAAAATAACTAGCCCATTATATCAAAATAATATATCAGTGAAGGCTGTGACTAACCTGTACATTTCCTAGTGTAGTTATACTGATGTAAAGGTGCCAGATACTTGAACAGCTTATTCCACTTCTAGGACAGGAATGGCTATACCACTGTAAATAAGCCTCAGTATAATTACTACAAGGCTACCTGGGAGTACCCAGGGTAGTGAAACATCTCACTATCTTCTGCCCTTAGCTTGAGGAAGTCTTCTCTGTGTCTGCCAGGGAGCAGTACCCCAACTCCACTGACCACAACCAAAGAAAGCAGTCCCTTGTAGGCCTCTGGAGACCCTGCTTTCTCTCCCCAGGGCAGCGATAAGCATGTTACAACCCACAAGTGCTCCCAGAAGCTCCCTAGAGTGTCCACTGGACACTCACAGCATTCACAGATTCACTGATTCCAAAGCTTGCTAGTTATGTCCCAGCTTACCAGTTATACCTCAGATCACGGCTACATTTAACACGCAGCACTTCAATAAACAAGTAAATGTTTCACAAAATAGAGACTTCACTGATAGCCCATAGAAGCAACAAATGGCTACAAATAAAATATAATCATACCACACACACAGAGACATAGTGGAAACAAATGGTTACATAACAATACAATCATAACAAAGCCTAAACTTAATTAAAAAGATACTCTCATGTCTAATAAAATACTGCTCACCAGCACTTTCCAGACAGGCAGGCTGCAAACTCTTTTTCATGAGACAAGCAAACTCTTAGCATGTTTCCTTGGTGAAGGATAAAATCTTCTCCCCATTCCTCTTTTTGAATGCACTTATGGACTAGTGTCTCTTCCCCCAGAAGGTTCCTTTTTCAGAGTCTTATCTTAGGTTCCTTTGTCTTTATAAATTTTCAAACCTGGGCCTGGCTAATTCTCAAGCCCACACCAGACAGTGGCCTATGTCTGTGGATGTTCCTTGTTTTATATGCTGGGGAAGTCAGCCTTGAGGCTTCCCTAAGCTCAGGTGACAAGCTTTGCTTAACTGTTTTGGAACCTAGTATTTTACATTTTACATAACCTCTTAAACCATGGATGGACAATAAGCCAGTGTTAGCTCCTGGCGGGCTGCTGCCACTTTATTTACCTGCTTGCAGCTCCCATTGGTCATAGATCACTGTTTTGGCAAATGAGAGGTACAGGAAGCAGGGTGGAATGGGACACCGCTTCCCGCAGCTCCCATTGGTCAAAAATTGTGAACCACAGTCAATGGGAGCTAGAAGCAGCTGTACCTGTCGACTTCCCAGTAAATAAAGTGTTGTTAGCCTGCCGGGGCTAACCCTGGCAAACCACATCTGGCCTGCAGACTGCTTATTGCCCACCTCTCTTAAACTATTTCCCGTACAAACACCTTTCAACAATGATGATGACCAGTGGGTGACTGACTCTTAGTAGGAACCTGCATGCTACCTGTTAGGCTACATCTACCCTGCAGGGTTTTTGCGCAAGAAGCCTTTTGCGAAAGAAGCCTTCTTTCACACCTCCAAGTGCATCACTTTTGCAATGTGTTTTTGCACAAGAGAGCATCCACACTGCATGGATGCTCTTGTGCAAGAAAGCTCTGATGGCCATTTAAAGAATGGCCATCAGAGCACCTGTGCTTTTTCTGATAGGCTCTTTTGGCACAAGAAACCCCTGTGGAGCATCCACACGTGCCTTTTTGCGCAAGGGCTGTAGCGCAAAACAGAGTTATGCCTCGTAGAAGGAGGTATACCTACACCACAAAAAGCCCTCTGTTCTGTCGATTGACTGTAGATTTTCTTGCGCAAAAACGTGCTTGAGGTGTGGACGCTCAGTAGGGTTTTGTGCAAAACCAACTGGTTTTGCAGAAAAACCTGGTAGTATAGACGTAGCCTAGTGAATTATTATAAATAAACCTACCCAGCAGATCTCTATAAACCTCTATGCTGCTCCTATGGATTCTGCCAGTTGGCACCAACTAGTTCCTGGGTCACAAATATATCCACACTGTTTTAGCTATGTAGTTAAAGGACAATCTTATGCATAGAAAAAAAAGCATCATGGTGAATACTACATACTGTGCCAAGACTTCGCTGAAGTCAGTGGGACTATCTGAGCCGTAAAGTATTAACTTAAACAACAACAAATAGTCTAGCAGCATCTTAAAGATTAACAAAATATGTAGATGGTATCATGACATTTTGTGGGTACAACCACTCTTCAGATGAATGGAGTATTAAAAGCCCAGTTCCAAAATAAATAGGGGATGGGGGGGGGAGAGAAAAAATAGTGAAAGAGTGTTCATGTTACAAGAGCTGATAGAGAAGGTGCAAATTGTTCTTAAGTTGTTTAGTTGGTTAAGTCATTGGGATGTGGAAGGTAGTGTGCTAGCCAGGTAATGTCTTTATTCATGCCTTTGTGATAGCTCCCAAACTTGTAAATGAAGTTAATTTCCAATGCTTCCATATATGTTTGGCTTGTGGGATTGGCCTGAAACAACACAGTGACTTTGAGATCCATTCATGAGTCCCCGGGTAGGTTAAAGTGTTCTCCAACAGGTTTCTGTGTGTTGTCTTTTGGATATCTAATTTGTGTCTGTTAATTCTTTCCCATAGACACTGTCCAGTTTGGCCGATATACATGGCAGTGGAACATTGCTGGCATTTGATGGCATAGATCACATTAGTGGATGTGCAGTTAAACGAGCCCCTGATGTAGTGGCTAATGTGGTTGGGTCCAGTGATGAAATTGCTTGTGTAGATGTGTGGACAGAGTTGGCACTGGGGCGGATTGCAGGGGTGGGTTCCTGGATGATTATGATGGAGGTATGCTGCATGGTAAAGTACTGTTCAACATGAATTAGATTGGCAGACTGTGGCTCAAAATAAAAGGCATTGGTTGGTTTGGTTGGGATTTTTATATAATCTGATCCCTGGCAATGGGTTTTTAATGGTACTGAGATTAAAACAGACAGACCTAGATTGAAATGGATTCTCCAATATATTATAATGAGCAAGTGCTATTTTTCATAGATCTAAATCTACATCAGCTTATTTTTTACTATAAAAATAAAGAGGCTGTGATGGAACATTGTCTCTTAATCAACGTCTTCTGCTCTGAAACATCTTTCCTTTGCCTCAACATTTATTTTCTACAAATGCCTCCAGTTTGCCTTAGCAGTTCTGTAACAGCAGGAAACAATTACCTTGTATGAATATTCTGTTCTGTTGACATTGTCTCTTACATTGATGATAGGATAACGACAAAGGAAAAATATAATTTTAATAATAATGATACTCAGCATGTACACAAAGCTTTCCATCTTGAAATGCTTTCCAAACACTAATTAGATTTAAATTGATGCCGAGAGAGAGAAAGAAAGAGAGAGAGAGAAAATATTTATGGGTATTCTGTCTCTTTTTATATGTTCTGTATATAAAGTTAATGAGGAGAATAGACAGGATTCACGAAACGGATAGATGCAGCAGGAAAATGGGAATATTGTGCATAGCAGTGGTTGGAAAATAGTCACACAACTGCTGTTAGGACTTATATATGGTAAGAAAAGGAAGGATATTGTCTGCTGACCTTTAGTTACACTCAAAATGGAATCAGTCTCTAGGTTTTTGAGTTAAAATGGGGTAACAAGCTTTAAAAAAAAGGTCCAAATGGATTTTAGACACATACCTTTGACAGCATCATCTTTTGCTATTCTTTGATGATGAATCATCTCCTGAAGAACATAGTTTAATCAATACAGCATCCAGATTCCTATCCCACATCCCTTCCAGTTGTATAAAAATGTATATCTTTTGTCTCTTTAACTTTAGTCATTCTAAGGTCATTTTGGCACTCAGAAGAGGGATGAATTCATCTCCTCTTCTAATGGCTATTGTGGGAAAATCACAATCTCAGAACAGAAGCATGATTTTTATGAGTCATGTCTTGTGCAGACATGAGTCTATTATTCAGCCACAAAGTGACATGGCCCTTGAGGCTGAACTACCAAGGTGAAGGTCACTAGACTGCTAAGAGCCAGGTTGCCATTATAGGCAGTTTTAATTGACAAATACAGGGCAATTACATCTCTGGTATAACCCCACTAAATGTAATGGAGTTTGCACCCCAGTTGAGTATAGTTCAGTGTTGCTAAATCAGCTCTACATATTCAGTGATCATTTATACATGTGAAATGTGCCATAATCCTGCTCTTCCAAGATCAGAGGCTTAAAGGAACCTTTTTTTCCTGTGGCAGCACATTAAAAGAACTAATAACATTTTATTTCTCTCACATATCAAAATTCAAGGCAATCATTCACTCATTCCACATCATAAATAATGCATGCGGCCAAGCAAACACAAAAGACCCGTACTTCTGTCTGCTTTGCCTCCATATTTCATTTCAAGATAAAAAGTGCAGGCTGATATTTTAATCATTATGTTCCGGCACGGCATTTCATCTCATTTTTATAAGGTAATGGGCGGGCAATGTGGCAAGGGAAAAGAAGCACTGAAGATGCTGTATGTTTAACAAATGTAACTAATTCATATCAGAGGCAGGTCAGTCACGGAGACTAAAAAATTTTGGAAGGTTTTTTTCAGGGATTGCTAAAGCAGTAATTCCAACCCACAGGGATGTGTACTTGTGCTGGTTCTTCCTCCTGTGAGACTCGCATGTTAGACTCACTTGAAATTTGACAATGGTTAGGCTGCTATTGTGCAGAGACCACTGCCTGTCATGCTTTTTGATGGAGTGTCCACCTCGGGTAAGACTTGGAAGGGTTAAGGTGACGAACTGAGCCAATTAACTCGAGAGCTGCACCTGGAGGAGAAGCCAAGCAGCAGGCATTGATTAAATGAGGCTCAGCTGAACAGAACATGAAGGGAAAGCTTGTGTAAAGCCTAGTAGCTGTGTTTTGAAGAGGTAGTCTACAGTTATTCCCTTGGAGAAGGGAGCTGTGTTTGAGACAACAGGGGTAAGTCACTTATTCCCTGGGAGGAGGGTGTTGTGAGGCTAGCAATCCCAGGGAAATGAGGAGAGACAGATGGTAAGGAAAGGGCTCAGGATAACGTTGCATGGTTCAATAAAGAACAGATCTTGGCTGCTGACTAGACAGTTCTTGAGCTGGATCCTGGAGTCCTGGCTTCTCCTGCCAGCTTCTGTGGGAGTTGAACTATAGGGCAGTGAATGGGAGATCTGCCTGAGACATAGAGAGGGGAAATACTATGAAACCCCCAAAAGGGGCAAACTTGTACAGCGACCAGGGCCCGGTCACAATGATGGAGTCAAAGATAGAGAGAATGGCAACAGAGCATTCAGTGAGAAGTAGGAGAAGGCTTTATTTCTGGGAAGAATTCCCTAGAGACCAGATGGAGACCTCTCCGCCGGTCATCCTGCTGGCCACTCTTGCCGTGCCTCTCCACCTCACCAGCCACTTGTTCGCCAGTCAGCTGTCTCCTGCTACCTGCCTCTCTACTGTGTTGTTTGCACATCCGTCTCTTAGTCATAGTCAGCTCTTTGCAGGCTGGACAGGAACACTGACCAGTCTCAAGTGACTTTATCTCTCAGTGATTTTTGTTCTTAAGAGGTAGAGCAGAAACACAGACCTACTATAATTGCTTTCAACTGTGACTGAGCATTTAACATAAAGAAGCTCCTACTTACTTTCAAAGTGCTCTGGCATTCAAGCCTCTGGCTTAATCATGTCCTTTCAATGAAGGGTGGCACCCCCCCCCCCCCATTTGGCATAGATTAAGCACAGTTCTGCTCCACTGTAGTCCTACAATAAGGAAACAACATTGAAACAACATTTCACTACCCCTGCATTCAGTACTAAAGTGATTTGTAACCCAATAGCATCCCAAGTTTGCTCACTTTGAGCAACACTGTTCTATCTGCTAGATATCCAGGAAGAGTAGGTGTGTTCATGTAAATAGTTTACTCCTAAAATGTCTCTTTCCTCCCCACTCCCAGCTAGCTGCTAGGGGAATTCATTCAGAGCCTGCTTGCATCTAAACTCTGACTTTAGCTGCAGCAGGATGAGGCCTCAGTCAGGGTATGTCTACACTACCCCCCTAGTTCGAACTAGGGGGGGTAATGTAGTCATACGGAGTTGCAAATGAAGCCCGGGATTTGAATTTCCCGGGCTTCATTTGCAACTCCGTATGACTACATTACCCCCCCTAGTTTGAACTAGGGGGGTAGTGTAGACATACCCTCAGGGAGTTGTTTCAGAGGTGGATGTTCACAAATTTAGCTGGCAAAATGCACTACCCTCTGTCATTTTGGTATTATCATTTGGCCAAAAGACAAGCTCTCATATCAATCCATAAATAAGCCTACAGAAGTCAGGCCTAAGGCTGTGTTAGAAAAAATGTGCCAGCGCATCAGGCTAAGCCCCGAAGTTCTCTTAAACAGGATTAAGGGGTGCATTTCTGTCTTAATCCATAGTGCTTCTGCAGTGGCCTGACCAGTTCTGAGGATGGTCAGTCTGATGCTACTGTGGGCACAGAGTGTCTGCAGAGCTGCATGGTCAGAACCTACAGAATTGCTAAGTTAGCAAAGGGTATGTGGAAATTAACTTGCCTGCTCCTTATGTCCTAAACTGGCCCACCATGGATTCTTTCCAGCTCCTCAGTGGAGCTTTAGGGCTGCAGACAGCCACACAGAGCTGTTTTTTTCTGAATCATCTTGCACAATGCCATTCTTCCTGTCAAGTAGTAGGTGTAACGGCATTGTGCAAGAGGGTTTTTCTTGCGCAAGGAGGGGCAGTGTAGACGTTCCTTCTTGCGCAAGATCCTCTTCTGAAAAAAATGGTGGCTCATTAGGTATGCAAATGAGGCTAGGCAATATTCCACGCTTAGCCTCATTTGCATATTACTCGCGGAAGAAGCCGTGAATGTAGACATAGCCACACAGTTTTATCCTTGAAACTTAAACAAACAAACAATGGGGTGTCTGGTATCTAAATTAACCACAGTGATGAGAGAATGAAAAGTCTCACCCTCACGCGCCTTTCCCACCGATGAGAGGAAGCAAGGGATGTGCCCCCAGAAGAGGTCAAGCAGAGGAGATCTGTTGTGGATGTGGGGAGGAGACAGGCTTGTGGTCCTGCCCTGACCAAGCTAAATGAAAGGGACATGCTTTTGTCCTGTTCTGAAGATGTGAGCTAAAGCCTACCCAGTCCTCTGCCAGTCAAATATAACACTAGGTATGGGAGTCAGTTGAGGGAAGAGGAGTTGTTTAGGGGCAGAGGAATGGGAGACCTCCACAAGTTCACCTAAGGGCTCTGTTGGTTCACGCTTCGGGATGCTTACCTGAAACCCCAACCGTCAGAGGTCTGGATCATTAAAACCCATCGCCAAATATTATCTGACATTCTCCAGGACACAGACGCAGCCTTCGTTGTCTGGGAGCCTGCTGCCTGCAAAACCCAAGTGATTGAAGTGCTGTGGAGAGAAACATTTTAAAAATGCTGGCAACTGTGTCCACTCTCACATGCTTCCCTTCCCAGCACATAACATTCCACAGCTTCCCCTCTGGCCTGTAAATGTCACTCGAGCATTGGTAAATATCCCCCTTGTCAGCTAGACCTTGAATCTCAATTACCCTCCCAGCCTGACCTCATCCCTGCTTTCCAGAACTGTTGCCTAACCCCTTCCTTCTTGAGCCAACCATTGACTAAGAAGCCAGGTTTTCCTTGCAAGCTTCCTTCCCGCTTTGGTTGCTGGTCAAGAACAGCAGGGGAATCGGTCATTTGCCAGGACAACACTGACTCCCCGGCCTTTCTTCAGAATGACTGGTCCTGGCTTTCTTCCTCCTAAGATGGTTGGTTTTGCCAGCTACCTGTGTGGCCCAGGGTTTCTGGAGATGTTTTCTGATGCTTGAGTGAATTGGAATGTGGGGTTTGGGGGTGGCCAACACAGTATTTCATACTGGGAGCATTGGTTGGGGGTCTGGGCAGCATAGGAGACACTGCAGGTTTTGTTTGGCTTTTTATTCCCCCTCTCGCAACAAATGGCAACAACCAAGTTTTACCTTTCTAGAAAAATTCTCCCATCATTGGTTTTGATATAAGCCAAGATGACTCTCAAAAGAAAACCATCAAAGTGGTGTTTCCCCTTCAGAGATATCAGATCAATGCAGTGTATTCTCAAGTGCACATGTCTGGGGCCTCTTTGGCAACTCAGGTTCCAGCCTTGGGCTGCAAATGAGCTGCTTTTGGCATAGCTCAGAAAGAGGGTTGATCAATGATGGCTTTAAGCCACGTTTACATTCAACATCCTGGGGCCAGCTAGGAACTGGGCTAGTCCTGGGAGTAAGTGCTCCCTACTGCATATGGTCATGAGGGTAGTTTTAGCATCTGACAACCAATGGGGAATAGCGATGTCCTGTTCATATTTATTTTCATCTGAACACAGCTCCAGGGGTTCGCATGGGCGCTTGAATCAACCCAGCGATTCCTCCTGCACTAGTTGGATCTCCACACACACACACTTCTCCTGATGGACTGTATATAGTTGCTTTGTGCCATAGAGCAGGTGCAGTGGACTCCAAAATGTGTCTCGCCAATCTCTAGAAGGCTTGTCAAAAAGCACTGAGCATTGTTCTTTTGTAAATAAACTGTACATAAATTGCTATTGTTATTCCCCGTCCCCTGATCACATGTTTGTCATTAGACCTGTACCAGCTTTGCAATGGCATCCTGGCACCAGCTACACTCAGAAGGGGCACCAGGGCCTGACCTGCTTGCTTAACTTGCACTCCACCCTGAGGCTCTGCCCCTGCTCAGCTTCTTCCCTTCCCAAAGTTCCCCACACTCCACTCACTCTTCTCTGTCTCCCCCCAACCTGCTCACTCCTCTCCATCCCATCCCATCCCAGAGTGAGTTGCAGCTGCAGCTGGGGCCTCAGAGTTTGAGGGTGGGGTCACAGTCCAGGTGCTGAGGCCCACAAAGGCTAATCCACCTCCGCATGAGACTGTGAGCTCCTCACAGCAGAGACCACCCCATTTAAGTGTTTGGAAAGAGCCTCACCTATACTGAGAATGAAGAATAAGGCTGGAAAGACTCCGGTTCATTTTTCTCTTCAGCTGCAGTGAGTTCCACAGCAGAGGACCTGCCACTAAGATCACTCTGTCCCCATAAAGTTTAAACCATTAGCCTCAATGTTCCCATCAGAACCAACTGATGGAGTAACACATTAACAAGAGGTGGTCTCATTGCCTTCTGTGCCTTCGCCCTGTGATACTCAGACTCACAGGCTGCAAATGGCTGTCTCATGTGTCTTCTAAAATCTCAGAGGGGTAGCCATGTTAGTCTGTAAACTTAAAAACAAAGAGTGGTCCTGTGGCACCTGAGAGACTAACACAAATATAGAGATCATGAGCTTTCATGGATAAAATCCACTTCACCAGATGAACTGGAGTGAAAATAACAGAAACCAAAATATATAGATATAGATACCAGGAGAAGAAGTACCTCTAGCTTTCTATAGCACGTGATATTAAAACAGTTGTGTGATTTAACTATTAACCAATTTCAGTTATTAACAAATCAGGATGCTTTTATCAATCAATTGCAGTTGATAAAATACTTGGTCAGCCATTTTGCTGTGAGAATATGAATAATATATATAAAATGAATAAATGAAACAGTGAATGCACACGACTGTGCCTCTTGAACACAGTTAATTGGTAATGTGGCTTCTCAAACACTGAGGTCTGAGTAGCACTGCCTTAGTCCCTTTTCACCTAGGAAGCCAGGTGTTGGGATTCTGAATGAGCTTGAAACGGACTAGAAAGCCATTATGTGACATGCTCTTGTTGATTTGCAATTGCATGCTGACTAACTGGGGGCTTTTAAGTGCCTTCTGGATTGGATCAAAAATTAGCCCAGCCTCAGAAACTGTGATATCTGAAGTTGAAGCTTAATTTTAAAAAAAAATAGCGTTGTGCCCCTTTTTTATTTTTTTAAATGTTTGAAAAAGGCTTGACAGATTTAGTTTACTTTTTAAAAATTGTGTGGTAGGGAGGAGTTTTCTCAAGCCTTTATCAAAGGAGCAGTGGGTGATGACATTTTAACAAGCTATTTTCCCCATTGTTTGAGTCAAATAGATATAAACAAAATAAATCTGAATAAGGAACTGTTCCTATCCCTATTTCATCAGGCTTTACTTGCCTGATGGTTTCTGTAATAATATTAAGTGTCCCAGCTCTCCAGTGGTCCAGAGTGAGATTTTTCAAAAGTGTTCACTCTGAAATTTATTTCGGTTGGAGTAAAATTAAACCTGCATTGGGCACACTTGAAAATCCCAGTTAGAGTCATTCAAAATAGAGAAGACCTGAATTGCTAAGGTAAAACAAGTACAAAAAAATTGTTTGAGGAGGTTGGGGGGCAGGAAGTGGTAGTGACGCTCCTTCACATTTTGTTTATAGATCTTAAAGAAGCAAACCTGGGCACAAATCTATTTTTGATTTGTAAGTCACCTTTAAATATACTGGTTTAGACAGCATTCTTATCTGATTAGGCAGAAACAAAGTCCTGAGAGAAGGAGAAAGGATACATCATTTTCTAAAAGAACAGTCTCTGCTCTTTTCTGTAGAATTAGTACCAGGCTATATGCCTTTGGACATGATAAACTTTGTGACCTCCTCAGGGGGATTAAATACATTTTGCTTTGTTTTTTTCCCCCTCATTGTTCTAAGTGATATGAAGCTTGGCTGGGAATATTACGGCATTGAATGCCTTAGTTTTTGAGAGACTTTGCTTCACAGACATGGTGCCTTTCCCTTTCTTGCTGTTATTAACTTGTTGCTACTACCTGGGAAAAGATTGTTCTTACATTCATTATAGAACATTTATTTTGGCTCTCTGGATAGTCAGATGGGCCCCCAGTAACCATTATAGTTCACTGAGCTAGCTGCACAGCATGCAGGAGAGCAACCCAAAGATCATGAGGTAGTACTTATCACTAAAGCCCTATGATTTCAGCATCGCTCATTGGCCAGGTAGGGCACATGCTAACGTGGGATTTTTCTCCCAGAAAGACAGGCAGATATTCACTTACAGGAGAGGGTGTGCATCAGATTGACACTGGGTCCGAAGGGGTTAACCTGGCCCAGCTGGCCGAGAAGACCCCATCCCCTCAGCCCTGCCAGAGGCTGGGTGTAAAAGCCTCTGAAGTTGCTCAGTCAGGGATGATTCTGGGGTAGGACTGCTTAGCCTCTCCAGGACCTGTCAGATGCAGCTATAAATGGAAGTAAACACATCTTTAGATATTCAGTAATTTGGCTGTTTTGCAAGGGAAAGATAAATGGCCCTATACACAAAGAGCTGGCCGGTTTAGATTATGGAGAAGGGACCAGTACAGCCTGGTATGTTATTTCTAGCCTCCTTTGTCCACAGCATCCACTTCCTTGTGCTGTGACATAAATATTGACCTTCTGGCCTGAAGAGGATTCACAGCCAAAGCCAGTAGCACACCCTCCATCCTTACCCAGATGGTCTCCCCGGGTACGTCTAAACTACATGGCTCCGTCGACGGAGCCATGTAGATTTGTTGTTTTGGCAAAGGCAAATGAAGCCGCGATTTAAATGATCGCGGCTTCATTTACATTTACATGGCTGCCACGCTGAGCCGACAAACAGCTGATCAGCTGTTTGTCCGCTCAGCACGCTAGTCTGGACGCTCCCCTGCCGACATCAAAGCCCTTTGTCAGCAGCCCCGTTATTCCTCGTGGGATGAGGTTTACCGGGACTGCCAACAAAGGGCTTTGATGTCGGCAGGGGAGCGTCCAGACTAGCGCACTGAGCAGACAAACAGCTGATCAGCTGTTTGTTGGCTCAGGGCGGCAGCCATGTAAATTTAAATGAAGCCGTGATCATTTAAATCGCGGCTTCATTTGCCTTTGCCTATGTGTCTAATCTACATGCCTCTGACGACAGAAGCATGTAGTCTAGACACAGCCCCAGAGAGAAGTCAAGACTGAGTTACAGCTGGAGGATCTGGTCTAAAGAAAGAAAAATGAACCTCCCTGAACAATCTGAATCCAACAGACATGCTCAGGAGCCGGGCGGTAAACCAGTTGCACTGCAGTGGGAAAGACTTTGCTTTAGTGCCCCGCCCTGGGCTTTCAGTGATGGGAAGTATATAGGAAGGGCCAGGACAAAACATGTATTTGTCTTAACTGGAAAGCCAGTTTCAGGTGCATTGATGAGCCCTAGTCTTGCAGGGCTGAAAATTGCTCATTGCAGCACAGAGCCTGGTGAGATGGGGAGCTTAAGGAAAGAACACGTGAGTCAAACATTTTGCCAGGCCCCTGGGCAAAGTATGGGAGAGCTCAGCACCACACCCCTGGAAGTGGCGGGGCCAGGGCAGCTGGCCTTTGGCGTCACCCAGACTATGTCTCCCCTCCTCCCATATGTTGTCTGGAGCATGCCACTTGTGGCTCTGCAAGGTGCCACACAGGACTCCTGCAGCAATTTAAAGGGCCCTGGGCTCCAGGTGCTGGAAGCCCCGGGCCCTCTGAATCACCGGGCTCTGGGGTAGCTGCCCCCTTTGCTTGGCATACAGCAGCAGCTCAATGGGCTGCTGTACACATACACCAGCATTAACCCTTCTATTGTCTTCTGAACACCAAGCTGCAAACCATACTATCAGAGCATCAGCATGGGAACTAGGAGTGCAGGGGGTGCTGCAGCACCCATGGAGCTCCTGAATGCTGCCCTGCACATGGAGGGCTCTGCTGCCATCCCTGCGCCTGGGTCCCAGCTGCTTTGCTCCTTGCTTCAGCTGGGGTAGGGGATGGTCAGGAGTAAGGGGGGCGGGGCTAGATTTCAACACCCCAACTCATAGTAACGTTCCCACTCTACTGCATCAGAGACCCTTGTGGGTTTGCAATGGAGACTGGCCAGAGCAAGCCTTTTGCCAAGTCCACTGCTTCGTGATCATGGGAGCACAGCCCAAATTTGGTGACTCTCTTAGGCAGGGTGGGGAACCTTTTATCTAACAGGGGCTGCTGACCCACAGAAAAAAAAACCATCCATCGTTGGCCACACACTCCACTCCAGCATGGAAGCTTGGAGCTTACTCATAGCAGAGACAAAAAACATAGTAATTACAATTGTGTACTGTGTCAAAGGAAAATTACTGGGGGAGAGGGTTAAGAATTGACAAGGTAAGAGAACTATTTCTGCTTGTTTCATTTAAATTAAGATGGTTAAAAGCAGCATTTTTCTTGTACATAGCAAAGTTTCAAACATGAATTCCGTCAATGTTCGGTTGCAAACTTTTGAAAGAACAGCCATAATGTTTTATTTAGAGTTATGAACATTTCAGAGTTACAGAAAACTTCCACAGTAGCATAATGGTTAAAAATTTCAGCAGCTGGCACCTATGTTCTCCCTGGTAAGTATGCAAACACAAATATTTTCTTTTGTGTATGCAATGCCCTATCAGCTGTTAGCTCATGCATGGGCCTAATTTGTATACATAAGGCAGAAGTCTATTTTTAAACATTTGGCCAGATACATGTTTGAGTACAAACTTGCTTTAAATGACTAGAATGTTTAGCAGGAGATTTTTGGTTGTTTTGGTTTTTTTAAAATAACATTTCTGTGTCCCCACAGGCATCTTTATCAGCTTTGCTTGATTATTGTAACATGAATGATGTCAAATAGTTCTGATGACTTTATTCAGCTGGATTCTTCTCAGGAGGTAATGGCTGCACACATCTACTTAGTCCTTGACAGGATAGTTAGCTCAGCATGATCCAGCCTTCATTAGGTGCCTCAAGATAGCAAGAAAGTAGAAGAAAAATAGATCCTTGAGACCAAAGGTACAATATGATTATGGTGGTAAATGATGTCATGGTCAAATCTACACAGCTTCAGAGGATCGCAAATAGAATTTATGGTACTTGACAAAGAGACTCTGCTCTCACACAGACAACTGGGCATCCATCCCAAGACTGTTTAATTTGGCCTGCTAACTACTGTCCATAAATCCACTGCTATTTTTCTGTGGAAGGAATTCCAGAATTTCATTCAAAATGAGAATAAAAGCTTGGGGCTGTGGTTTTACTAGCTGTGTCCTTTATAAAAGTTCCCAACTCCCCCTCTCTCTTTTTCACGGATTTTGGGTAACCAAAGTGTAGCCTGGTGTGGGGCTGTGTGTGTGCTGGGGGGAGGGCAGGGGAACGGGGTTCAAAAAGCTCTCCTCTCCAACAACAGAACTTTGTAAGTTTCTGTGGACCAGCTCCTTTCTCTCCATTGCTCTTTTTTTATAGTTTATGCATAGTACTTATTTAATGTTGGAACACTGACGACAACCTGTACTCTGCAAAGAACAAGACCTTGCCAAATGGAACATACAGTCTAACATAGGAAGACAAGTCACATAATACCACATGATCCAGAAAACATTCAGGGTTCAAAAAAATGGCATAATTTGAACAAAGCTTTCTGTTGCTTGTTGAATTATTCGTTGCAAATCAATTATCCACAGTGTATCCCTAGCTTGTCTGCAAAGTGATCCTGATTTCATCCTGTAGCTTGCTTTGACTATTTGATGTTCTTCATTTCTGGCATGTGATTTCTCCACCAAAGGACATGATCTTGTTTCTATTCCCTTGTTGCAGAGACTGGATGGCTGAAACTTTGTAAAGAGAAGAATAATGAATAGCGACTCATAAAAAGTGAATAACGAATTGTCGTTTGTATGTTAATGACTGGTTGAATGTCTGGTCTGGTATGAAGAGCAGCCATTTGTGTGAACAAAAAGCCTGTCCTAAACTTATATGGTTGTTTGCGAACACTGTTTTTGTCATACCCAGTCATCTACATCTGGAGGCTTCACAGAAGTGTGTTTCAAGGAGCAATTTAAATGGAACTAGGAGGGTTGTTGATATCATAAAGAAGGGAGGCTGTTCCAAGGGTGAGAAACAGTACGTCAAATGAGCCAAACACAAGGGCCTGTATGAGATAATGATGTAAATTCGTGCTTCAGGAATTATTCTATTTCTTTTCTGACAACAGAGATTTGTATAATGTCTGCCCCCTTGAAAATTTCACACTCTGATTCAGGGAAGCTGAGGTTTTGCAAGTTAGAAAGGAGGATAATATATATTGCAATGAGCAGGCTAGTGTGTATGTGTACCACTGCCCTCTGCTTATGGGGAACCAAAATACTCATCTGTGTACCATAGGCCTTATGCTGCTAATGTTAAAGAAGATTTTTACGTGAAGTGTTAGAGTTCAGCACCATTGAAACAGAAGGATTTGAGTTCTTTGTTGCCATAAAGATTTGAATTGCCATGTTATATAGCCTAATTTAACTATAAAGGTCCTAGATGGTCACAGATTTGTTACAGTGTACAGAGAGATGGTCCGCTTACAACAGTAACCATAGAAAAAACAGAGGAACAGGTTCATAATGTTTATTTTTAGCCCCTAAAATGCTTGTTGTCCTATCATAGTGAAAGGCCTGGGTACCTGGGAATGATTTAAATTGTTTCAAGTTCTACCAAGGACATGATGCCATGTGCATTCAGTCTTTTCAATAAACTTAAATTAGTAATAGTTTAAATCTCTGTGAACCTGTTCTTTAGGCCCACCCTGTATATACTCTAGTGCAGGGGTTCCCAACCTGGGGTACATGTAGCTCCAGGGGGTACAAGAAGCTTGTCAAGGGGCTACGGGGAATATTTGGTAAATAACTAGATTATCCTAATTGAAATAATCCAAAAGTAGTAGTGTTAGTGAAAAAAGTTGTGGATTCTAGAGTCTAGAATTTATTTCCTTTCATATTGAATAGGGGGTACAGGAAGGTTTACTAAAAGCCAAGGAGGTATGGAGACCGAAAAAGGTTGGGAAACCCTGCTCTAGTGCATGGGTTCCCAAACTGGGGTGTGTGCCCCCCTGAGGGGCATGAAGAAATTCTGGAGCGGGGGGGCACGAGGTGACCTAACCCTCCTCCCCCCCACAAAGTTTTGCTGCTATTTTTGTTTCTCAGCCCTGGTCAGTTTCTTTTTTTTTTTTTTGCTCAAGTTTTGCTGCTATTGGGGTGGGGGGCCTGTGAGGGTTTATCAAAAAAGGGGTGTGATGCCGAAAAGTTTGAGGACCACTGTTCTAGTGGAAAGCTAAGTTTTCTCCAAATGCAGTGATACAGACAGGTTACTGTAGTCACTCTGGGTCAGCTTTTATTCTGGAAAGGAACAGTTCAAAGCTGGAGAACAGTAGATTTATTCCCTAAGACACCAATAATGACAATTATTGCATGTGGACACATCCTGCACTGAAGATGACCAGGCTTCAGGGATCTGTCTGAATACATCTATTTGCAGGATGTAGCCCTAAATGCCTGGTGAGAGGAGATGAAGATACTCTATTCCCATTGACTCCTTTGGTACTTCCTAAAGGATCAGTGTCTCAAAGAAGATACTCAAAGTCTTGCAGCATGTGTCATGTGTTCACTGGTCTCTCTGGGCCAATAGTGACCAGTATGTCCCATTAGCCAACCAGATAGATATTATATTAGCAAGGCCCAAAAGTGTACTATCTCTATACAACAGAGCTTGAGGGGTTCCTAACTAGACTCAAAGATTTGTAAGTGTAATTGTAGGGTTTTTGGTTTTTTTGACTGAGTCTGATGGTGGGATGCTGTCTGTACTTGATTGTAAAGTAGGCACAGAAAACCAGAAAGAAATATCAGAGGGGTAGCCGTGTTACTCTGAATCTGCAAAAACGATGAGAAGTCCTGTGGCACCTGTGACGGTTCTAGTTCCGGGAGTGAGCCCATGCCCCCCTCTCGGGGTCACAGCCCAGCGAGCCCTCCGTCTATCCCCTGGGTTTACAGTGTTTTAATGGGCGTGAGCTCCCGCCAGCCCCTCCCCCCTCGGGGGGAGGGCGAGGTGGGGCCCTGTGAGCCCGGTGTTCACCGTCCCTCTCCCGGTGGCCTCAGTCCGACCTCCCAAGCTGCGCGGTGGGGCTAGCTCCTGTCTCCCTCATGCGCCTTCCACACCCATTGGGGGTGTACTACGGAGTGAGCTGGGGGGGGTGCTAGGGGGACCCGGGCCCACCTTCTCCACCGGGTCCCAGCCCGGGACCCTAAGGGTTTGAGTACTGATCCCTCACCTGGCTGACGGGGTTCCGACCCGCAGCGCGTCATCCCACGGGCGCCAAAAAGGCCCAGTCCCGGGCTGCTTTCTAGCCAGCCCCGTGGCCACGGCCACCGCGTCCGAGCCACCGGTCCTCACCTCCTCGTCCGCCGTGCCGAGGTCTCTGGTCCTCCACTCCTCCAGAGTCCCGCTCATCTGGTTCCACCGGGGGCGGAGGGAGGGATCGTCTCTTGGGCATCCCTCCCCTGGCCTTGGCTTGCGGCCTCCTTTTAAACCTCCCGCCGGAGGTCACGTTGGGTCTCCCACCCCCGCCCCCGACATCACTGACGTCCCCACATCGGGACACAGGGGGCGGAGTCGTGCCTCGGCGTATTCCGCCGGGGCCGCGCACATCCCGCCCGGCCTCCCGGCCGGCCCTATTTCCCACAGCCGCAGGACTCTGCTCCCGGCGGCGTTCGGCTGGCGCGTCTTCCCGGTGGCGTGTCGGCGAGATAGCCCCTCCTGGGCATTCTGCCGGGGCTGGGGCCGCTGCCCGCTCCGTTCTAGTGCGGGCCGCCGCCGGCCCGTCACAGCACCTTATAGACTAACAGATTTATTGGAGCATAAGCTTTTGTGGAAAAAGACCCACTTCATCAGAAAGAAAGAGTTAACTTTTATGAGGGTTATCCTACCCCTTACGCTGGTTTATCCACCTATTTAAATCAACCCTAATTGTCTGAACTGGAGGAGTGATGTTTAATATTGGGATTTGTTTTCCACTGGAGGGAACTTTAATTCCAAAGGCTTTAAATTCTTTAGGAATTAGTTCAAGTGGGAATTGTGTGACTTTCCTGTAAAGCAAAACCTCAAATGTGATGAATATCAATTTGTGTCCTAGTCATGTATTAAATTATTCTATGATTTGTAATAATGATGTAGTGGTAAAAAAAAAAAAAAGAAAGAAAAAGAAAAGTGGGTAAACTAAAACTTAAACGCCATATTTTTCAAATGAGAAGTGGGCAAATTCATTTTAGTTCTATTTACCTTTGATTACATTGCTGATTTCTAATAACGTAAGGATAGACGGTTTAGACTTTGAAGTATAATCTAATCATTCATCAGCTTATACAGTAAATGTGACCTTATCTTCTTTATTACCTATCTGTGCACATTTTGATGATATCTTGTGCTGAGTTGATAATCAATTCATATATCATCAGGAAGAGGAGACATCCTTGCCTGGTATTTCCCAGATAACACAAAGGATTTATTTACCAAGACTGAGTCCTAAGGAACTGACTAGTATATCAGTCTTTGCAGTAGTTTTAAATAAATGCACTATCCAATAATCAAAACTTTGCCTTGGCCAAATTTAGCTATCATTTGACTCATAAGTTGCCACCCAATTTGGACAAATGTTTTCTTGATATAGACATAGTTGCCTACAATTTTGGCGTGAATTATGCCAAAATAAGTATTGTGATAGGGCAATTTAATTTGGGTCTGAGAAGTTAATTAACTCATCAGGCTGCATCTGGAAAGTGAACCAGGCCCAATTAATGATGAAACCCATTAGCTAAGGGAAGGAGCTAAGTGATGACTATAAAGAAAAGCCTTGAGCAAAAAGGGGCTGCAGGGAGAAATGCTACAATGCTCTCTGGAACCTGAGAGACTAAACAGATCAAGAAAGAGGCCCAGGGGAATAGTGGGCCTCAGTAGAGAAGTCTGGCAAAAGCCCAGGAAAGACATGTAGCAGCCACCACTGATGATCCCTGATAACAGGGTGGGATCTGGACTCCGAAGGTGCGTCTACACTGCAGGACTTAACTTGAAATAAGCTATGCAAATTGACCTATGTCACTTGAATAGCTTATTTTGAAACAGCTTATTTCAAAATTGGGAGCATCTACACAGCACTTATTTCAAAACAGAGCACTCTTCCTCCGACTTCCCTTACTCCTCGTAAAATGAGGGTTACAGGCGTTGCAGTAAGAAGTCCTCCAGCTTGACAGTATTTTGACATTATTTTGAAATAACTGCCTGCTGTGTAGATGCGGACTAATTTATTTTGAAATAACGCTATTTATTTCGAAATAATGTTGCTGTGTAAACATATCCCTAGGGAGAGAAGCCAGGGAGGTCTTCAGATGAGGAAACTTAAGATAAAGGGTCAACTGCAAAGAGGGTGCAAGTAGGCTTAAATTATGGCTTTGGTTTGAGATTTATTAGGGGCATTCTACAGGACAGCTTTGCAAATCTTTGCCTTGAAGGAAGGGTGAGCTTAGGCTGTGGAGGAAACCAATTGAAATGACATGGTAGGAAGAAGTCAAGGGAGCCATCAGAAAGGTATTTGATAGAATAGATCTTGGCTGCTGGTTATACAATCCCTGGGCTAGAATCCAGTGTATTACAAGGGCCTTGGTTCCCCTACCAGTCACTATGAGGCCCCTGTGAATGCGAAAAAGGTGACTGAGAGCCCTGAAATAAAGGATATCCATACCACAGAGACTAAAGTCAAGGCCGAAGACCTTTTGTATGGGCCCTGAACTGTTATTTATAGGACTTTCTGTTACCCTGGGAGTGGTGGGATGAAAGTATGGCATGCCCTCCAGCCAGATCACAAGAAAAGGCAGATTACTGCAGGATTGGAGCAACCACCAGCAGGAAGTGCTAGAAGTGGAAAGCCTGCTATGCAATAGGCAATCCACTGTACTCAGCCACCTTTTGGCAAATATGCTATCTTCTTGGCTTTGTCTACATCACAAGTTAAATAACTAAAAAGGAGTACCATACCCTCCTTCCCACTGTACCTATTGCATAATTGACTTGGTTAGTGCGTGTCCCTTCTTCATCTCTGAGGGGCCTGATGTTTGCCCAGCTGAGTCAGACAAAGAAAGGAATCTCTGCTCCCTTTTAGTCCTTCACAGTTCCTCAGAATGATACTGTCTGTTTCATCTGCCCTTCCCTTGTAACCAGTTCATATCAGAGACTCTTCCTGTTATTCTCCTTGCATACATCCTCCAGTATCAGAATTCCCTCACCCATGCTTCTGCTCAGGAGAGAATTCAGGCAGGATGAACAGAGCATGATTAAGGGGCTTGATCCTCAGTTGGTATAATTCCAACGTAGCTCCATTGATTTACATTACCTAAGTATCTCGCCCAAGCTGTCTAACAACTTTCAGGAAATTGCTCATTTGACTCCTTGCTCATTGCATTTTAAAAATAAACATTTTGCCAATATCAGCAAACTTGGCTTAGAAAGAGGGATGATCGTAATGCAACTTACTTATCTTAATCCTCAACAATATGGCGAAAAGAGTATTCAGACTTTGACCTTTCCCATTTATATTAGTTCACTTTACTTGTTACAAACGTACTTGTTTTGTATATCTTAAAAGTAGTTCTGTGTCAACTGCCCAAGGATATTTATAGAATATGGAATTGATAACGTTTAATTATGAATAAGAGTATACTCAACTCCTGCCACACTTATACCATTTATTTGATAAAATATCTCCAGTCCTTTTTTAAATAGTGTGTTAGGACTATAGCAAGTTATTAAACAAATTATAATAGGAAAAGTAATATATTATATGTGCTGAAGGGTAACAAAGATGAATGTAAGTTTTTTATATTACTAGCACAAAATCATAAGATATAATTGAAGTGGCTGAATTATTTAGTGTTTTATCCATTACTTATCTTCCATCTTGGATTTTGGCATTATCCCATTTTCAGTTATTCAGTATTCAGTCCAGTACTAGAATTCGACATCTGTACACTCGTAAGTATAAACATAGACATAATTTATTTATATGTTTTGTTCGGATGATGTGCTGAGTGCTGTCTGAGACACAAGATAAAGACAGCTCTTCCTCAAAGAGTTTGTAATCTAGATAGACATGATATAATACATCACACGGAAACCCACACTGTATGAGCTATGCCGTTGTGGCTTGAATAGGACAAGCTACAAATAGCTTTTAAACATGCAATGGTCCAGTCTGTGCTCAAAAAAACAAAACAAAACAAAACAAAAAAATCACCCCTCCGGAATCAGTGATCTCACTCATGAAATTCTTTTTTTCAACTTTCTCTTTCATGTGCAAGGTTACCAGAATCTCCTATAGCATCTGACTTCTTCCTGAATCCCTTCCAGCCAGGTTCCAAACCAGGCACAGAGAATGTTCTGGTTGCACTGGAAGATAATCTTCTGGCTTTGACAAAGGTGAAATGTCTGTACAAATGCTGTTCAGCTATCGGCACTATGAGCCAAGGGAGTTGATTTACCCACATGGTGATAGCAGATGGAGTTCTGTTAAACTGGATGCACTTATTTCAAAGGATGCTCTTCATCCTCTTGGAGTGCTTCACTTAGAGTTGCCACCCCTCCAGAATTGGCCTGAACTTGGAGTGTCCCGGAATCAGCCTCAATCTCCTGGTGACTATTGAAAGCCATCCTGGAGATTTTAATAGAATATTTTAAGAAAATGACATCACGTCATGCTGGAAAAAAAATCTCCCAGAATAGCTTCAGTCAAAGTTGGCAACCCTACTGTAGTGGGGCACTATTTGAAACCCAGGAAATGGGCGGGCTTTTCCTGCCCACTTCTAAAACCCCCTCCCCCAGCCTTGCGGGAGGGACGACTGGACCTGGGGCTCAAATGAATACTTGGGTCAAATAATGAAAAATACAGTCAGGGGGAGCGGGTCACAGGGTCAAAACAAGGGAACCGGATGGGGATACCAAGCAGAGAACCCCGGACAGAGCCCACTGCTCCTCAAAGCTGTCAAGGGAGCCAGCGGACGCCGCCCAGAGGAACTCTGCCCAGATACGTGATACTAAGGAGGAACTAAAATAGGCCCCACAGTCGCAGGGAACCCCCTCGGCTAACATCCTCTCCCTGGTGTTATAGATGGCTGTTTTAGCTAAGGCCAAGAAGAGGTTGATGAGGAGGTCCTGCGACTTTGTGGGGCCATGGATAGGGTGTGCATAGATGAAAAGGTGTGGGGAAGAGTACAGCCAGAACCTCAACAAGAGGTTCTGGAGGAGCCGGAATAGGGGCTGCAACCTGGAGCATTCGAGGTAGACGTGCGCCAGGTTTTCCCTCACGCCGCAAAAGGGGCAGGGATCCGGGATGGGGGTGAACCGTGCCAGGTACACGCCTGTGCTCACGGCTCCGTGAAGGAGCCGCCAACTAATGTCCCTGATGGGCCGTGGGATTAAGGTGGAGTATATGCTGGCCCATCGGGGTTCCACATCCTCAACGGGTCTTAGGTAGTCCCACCACTTGGTATCGGGGCGGGACACGAGAGCGGGAAAATGCTGAGTGTGGAGCACAAGCGTGTACAGATATTCCCTAAGCGCGGTTTGAAAACAGACCGGCTGCAGCTTTTGCAGCTGGCTGGGGGTCCAGGGATGGGAAGGCTGGGGGGGCCCGCGGAACAGAGGCCTGATAAAAAGGGACAGAGGGTTTGCAGGATGGGTGGGGCGGGGTGTACCCTCTCGCACGGACCGCTGCAGGAAGACAAGAGGCCGCCTTTACCTCCTGGAGTAGGCGCAGAAGGGTTCGGGGTGTGGAGAGCCCCATGCACTGAGCAAGCACTTGGGGATCCACCCAATCCCCCCTGTCGTAGTCCAGGAGGTCTCCGACCTTGGTAGCTTCTGCCAGGATCAACCTCCGGCGCACCGAGGGAGACTCCACCACCTGCATGCACAAGGCTGGATTGTGGAGCAGGGGCTCCGTGAGGAGGTCTGCTCCCTCGGCAGCCACAATGGACCTGGTCGCCGAAAACAGCTTCCAGGTCTGGAGGAGGTCCTGGTAGAATTCCGGCAGCTCTGAGAGGTCTCGTGGAAGGCTCCTCGGGTGGATAAAAAAGAGCTGCTGGTTGTATCAGAGCCCTCGGAGGCGGCGGAGGAAGGCGTGCCCCAAAATGCTCCATGCCGGACTGCCTGCACTAAAGAGGAGTCTCTGCAGGGCCTGGAGGCGGAAGGACCGGACCTGGCTGCGCACGCAGACCAGGCCCTGGTCCCCCTCCTCCAGGGGGAGAGACAGGACCCCTGCAGAGACCCAGTGCAGTCCTGGCCAAAAGAACTCCAGAGCTGTCCTCTGGAACTTGGCCAGGACCTCCGGAGCCAGGGGCAGGGTGTTGAGTCGGTGTCAGAGCATGGACAGGACCAGCTGATTTAGCACCAGCGACCTCCCACGGAGGGAGAGACACCGGAGCAGTCCTGTCCATCTCTGCTGCTGCTGGAGCTCTCTGACAATGACCTATATAATTCCTGACATTCCCCTCTGTATCAGACACCAGCATGGAGCTCTTCTGAGCTTTAACCTACCCAGGGAACCCACTGATCACAAATGTAGTCCGTGGGGGGCCGGTTCTGCCTACTTTACACCATTGGTGCTGGGTAAAGGGACCGTGGTAGAAGACAGAATCCGGACCTGTATTAGAAAAAACAATGGCAAAGAGTAGATTCCTTTTTTCTTTTTGTCTCAGAAGAGAAATTAGCCGATATATAGAATGTCATATGCAACATGCTGTAATGCCAATTATCAGTTAAATCAGTGTTCTACAAAAACAAAACAAACAAAACAAAAAAGATGTTGCAAAAATTGACTTACATTCATTTCTTGAGGAATACACCTAGCTTTGTCACAGGCTGCGATTTCAGGATGTAAGTCTATCACCAATTGTGCAACTTGAATAACGAGGAGAATTCAAAGCATGTGGGCCTGAGATGATGCTTTACAGGTCAAATTAGGACAGGTCATTAGGTGGTGTCGCAATAACCCTCACATGCCACTACAGCCAAAAGTAATCAAAAGCATTGCTTTACGTTTAACCCTAAGTAATTCAAACTTCAGTTTTTGACATTGGCTGAGTGCCCATGCCGCGCTTGCAGCATGTCACTGAACACTGTTTAATTTATTGAATTGTGTTTAATTTATTACAACTACCGGGTTGCTTTAAAGCATGAAATGTATTACATCATCAAGAAATTACTACTTACAAAGGGGGAACTTTCTCGCTGTTGCTGTCATAGAATCATAGAACTGGAAGAGACCTCAGAAGGTCATCAAGTCCAGCCCCCTGCTTTAGGCAGGACTAGTTCCAACTAAATCAACCCGGCCAGGGCTTTGTCAAGCCAAGACTTAAACACCTCTAGGGATGGAGACTCCACTACTTCCCTAGGTAACCCATTCCAGTGCTTCACCACCCTCCTAGTGGTGACTGCAGTCATTTAAAAAAATGATCAGTTTTTTTATTGTACCTGTAATCGCTGCGTCATATCTCTGGTTGGGTCACTGACACTGGCAAAATGTTTTACAGGCTAGTTGAGGTTCCAAAAAAGTAAGAAATGAATCGTGCACTGTCTAGTTGTGGACTGGGGACATTGACCTGATAGAAAATAAACCATAAATCATCTCTCCACCAGCACCCATGGCAACTACACTGTACCTTTCTGATTCTTCAACCTCTTGTGTTAACAATGAGCTTGACAGCATTATCAACACTGCAGAAATTCTCAAATTTTTAGTAAAAAGCTGTTGTAACCCTGCCAAAAAATCTACAACAAGGTTTTTTACAATGTGCCATTGGCCTTTGCCTGTCAGGGACTGGAAGCATGACAGAGAAAGAGTCTGGGGGAGTTTTAGTCAGTTTTTCTGAAGCTAAAACAAACAATTTGGCAATTGTCTTCATTCAGAAGCCTTCATCAAGGTTCAATCATGGTGGTTTATCAGCCCAACTGCTTCAAAATCAGTTGTTCTAAAGCAGTCTATTGGAATCTATGCAATGTAAACCTTTTCTTCCCCAGCATATGCCAGCATTCACAGCTGCTAAAATGTGGGCATAGTCCTGTCTCCAAAAATAAAACACAGCCATAGCCTGTATACCCTGCACTACACCCTTGGCTGCAACTGTCTTGTAGGCTATCTGTGGAGAATTCAAAGCACTCGGAATATTAAGAAGTGCTGTAGAAGGGAAGAGAATGCTGTGAATTTTTAATAACTTCTGAGTTTTGTGACCTCGATGAGACAATAGAACTGGGTTAGACTTGAAAAAAAAACCCACCAAGTTACTGTCAAATCCTGGGGAGCCAGGTTCTGAGCTAGAGGCTTCAGTGGAGCTATGCAGGTTTACATCAACTGAGGATCTGGCCCTTTCTAGGTGTGTGAGTGTGTACAGAAATACAGATTAGAATGTTAAACTGCAGGATCATCTGACAAATTGAGTTTATCACTCACCATTAATCGCCTCATCTGTACCCTGCACACTAGTCCAGCTTCACCAGGATTTACTGTAAGATGCAATGCATCTCCCCAACCAGGCCACCCTCTGTGGGAAAACCCGAGGGCTATGATTGTGCTTGGTGTCAGGGTGAGGGGAGGCTCCTTTCACATTCCTCTTATGTAGCTACAGTTGGGCTTGACAAAATCAAATCAAAATAAACACAGCCATATACACAAATGTGGATAGCTCAGAACACAGAATCTACATGATGGGTACGCCTTTCCTCCCACCTCCTCTGAGTCCCTGTATTGCTTCCCTGCTCTACTGCTCCCCTTTTCTCATGCCCACAGCAACAGCAGTGTGAAAAGTGCTTAGCATGCTGAGCTCTGAAGCATGAGTTCCAGACACTCTAGCAAATGAACCATGGGTGCTTAGTCCCAGAGCTAAGGCAAGCAGCACAGAAAGGGTGCATCTACGGTGCACCCATAGGTCAAAACAAGCTGTGCAAATTGCGTAGCTTATTTTGATCTAATTTCTAAATAGGGGTACGTCTACACTACAGCGCTAGTTCGAACTAACTTAGTTCGAATTAGTTAATTCGAACTAAGCTAATTCGAACTAACGCGTCTAGAACTAAAAACTAGTTCGAATTAGCGTTTTGCTAATTTGAACTAGCAAGTCCACATTGAGTGGACTCTGAACAAGGCTTAAGGATGGCCGGAAGCAGTGCCGGCAGGGCATCAGAGGAGGACTTAGAGCATGGAGATGCTGTCTCAGGCTAGCTGAGGGCTGCGCTTAAAGGGTCCCGACCCCCACCCCGGACACACAGTTCTCAGGGGTGCCCCGCTTGCAAAGAAGTTCTGGCTTGGAGTGCCCGGAGTACCCACACTGGGCACATCACACCACTCGGCCATCAGCCCGGCTGCACTTGCCGCAGGCTGCCAGCTGGGAAGAGGGGGTAATTGGGGGGCTGCAGGAGAGCTTCCACCCCCAGAAGCCCGCAGAGCCAGCCCAGTCCTCCCCATCGGGGGCTCGTACCCCATTCCTCCCTCACCTCCTTCCACTTACCCTTCCCTAGCCCCCCTTCTTCTTGATGTACAAAATAAAGGTAACGTTTCTTCCAACATTGACTCTGTCTTTATTGAACAAAACTGGGGGGAGACTGGGAAAAGGAGGTGGGAGAGGGGAAGAGAAAGGCTGGGAGAAGGGAGGGCAACTAACATGATCAGGGGTTGGGAACAGGTCCCAGATGAAGAAAGGCTACAGAGACTGGGACTGTTCAGCTTAGAAAAGAGGAGACGGAGGGGGGACAGGATAGAGGTCTCTAAAAGCAGGGGTTGGGTGGAGAGGGTGCATTCAGAAAAGTAATTCCTGAGTTCCCATAAAGAAGGACTAGAGGACACCAAAGGAAAGGAATGGGTAGCAGGCTTCAAACTAGTAAGAGAAAGTTGTTGTTCTTCACAAAGCAAATAGTTAACCTGCGGAACTCCTTGCTGCAGGAGGCTGTGAAGGCTACAACTAGAACAGAGTTTAAAGGGAAGTGAGATCAAGTCATGGAGGTTGGGTCCATGGAGTGGTCTTAGCCAGGGGGTAGGAGTGGTGTCCCTTCCCAAAGTTTGTGGAAGGCTGGAGAGGGATGGCACGAGACAAATGGCTTGGTCACTGTCTTCGGTCCATCCCCTCCAGGGTCCCTAGGGTTGGCCGCTGTCAGCAGACAGGCTACTGGGCTAGATGGACCTTTGGTCTGACCCAGGACGGCCATTGTAAGCTCAGGGCTCAGGGTCGGGGGTCTCAGTGGACCCCCTTGATTTTCATGCACACCTGCTCCTGGGTGGCCAGGCTGGCAGCTCTCCTGCCCTAGCCGGCCACTTTCCTGTGCCTAGTGCGGAGATCGTGGACAAGGTCCACGATGTCCGCACTAGCCCAGGAAGGTGCCCGCCTCTTGCGGTCCAGGGCAAGCTCCCGGGAGCCGCCAGCCTGGTCCCGGGAAGAGTGGGTGGGCTGGGGGACATCGGGTGGGTGGCTCTGTGCTGTGCCAGGTGCAGGGTCTGCTGGCTGGGTGCTGGCAGGCTTGCACCTGGCACGTGCACCGTAGCCAGCCCGTGCCCCTTTAAGGGGTCCGGGGCCGGGAGGGGGGCATAGAGTTTCCCTGGTGTTGGCCAGAGTGGCCACCAGGGAAACCTGGGGAGGGCTAGCCTCCCACTAGTTCGAATTAAGGGGCTACACACCCCTTAATTCGAACTAGCTAGTTCGAACTAGGCTTAATCCTCGTAAAATGAGGTTTACCTAGTTCGAACTAAGCGCTCCGCTAGTTCGATTCAAATTCGAACTAGCGGAGCGCTAGTGTAGCGCCAATTAAAGTTAGTTCGAACTAACGTCCATTAGTTCGAACTAACTTTGTAGTGTAGACATACCCTAGCTGTCCACACAGTGCCAAATTTTGAAATAAAGCGCTATTCCGAAATGGCCCTTACCCCTTGTGGAATGAGGGTTACAGGGACGCCGGAATAGTGTGCCTGTTCTTTCGAAATCTATTTTGAAATAATGGGTGCATTTAAAGACATGGAATAGCTATATCGGGATACCTGTTATCCCGAAATAGTGCCTCTGTCTAGATGTAGCCAAAAGGAGCAAAGCAAGAACTAGAGCAGATAAGAAGGGTGAGGACTTTGAAGCTCCTTCCATTGAATGAGGGCACATCAGGAGGTTCATCACTGCCCCATCCAGTACTCCATGTTATTATGATCTTCTCTCCAAAAGAAGAGGGTTGGAGGTGACATTTTCTGGTGCCTACTAATGTTGCTCTTCATGTCAGCCAGGCAGAGTCCCTAAAGATCAACATGAGCAGGTTCCCTCCATTCCAGGGGCTGTTTATTGGCTTAGAAACCAAGCTCAGGACCTGAACTCAGATTCTGCATTTGACAGAACAATGAGTTCCCTCAGTATCATGGTGCTAATGCTCCTGCTGCCATACCACAGTATCATTCTAAATTTCCTGTTGTACCCAGGCAGAACCAGATAATGTGGAATGCCTACTGAGGGTTTCCCTGACAGCTAAAGAGAAGGATGCAGAGCTAAGAATTGCCATGAGTATCTGTGGCCTGGGGAGACTGATTTCATTGTGTCAGGGTTTAAACTTTGAATGTGATAAGCACTCATACATATCTTAAAGGTCACTGGAATTCCTGGTGAAAGAATTCCTGCAGTTCACAGTTAAATATTCAATCTATGGTTCTGATCCTAAAAGGTGCTGAGGTAACCCATTCCCATGGGATTCTGTTGGGGACAGAGGGCACTCTGCACTGTATGGAGTCAAGTCCTCTAGTTGTATATGATAAGCATGTAACTAAATTGTTGATATTACCTAATAGCATAGGGAAGTGCCATTTGCGGAGGTCTGAAAGGTTTTCAGAGGCACCCAATAAAGGGAGAATAGCCGTGGGCAGTTGCTGTGTTTAAATACTCTTTCCTCAGTCTTGCAACATAAAATCTGTACATGTGTCTCCAGAATATAGCATATAGAACTAATGTATCCTGCAAGGACTGCCAAGACACCTTTTATAAAAGAGAAACAATTTAATTACAACCTGATTTTGCACTGAGAGCATTCTCCTGTCTTTAGTGCTATAATATTGTGACCTGAGGTGGGTTTTTTTTTTTTTTCAGTTTCTACTTGGCTGGAAAATAGTTCTCTTCAAAAGCGAGATAGAACTGGAACTGAAATGAAGACAGGGAATTTAAGAGAAGCTTTTGTACAGCAGCCCAAAAGTAAGTAAGTAAATAAGGTGGTAGCCCATTTAAACTTAACGGACTGGAACTAGACTTCACCTTTTTGGAGCTTCAATGTTGGATGAGAATTAAATTGCCCAAGTTCCCACAAATGATACCTCAATATAAGGCAGAAAGAGAGAGAGAGAGGGATTATAAATTATTGACACATTCGGTGCCCAGCTTCTCACAAAAAAGACATGTTTAAAATGTGGCAATAAAGATTTAAATCAATGATTAACCAGTTTATAAATTGACTGAAGTCTAAAAATTCTGATCTAGGGCACTCCTAACTTCAGTATGACACAACTGTGTTCTGCTGCCTGACATCCCATAGTACTATTCATCATCTAACCACATAAAATGCAGTATAGCTGGAGCCAGTAAAAACTTCCCTAGAAACTAAAACCTTTTTTCCATTTCAAAGTGGCATAAAATCCCATTAAATAGAGCTGGCGCTCATGAGGGACACTCTTAAATGCATTGCCAATTTACAAATGGGAATTTTAAGTAACTTGAGAATACATACCCAACATTTTTTTATGCATGAAGAGGCTGTGCCATTGATTCCCCGTAGTCCTGTGCCTTGTCCAATCATTTACCTCAGTCTTTTCTTAATTCATGCTGGGCCATACTTTTGTTAGTTCTCTGTTTCAGGCACTGATTGCCTAACAAGACCAGCTCTGCCTTGCGATTAGTGTAATGCTAACTGCTTTATACCACCTTCCATTTGTATTTGCTTATTTATGATGTTAGTCACGATAATACATAGTAATAGACTAACTGCTGCTCCCTGGTAGAACCCCCACACATTTGTCATAGAACTGTTTGTACAAGACCATCACCATCTGAACAAGGTTCTGTGGTGCCCCACAGAATCGAAGCAGGCACACCAGCCGTCACCGAGGCACTCTGTTGAATGCTTTTTCCATTCAAAGCCCAAACATGCTCAACATTTCTCTCCACCTTTTTTTCCAACGTTTAGTGATGAACATGCCGCCTGGTGTCCCTTCTCCTTTTCTGAAATCAAATGGCTCCTTTTCTCCTATTCAACAAATGCAGCTATCTATGAGTCTCCCTAACAGTTTCATGCAGTGAGGTGGTGGTTTAATTCCTTAGTACTCTGAACAGTTGTGTATGTTGCCTTTTTGTTCTGTATATCAGTACCAATACTGTATAGTCTTTCTCCATTTTCTTGGGTTTTTCTTCTCTTTCCAAACTGCATGAATGAGACAAAGTATATCACCTCCTCAAGGCTTTGATCCTTTCTTACATGACTTTACTTGGGCCTGTTGCTTTTTCGAGTGCCTTCTTTGGCAGTGTAGCTTTGACATCTGCTTCTGACAGGTCCGCAACATCTGCAATTATTGGTTCACCTGACAGTCGTGTAAGGAACTAAAGTGGTGCTGCAGCCTACTCCAGAAGGGAGAGGGTTACAAGCAGGCCCAGAAGAGTTTGCATAAGCTGGGCCAATCGGGGAGAAGATGAGTAAGCCAACCAGGGCCAAGCTGGGCCCTCTAAAAGGCTGCAGAGCTGAAGGCAGCTCACTTTTGTCCTGACCAGCACAGAAGAAGGAGCAGGGTCCAAGGAGGGAAGGAAAGGGAAGGGAAGGAAGCAAGGGCACCTGGGAGAGAGCAGTGCTGGGCTGGCTCAAGGGAGCTGAAGAGAACCTCAAGCCTAACACCTGCCAGGCTGTGGACCTTGATACAAAGGCCAGGAAGATGGAAGATCTTGGGAAAGTGGCCTAGGCAATAGTGAGGGCAGTTAAGGGGAATGAAGGAGAGCAGAACATGGCTGCCCCCAGAGAGTCTGTGGGCCAGGAGCCGGTGGGTGGGCGGTCCTGGGTGCTTCTCTTCTGTCTTGCATCACAGTTGGCCCCTGTGGAGTGTGGCTTATACAGACTATGACTTGCCCCTGAGGCAAGGGGCTACAGCTGGCCACAGTGGCAGGTGTAAGAACTGAGAACAGCTGATATGCTCACAGAAGAGGGTGAGAACAGAGTAGTGGGCACTGCCAGAGGTCAATGTCTTGAAGAGGATACGGAAGTCCATGGAGTGATGCAGATCCAGAGCCAGAGGGTGGAGAGGGTGTCTGGCTGGTGAGTCTTGCCCACATGCTCAGGGTTTAGCTGATCGCCATATTTGGGGTCGGGAAGGAATTTTCCTCCAGGGTAGATTGGCAGAGACCCTGGGTTTTTTTGCCTTCCTCTGTAGCATGGGGCACAGATCACAGCTGGAGGATTTTCTGCATCTTGGGGCCTTCAAAGTATTTGAAGGCTTCAATATCTGAGACATAGGTGAGAGGATTATTCTAAGAGGAGTGGGTGAGATTCTGTGGCCTGCACTGTGCAGGGGGTCAGACTAGATGATCATAATGGTCCCTTCTGACCTTAAAGTCTATGAGTATGAGTCTATGAGAAAGCAGAGTGGAGAGACTGCTCAGAAAGTGAGGCACTCCCATGGAGCTAATTCACAAGGTGACCAGCAAGTGATGCTGTGGAGGTGAGTCAGTCCCGCTTCAGGAGCATGTAAAGAGTTTTCCTCATTAAACTTCTCCTAGTATTCTTACCATCAGTTACATATTGGGTCCCCTTTCACAAGCGATCTGCCCCCTGCATCCTTTATAAATATGTTCATTGTATCTTCCTTTTTACTTCTCTTCCATACCATCACATATATTTTCTTTCTGCAAAGTTGAGGGCAGTTGTTCAACTCTTCAGGCAGCTTGTCTGAAGTGAGGTTTCTAGCTTTTTGGGGGCTGCTTGCTTTGCTGTTCTCTTGGAGGCTCTATAGGCAACAACCACTTCATCTAAACTTTATTTTCCATCACCTTAAAGTCTTCTCTCATTTCTCATTGCCTTCTGCACCTCTGTGTTACAACACCATTTTGCTATGCTTAGCATGTCCACATAGCATTTCAGCTTGTCAATACATTTTTGAAGAAACACACTCCTTTTCCATTGTTACAATTTGTGTATCTCTTGGCTCAGATCTTGTGCCAGGCTCCTTTAATTTGTTTGTAATTGGGCTCTGAAGTCTCCCTATTCTAATGTATGTGTTGTTGGAGCAAATCTCATGCTGAGTCCATTTGCTAGTAACAACCATTACCACAAATGGTTGGTGTTGGACTGTGGCCATTTTGCATGGAATAAACTTACAATACTTAACTATTCCCTCTGGTTCATTGTCATTAGCAAGAAATCTATTTGTGTGCTTACTTCATTACTATGGGGTAAGTAAAGAAGACTTTCTTTCTTTAAATCAAGTGTTAGCAATCGTCCGCTGACTGCTTAATTACCTGTGCAGCTCCCTCTAAGCTGTGAAATCTCATAAGGTATCATCCCAGTATCTGCTCAGAGTCTGATCCAGTTGAGCCTGTATGAGCACTGAAATATCCCTGAATGAGCAGTAGTTCCAGTCCAGACATATCCACAAAGTTTTCTTCCTCAGAACAGCTTGTTGTGAGGGATATAGCAATACCACATAACTCACATGGCTTCACTTGTATATGGACAGCAAGTTTTCACAGACCACTGCTCTTATACCATTTCTACTTCCATAACAAACTGTGTAGTGCCACTTACAGCCCAGACACAGTTCTTAGGTTACAGTTTCTGAGTATCTGGTTTCCCGTATGCACAGTATATTGATGTTTCTTTGGACCATGATCTTGTCCAGCTCTATGCCTTTATCTGTTAATGATAGCACACTGAGAGTAGCAACTCGCAAAACGTTGTTAGACATTTGTTTCACAAGTCTGGATTTTCAGCTAGAGATTCATCATTTGGGTTAGTCTCCCTGACTCTGAGGAGACAACCAGATGCTGGCTACTGGGAATCCTATTGGCCAAAGCTTCAGGAAGATGAACTCCTGGTCTAGGGTTAAACAGACTCCCACCATTTGCAAGAGTCCCTGGAAGTTATATATGAACTAGTGAAGCGTCACTAGCCTCTCTTTATGGCTATGTCTTAACTGCATTCCTCTTTTGAGAGAAGAATGTAAATGAGCCCGATTGAAAATTCAAATGAAGCGTTGATTTACATATCTCGTGCTTCATTTAGATAATCGCGTGAGAGGGCTTTTTCGAAAGGGTCTAGATGGGGTTCTTTAAAAAAAAAACACCCTTTTTCGAAAAAAACCATACACCTCATTTTTTCAGGAGTATAGGTTCTTTCGAAAAAGGGATTTTTTTTCGGGAGGATTCCTGTCTAGACTGCAGTTCCTTTTTTGAAAAACCCTTTTTCGAAAAAGCTCGCTCATGCAATTATGCAAATGAAGCATGAGGTTTGTAAGTCTGTGCTTCATTTGAATTTTCGATCGGGCTCATTTACATTCCTCTTTCGAAAGAGGAATGTAGTTTAGATGTGCCCTAAAACAGATAACTATTTCCATCCTTTAAGTGGAGGCTACAAAAGAACAAAGGTCTGGCATGTTTTTTGCATCAAGGCCCCACACAAGTGAGTAGCCTCCCCTGCTTCTCCCCCACCCCCGCCAAAAAAAAAAAGGAGAGTGAGAGAAACACTCTCTCCCACCAGAACCAGGGAGACCCAGCCTGATAGATTTTGTGCACTCCAGCCCCATGGTGGGGCAGTAGGGGAGAGGGGCAGAACAGGGCTGGAATGCCAGCATGGACTTCCCAATGCTGGAAGGGCCCCGGAGCCTCAGGGGCCAGATCCAGGCAATCCAGGGGCTGCAGGCCAGATCCAGGCCCGGGGTCTTGAGGTTCCCCACCCTTGCAGCATGACCTAGGTGCTCAGTTGGCAAATCCTGACAAGTTTCTGGGCTATAGCCATTTCCCCTTTCAGGGGATACTATGAATCCAGTTGGTTGTCAGGATAGTATCTGCAATTTCCATTTGTCTCTCCAAAGTTACATACTATTGCAGCCACTGTTCAGTAGACTTGCCAGATGGTTTCAACAAAAATATTGGACACACACAACATTACATCACAATCTACATTACATCTTATTTAGACAATACCGGACATTTATATTTTCTCAATTTGTTTCCTGAACAGAAAGCTCAAATACTGGACTTTCTGGTTCAAACCAGACACCCTACTGTTCAGTACTCTAAAATGTTTTCTCCCATTTTGGAGGTTTGCTGGACAGGTAGGTTGCCTGCCATGATTAGCGGGCCTCACTTAAAACCAGGCTGCTTATGTATCAGGCACGTGCCTTTCATATGTTCACTTTTTTGTCTGGAACACCTGTGCAACAAGAATGCAAGTGGTATGAATTTTGGTCGTTAAAGGCTATATGCCTCACTAGCCACATAGAATATTTTTATAGGGATGGAGAGCTCCTCTTCAGACCGACACCAGGTCATGGCAACCTTTTAGGAGACCAGAGAGAACCCTTCAATTTTATTCCTGGTGCTACCAATTATTTAGGCAACCTTTGTATGCCTCCATTTACCCATTTGTAAATGGTGTGTTTGTATCTGGCTATTGCACCTTGTGGGATCATGATGCTTATGGATTCCGCAATTATAAAGTCAATAGGAACTCCTGTAATCATCTATTCTCACCACTAGTATAACAAAAGCCCAGCTTTACTTTGAATTGGTTCCTGTTTGAACTAATGCATAGCTTTTAGAAACAATCTTGATTTTTTTTTAAATGCCAGTGATGGAGAATCTGCCACAACCTTTGTTAAGTTGCTCCAAATTTAATTACCCTCACCATTAAAAGTAGTCCTCTATTTCCTATGCATATTCGTTACTGTTTGGATGAAAGGCACAATTTAAAAACCCTGAATCTGACCACCCCTGAGCTTTGGGAAGTTACGACTTCATCCTTATTTTCATTTTCTCAGTTTACTTTATTTGTCCTGCCTTTTCCCCAAGTCTCCCATTTCCCCACCATTCAGCAATGTTTCTCACTATTTCTTCACCCACAAAACCTTCTCTCTCCCCTCCCCCCAAGACCTGGCTACCCGGCCTCCTGTTTGGGCCACCCACAGAGGCGTATAGACTTGGTTTCCTGCTGAGACCACCCACAGAGGTCTCTTTTAAATATTAAGATAATTATACTAGGAATGAGAACTCCACAGAATTACTGTGGTATTCCTATTCCTCAATAAAAAGACCCATCTGTGTTGAACCACATCACCCCCTCTGGTAATGTGACCAAGTCAGTCACAGATGCCTACCTAGTCCCTTTCTTTCCATAATCTCTGCTTTAACTGGGGCTAGATAAACCTGCTGGGGCTGAGCTACTGATCTGGGTTCTCACTGGAAAGATTGGAGAACACTGATCATAACTTGATTACATTTGTGCATGGATATATATCTCCCCTCCCAGCTTAGCAGTAATTCTGTGGAGCCCAGGTTCTAGTATTGGAATGTAATAGGCAAGAGAAGGCCTGGCCACGTGAATGGTGCCCTTCTCTTTTCACTTATTGGTGTGTGCTCAGGGTGCGGAGCTCTGTTTGGTTACTACCTACAGCATGGAGAAGACCTTGTGCATCCAATGGTACAATTGGAACAAATCCCATAGCAACACACTCTAAACTGTGTCAGGAGTTTCTAAATTCTGTAGTGACATTAACATATTGCTTTTCCATGAAATATTGTCTTATGTGTACTGCAGTAGCATCTAGGAATGCCATTCTGCTAAGTACTGTGCAAACACAGAAAAAAGAAAAAAGCTCTTTGCCTCAGAACTCAAAATCTAAGTAAATAGCCAATATTCCCATCCTGCTCCATCACCACACAAACACACACTGCTGTTGCTCATAGTTTAAACCAGTGAACATAAAATCCATAGATTATTTTGGGTGAGTGCAGAGAAGAAGGGATGAGATCTTTGACTTACAGTTTCCATCTTCCCCAGGTCTGTGCTCCCACCTTGTTATCCAAGCAATTGAATTCTGAATCTCTCCCCTCCATGTGAGCTTGGGGTAGATAGATGCTTATTGCTGGTATCAGTGTTTCCTCTCCTTGAGTCTCAGCTGCTGTAGTGTCCTTCAGGCTCCATAGTTACCTAGCTTAGACTTGTTTTCACCTATTTTTTTGATACCGTGGTCCAATTAGCTTCCCCCTTGTTGGGAAAGCTGGAAAGCAAGTACAACCCCCCAAACTACTTTCAAGTACTTGCCTGCATCAAAATGTTGAATACTGCAGCACCTTGTCAAAATGTCAGGTCCCACTGCTACAGAATCATCGGGTGCATGGGTCCTTGACTGAGATGCTTGGAACAAGAATTCACAGTTGTAAGAGCTGTTTTTTCAGGCTCTCTGCAGACTCATGCCCAGAACACTGCAGAGGTAACTTAAAAAACATGACCAGAGTGTACTCTCTGCAGCCATAGAGGCTGTCATGAATGCTGAGATTCTGAAGGATAAATTCCTCTGTAAGATATGACTTCCATGACTACAGGATTAAAGGGGACTCTGCTTACTGAGGTCAGGATGACAGGATCATCTTGGTGTTTTTGCAGTATCATACTATGGCAGCCTGTGAGTCTCTGCATGTGGTCAGGATGTCCTCTGCTAGGCACATTCCAGCATTCGTGTATGCACTACACTGAATTATCAACAGGCCATGGCAACCATCTAAGAATCTGTCCTTGAAGGTCCAACTATCTCTTTTTAATTAACAAAAACAAGTCGTCTCCACTCCATCATCTCTCCCTTAGTCTGTGGTGTAAGTCTGATTTTAAGAAATGTGAACTACAATTTAAAAATAACTTGTCCCTTTCTCATCCAGCTTTGTAAGCCATGCCTTCCTTCACAGTTAAAGAACTGAGGTCGATCCTGGATGGTTACACAGCAATAAACACTGGCAGGCAGTATGGGAGAAATAAAAGGTTTTGCCTTTTTTTAAATCAGGCCATTACAATAGATGTCCCATTTCCCTCAGCAACAATCTGGTTCCCTTGCAGGGACAAATTGTTCAGCCCTTCTGCATTCATAGTGTAGCCAGTCAGGAAACATATTATTGTCTCATAAAATGGGGCACCTGTCTCATTGTCCATTTAAATATTAATGTCAGCAACACAGAAATAAGCTGTAATAGTTACAGTAATGTTCTGGTCTATCTTATTACAGTTCAGTTTTGAGTGAAAGAGCATATGCAAAATTGAACGTTGTAAGACAATCACATAGAAATTTGATTTTGTCAATACAGTCCTTCCTTCTGGTACAGCTGACATCCATCATGTTACTATGTTCTTCAGTGACAGAATGTTATAATAATACTCCTTGCCTTTATGGTATCTTTTATCAGATGATCTCAAGGTACTTGTCAACCATCAATTCAATATACCCCAGTAAAGTAGGAAAAGATTATTATTCTATTTTAAGAGGTGGAAAAACGGAGGCATTAAGAGTTGAAGCAACTTGTTTCAGTTATACAGAAAGTCTTCAGAGGAAATGGACTTCAGGCCTCTCTTGTTTCAATACTGCAGTTTGGCCATTAGCAGAATAATGGGCCAAATTCCATCAGTAACCTACGTCCCACACAATCCCATTAACTTTGCTGCCTGGATCTTGACCTTTAGACTCAAAGCAGACAAAACCAGTGCTTGGTATATAGGGAAGAGCTTGTTTAAAGAAACACATTCTCTGCACTTCCTGGTTTCAGTCAAGACAGGAAGCACAGGCAGTCCCCGGGTTATGTACAAGATAGGGACTGTAGGTTTGTTCTTAAGTTGAATCTGTATGTAAGTCGGAACTGGCATCAGCCGCTGCTGAAACTGATCAGTTTCAACAGCGGCTGAATCTGGACACCAGTTCCACTTACATACAGATTCAACTTAAGAACCCCAGGCGTCCCCAAGTCAGCTGCTGCTGAAACTGATCAGCAGCTGATTCCAGGAAGCCCAGGGCAGAGCAACTCTGCCTTGGGCTTCCTGTAGTCAGCCGCTGGTCAGTTTCAGCAGCGGCTGACTTGGGGACGCCTGGGGCAGAGCAGCTCGGGTGCTGCTGGGTTGGTCCGGTAGCACGGCCATTCCTCGGCGCTACTGGACCAACCCAGCAGCACCCCAGATGCTCTACCCCAGGCATCCTGATTCAGCCGCTGCTGAAACTGATCAGCAGCGGCTGAATCAGGACGCCTGGGGCAGAGCAGCTGGGGTGCTGCCGGGTTGGTCCAGTAGCACCAAGGAGCGGTGCTGCGGGACCAACCGGCAGTGCCCCACCTGCTCTACTACAGGCCCCCGGCTTTGCTCCACGTCTCCCTGGTCTGCTGGGGGGGCACTAGCTGCCCCCCCCCCCCAGCAGACCAGGGAGACGCTGAGCAAAGCGGCGGAGCACCCGGGGCCAGACCCGCGGCTGCTTCCAGATCAGCTGGAAGCGCCGCGGTCCGGCCCGGGTCCTCCGCCGCTTTGCTCCCCATCTCCCTGGTCTGCTGGCTCCCGCAGCAGACCAGGGAGACGGGGAGCAGCTTTTCTCGCCCTGGAGGAGGCGGGCGGCGGGACCAGGTGTCCCGCCGCTCCAGTCCTCCGGGGTGAGAAATCCCCGTTCATAACTGCGGATCCGACATAAGTCGGATCCGCGTAACTCAGGGACTGCCTGTAGTAGAAATACCATAATAAAGGCTGTTCTTTCAGATTTCCCAACCTGGCTCTGAATTTGGCCCTTGACATTTTTGTCCATTGTGGATAAGTTTTCAGAAGTCTCAGAATCGGGCTGTAAGTTTCAAGAGTCTAGGCTTTCTTGTGAGTCCTTCCTGGTTTCAGCCAAGCTAGGACATTTACAAGAATAATTGTTGCCAGGGTGTTTTAGTATTTCTGCTTCCTGCCTTTTTCTGAATGGAAGAAATGAATAGAATATATGTTTATCTGAAACAAACCAATTTTTCTAAATCTCAGAAGAAAGTGAATATTTTTTATTTCATTTTGAGTTTTGGGCTAAGATTCAGGATGAGTCTTTTTTATTCAAGCCTGTCTCACCAGTCCTAATCCTTTATACATAATTTTATGCAGAGTTGTGTTTGTGAATGTGGATAAGCCCCGAACCAAAATTTATTGGTTTGGGCTTGAAACCCTGGAAGCCATCAAAAATATTTTTTTCAGAGGTCCTGATCCTTTCCAGTAGCTGTTGGGCATACAGGCAAAGGGAAATACATCCTCACCCCTTTCAACTCATTAGATAACAAAAATTTGATTCTTTTCACTGAGATGAGGCCTTGGCCCAAAGATGACACATGCTGTTGTGGTATAAAAGTTTTATTGGCATGACTTTGAGATGACCTCATTATCATCATTAACAAAACCATGAATGAGTTATTCAGGTTATCTCAAGCCAGGATCACATCATCACATATTCTCTATAAAACAAATATTTCACAGATGAAAAATACCATTATTAGTAATATTTCTGGTCTTTTTATTAGTATGTTAATTGTATGTTTCAGTTCACTCTACCTAGAAATACAATTAGGCTGCTTTTGTGCCATGAGTCCAACCGTACAGACTTTGGAGGAAGAGAAAAATGTATATGCAATACATTTTTAAAACCACCAGCAGTAGCTTTTTATACATAGTCTGTTATCTCTGGTTTACCTGGGCTAGAAGCAAATTCCCATGGCTGTTAGGGAAGGAATTCCTGGTTTTTTTGAAGGTATATAGTTCCCATTTCCAGCCCTGGTGAATCATCTTATGTTGGCACTCATACTTGTCTCTGGGCCAGGGCTGAATGTTGCTTGTCCTGGGACTCAGAACAGTATAGCTGGTTGGAAACAGGGAATTCCACAGTTTGTGGTGGGGGGGGGGGGGGGGAATATTATCATGGGCAGAATTTGTGTTTTTGTTCTTTTTGATTGTTTTTAAACTATGGCAGCTGTTCAAAGCTGATTAGAAACTTGAGATGTTTTAAGAAGTTGCGGGGAAAAAAGGATCAGTGGCCAGAGGGCAGGAGAGGTAGTTAAAGGAAGTAACAAGAGTTGGCCTAATAATGATGGCGGGATTTGCATATATTTTTGAAATAGTGACTTTAATTCACAGGTATTTCTGAGTCCAATCTTTTTCATTTCGGTGTATTTAGATGACTGTTTGGGTATTTGGAGAAATGCTTGTGAAAATCCAAAATTTCACAATTTTTTTATAAACATGTACCATTTGCCGTTGATCATTCATTGTTCTCATCTTGCACTATTTCAATCATCTCGTTAGAGATCAGAAATAATATCACCTGATCAATCACTCCAAAAATAGTGAATAATCACAGAAACAAGTTGCAAGTACAAGTAGACAGAAAAATATTCACCAAAGTTATTTAGCAATTCTTCCTAATAAATGGATTTGCAGAAATCAGGAAGGGTTCCATGAATGAGTCACAAACCAAAGAAAAGCAGAACGTCATCTTTTTTTTTTAATCCAAAAATATTATTTTACAACATAGTTTGAGGACAGCTAAACTGGTAAAATTATATAGACCCTTTTGTGAGTGTAGGTATTGCTGAACTTAACCTTAAGCGTGGGAGGCTCTGAGGCATGTGTCTGCCAAAGCATACCAGCCTCTCTAAGGAGACTTTATTTTTTTCCATAAATAAAATTATATTAATAAAATGAACCACTCTGTTTACCAAAGTCATTTAGGAAATAAAGAGCACATACCAGTGTGGTATTATACAGAGAAGGAGAATGAAAGGAAGGAACAGTCTTTTTCCACATGCTCAGTATCACATTTACTGCCCACATTACTGAATAAACATATCAAAATAAACTTATTTAATCTTTGACAAAGTAGGGGTTTGTATGGTTTGGAAGAAAGGAGGAAATATATGGAGCTGAGTTTTATGCAACTGCTCTTTGCCTTCCTTGCTGAAAAATGCAAACAAATAAAATGTAGCAGAATAATCTCGTTCAGTTGTGTCTATCGTCAGATAATGTGTGATAAGAAAGCAGACCAGATTACAATACTTATCTGGAAAGACCACAAATGGTGACTAAGTACTGATACAGCAAACAATTCCTTTAGCATTTGTTTCCAGTGACTGTGGAACCTATAAATAAGAAACTTGTGATTATGATTTCTGAGTAAGTCATGTGATGTCTATGAATAAACCTTTAATTTATGACTTTGATTAACTTGGCTGAAGGGGGGGGGGGAGTTTGAAATAAAAGTGCTGGACCTCAGCCTCCTCTATACTTTCATCCTCCTTCATTTTCCCAGCAATCCAGCAGTATTCATGGTATATTGTATGTGTCTTCAGGATTATCTTTAACAATGTGAAATATAAATGCTTCTCACTGAGACATTGCTAACAGAATGGCAGAAGCCCAAAAAGCAAAACAGTCCTCTTAATCTTGGAGACATTTAAAAGCCAGGTCCAGAAATATTGTTCTTTCACTTAAAGAACTCTAGTATCATTTATTTTACCATGTTCTAGTCTGCCATATGGTTTTCTTCGTGTGGATGTTCTAGATAGCAGGATATTGCTGTGTTTTAGAATTCTTCAAAGGATCATTAATAATGTGTATGAGCTCAATTGTGATATCTTTACTTAGTTTGAGTTGTACCTTATGCTGGGAGTAATCCCCATGGAAGGCTGCACTAGTTGCATGAGTGAGGCTGACAAAAAACAAAGTTTAAAGTAGCAAATGATTTGTTCCTGAGATATGGATACTTCTAAATAGCAAAAGTGAGGGAAACCAGAATATCTTTTTTCATTGATTTTTTTAAAAAGAGAGAAAACTGAGAGAAACTCATTTGTAGTTTTCACAGCAGGATAGAATACTTTGAGGAATAGCTCTACAGAGGTAGTGTGCTCAGTAATTATACAAAGGCTATGTCTACACTATGGAAAAACTCCTCTGCGTCCAGGGAACGCTTTTTTTTTGCGGAAGAGCAGACATGCTCTTTTGGAAGCCCTGTCTTCCTCCTTCCACAAGGAAGAAGGGCTCTTTCAAAAGAGGAGGATTAATTCAGAAAAGCCTCTTCTGAAAAAACTATCGTAAAAAGTTACGCAAATTGTGAAGTGCAATTTGCATACCTTTTTCCCATAGATCATTGTAATCTAGAGATAGACAAAGAAACTGAAAGGCAGAACTCCTTAATTCTATTTCTATTTCCCATGATTTTAGACAACTCATAACACCTCACAGTTTGTTTCCTCACCTGTAAAACGTGAATGATAACGCCTCCCCACCTTGGGACTGTAATGTACAATTTAATTATAGCCATTACTAATATGGGAAAAGTATCTTACTCTGTGAGAAGTAAGTTCCACTAAAATTAAAGGGCTACACAAGGAGTAAGGTACTATTAAAAGTAAGTTGCAGTGGCAGAATCTATCCCTAACTTTAAAAAGTGGTAACATTGAGTATCCTCAGATGGTCCCATTGTAGATGTCCTTTTTTGTCTTGTTTGAATGCATTGTGGTTATTGAAGAAATTACTTATTCTCAGCTGTGGTGAAATTCTTTTTAGAACTAAGCATATCACAGATAAAAGTAGATCCTCTGCCTGAATTTCCATGAATAACGGATAAGAGGTGTTTTGAGAGGAAGTACTTAGCAACCTCCACTAAAGTTGTCACTAATGTTCAAGCTATCCTTTATGCCTCGTGATATCACATATCCTAAAGTTCCAATTTTGCAAGGGGAAACTCTCCTGATTCAACATCAGCAATGTGTGTGTCTTCAGCATATATATATATGAACTAGAATAGAGGTCAAACTTTTTTCTATCTTTCTTTGATTCCCCCCACCACACCCCAGACCCCTCATAGCCCCCTCTTCCGATACTCCGGCATATTTGATAATCTGGCACCCCCTGGGGTCCTAAAGGTGCCAGATTATCGCAAGTTTACTGTGCAAATAATTGCCTATAAAATGGTGTCTTATAAAGGCGTGGAGGAGGATGCGAGAGAGACAGCTTTAGGAGCATAGTACTGCCTTTTATTAATCTCTTAAAATACTTCATTTTAAAGGATCCCCAGAAAGTCATTCAGCAAAATCAATAGCAAAACAAAGATTTCAGCAATATGTTTTAACTGGTTTTTTTTCTTATAGCAAAAAGAAAAAAAGTTGTAAAGAAGGATTAGTATAGTCATACATAAAAACCCGTTTAAAATAAAAATATTGCATGCAATAGTGTTATGGAGAGCTCATATGCGAACAACATAAACTTAAAAGCATATTAAAACTTGTGTTTCCAATATCTGCCTATATTTTGTTTTATGGAAGATTTTTAGGTTGGCATGTCTTGTAATGGACAAATGTCATCTTTGTTTGGATGGTTGGGAGAATGTCCTGTATTTGTGTGTGTGTATAGTGTATATATTTGCTGCTGTTTTGGTTGATTTAGCTGGCTTTATTAGCTGTAAGTGCTGTAGAAATGAAGTAAACAATGACTTCCCTTTCAAACTAAGTTTTCCCATTTAATTTTTCTTTGTTTTAGCAAGAAATATCATGATGGCTCTGTGTTAAAACAGGGAGTGCCATGAAGGAGTCAGGAGCATACCCTGCTGCCAAATATCTGCTTCAGACTCTGAAAAGTGTGTTGTTGTAATTCAGCCAAAGGACTCTGCCTTACCTCTTTGATAGTCCTCTCCTCTTCTATAACCATTAGTGATGGACCGCAACTCAAATGTTGTATCTAATACCTTTGTACTTCAGGGTGCTCCTGTGTGAAACATAATGGTATGGACCACATTGACTCTGTTACTTTTGAGTAGTATCTCACTTACGCAAGACAGCATTACAGAATTAGTGGGTGGTAGAAATGGGCCCCATAGTTTTATATAGCTTAGATTGTGTGTTTAGGCACAGCCCTGAGGATTAAAGCTTGCATAAGTTGCACTACTGCAGAACCAACCAGAGAACACCTGAGTCCCAATTCCTTACTGCTTCTGCCTGGCTAGTTAGGAAGTAATTTGCTGTTGACCTAGGCCAGCAGCAAATTATGCTAATCCTATCTGAGTTAACTGTACCATCTGACTTGTAGAAAGGTGGAGCTAAGGCTCCGCCTATTCCATGTCTATCTGCCCCAGGGCAGAACGCTCCTGAATTTCCAGGCCCAAGGTCCAGGTAGCCTGTCATGTTTGTGTGTAGCCCACTGATTTCAGTGGAGCATTCTGAGTGAGATACTACTCGGCATGAGCAAGAGGAAGCAAAGTCTGACCTACATAAGAATTACATGTTTTGTGTGTTAGACTTGGGTAGCATATGTTAACTTTTATATGAACTAATATGAAATGGCTGATTTTATATATTCTAACTTATACACACACTTACGTATGTATATATTTAACATATATAAAAACATACTCCATCCTGTATATGTGTTTGAAACACATACGTCCTCACCACATGAATGGGTCTGCACTGTGGCTTAGGTTTTGGCACACCAATCACAAATACGGAGAAACTTGTCACAGGTTTGCTGTGAGATTCAACCATCATTTCCCCTATCATGTGTTGTTGGGTTTTTTTTTTCTTTTTATCTGGAACATTGTGAATTTTTTTCCTTAAAGGGGTCAGAAGGTCTTACAAAGCTGTAAATCACACTACCTATAGCAAAAATTACTGCATACACTCTCTCACTCTCTGTGCATGTGGGCATGTGAAGGGCTGCTGTTTGTGCTTTTGCTTTCATTTTCACATGTGTATTACAGAATTTTTGTTTGCCACACTTTAAATACTAGTGTGCATGGGTGGCATTTCTGGAGGGTAATGCATTCATCTTAACATACCAAATGTATGGTACATGGAACACGCATTTTTCTCTTGCAACTGTTTTGGCATGTCGCTGCTTGTCATGTGAACTGAGTTCTTTTGCTGAAGTCTGGATTATCATTGGAAAGGTTATGGATTATTTTAAAATACAATTAATGTTTACATTTTAATCCAAGACTTAATTCTGATACAATTTTCATCAGAGCTGCTACTCATCTCCACTACTCCCTATTTTCTCAGACAAAAATCACACCTACACGCTTCTGTCTGATCTATACTCAGTTCTCTCAGATATTTTGACACGCCACATATTGCAAAATATAGAGACTTGTAAAAATTTGGTACAAGAGATGCACAAACTAGAGGGAAACAGGTACTAAGGAATACTCCTGATGGACAACTTTGTTGGATTATGATATATAAAAGTGTAAGTAAATAGGACGGATGAAAAGTAGTTGGAAGAATAATCAAAGATATAAAATTAAATAAAAAATTCTCAGCTCAATTCTGCCATCTCTGAGGCATGACAATGAAAACATTGATTTTTGTGAATGAGGGTGGGAGAAAGAGCGTTAATGCCAGTTGTAAATGAAAAGGTAGCAGTATCTGTCTTATAATTTTGAAAAAACTGCATCTTGCACAGTTCAGAAACTGAGACAGGCCTTGAAAACAGGGATGTTTCTGCTTTTCATGATCTCTAGCCAGCAGCTGTGACAGACTTCTTTGGCCCCTATGAACTAAGCTGAGCTACTGCAATGTAACCCATGTCTCTGGAACAAGAATGTGGATTCCATTCAGAAAAATAAATACTATACTCTCAAGAACACAAACCTGAGGGTGAGCAGTAAGAGGACTTTTGGGGGGCTGAGTGATGTATAACAAACTAGTCCCCAAGAGGGAGGAATATTGTTTTCAAGGCTGTATGGTCATGTAAATTACTTTTAGAACTTGAAGGGAAACTGAGGCAAGGTGCCTGCAGTCCCACCTGGGTCACCAAGAGGTTTCCTACAATGGCACCTGTCTATAGGTAGGCAAGGGAGGTTTTCATACTCTAATTGTCAGAGCTGAACTCTCTCTAGATTTGTGATTTTGTACTTCCCTTCTCTCTTGTTTTTTACTCACCCCTTAATTCTGAAATAAATAAAATATAAGTAAACAAAAATAACCCTAATGGGGTCCTGGTGCACAATGGGGTTCTGGTGCAGGTTTGTGGGGAGATCATCTAGTCTGTGGGGAAATCCCCAGCTAATTGGCTGATGTTCCCCACAAAAGAGGGGGAAAGGCAGTCAATCAGAAGTGCTATGTGTGCACCAAGGGTGTGTCTAGACTACAGGGTTTTGTCGACGAAAGTGGACTTTTGTCAACAAAACTATACCTGTGTCTACACTACCGCCGAGTTCTGTCGACATAATGTTGACAGAACTCGGCATGTCGATGGCGGTAAACCTCATTCCATGAAGAATAATGCCTTTTGTCGACAGAGTTCTGTCAACAGAAGGCGTTATTGTCCTTTGTGTATACACTCTCATGTCGACAAAGCGGCTTGCTTTGTTGACAGAACTGGATGTAGTCTAGATGCTATTTGTCAACAGTAGCTTTGTCAACAATATCTGTCGACAAAGCCTCTGTTGACAAAAGCCTGTAGTCTAGACGTACCCCAAGTGACAACTTGGTCCCTCAACCCAGCTGACAGGAACCACCATCTTCTCTTTCCTCTGTCCCCACTCCTGTGAGCACACGGCTGGTGTGCATCTGCAGCATGCTCAGGACCAATTAGGCAGCAGCTCCTCTTTGCTGGTCCTGTTGTAACTCCCTTCTTTTCTTGCTCCCTGGGTATGGGGGTGTGTGGAGGGATGGTAGAGGTTAAAAAAAAATCATCATCTTCTTCTTCTCAATAGGAGGCTGCAGTTCTGCCCCCAACCTCTTACCCATGATTTCAAAGAGGTGTCATTGGAAGAGTATGGGAGAGCAGCAAGAAGCTGGGTCCAGAGGTCAGAAGGATAGCCTGGTAAGCAAATCACCCTGCAGCCAATTGGGGTATGTCTACACTACCCTCCTAGTTCGAACTAGGAGGGTAATGTATGCATACCGCACTTGCTAATGAAGCCCGGGATTTGAATTTCCCGGGCTTCATTAGCATAAGCGGGGAGCCGCCATTTTTAAATCCCCGCTGCTTCGAACCCCGTGTAGCGCGGCTACACGGGGCTCGAACTAGGTAGTTCGGACTAGGGTGCCTATTCCGAACTACCGGTACACCTCGTTTCACGAGGAGTAACGGTAGTTCGGAATAGGACCCTAGTCCGAACTACCTAGTTCGAGCCCCATGTAGCCGCGCTACACGGGGTTCGAAGCAGCGGGGATTTAAAAATGGCGGCTCCCCGCTTATGCTAATGAAGCCCGGGAAATTCAAATCCCGGGCTTCATTAGCAAGTGCGGTATGCATACATTACCCCGCTAGTTCGAACTAGCGGGGTAGTGTAGACATACCCTTGGAGAGTTAAGTGGGAGATGCATCAGAATTAATTGTGGAAGGAGGGGGATATAAAATGGTAGCATTTTTGGCTTTGTTGAAAATTATAAAAATCAGAATTATAATAAGTTTAGCTTGTGGTAGAGAATAATAGAAATGACTAGGACCAATGGAACTCGATTAGTGCAGTAGCCCTGTACATTTTTCTAAATCCAATGTGAAAACCTATGAGCTATAGACTTATCCCTACAGTCTAGGTTTGTATCCCATTTAGTATTCTTTTTTATTATGTAGATATAGCACATCTCTTCCTTAGATATGCTATTGCGGCAAAAGGGGAAGGGAAAAATGCATACACAACTTTGCAATTCTACCTTGGATTTCAGTGAGTTCAGGTGTTTGAACAAGTATATAAAGAACTTGTAGTCAGCACAAAAGTATAAAAGTAAATATTCCAAAGGCTAAAATTCATGGTTTCATTAAAAAAAGATATTAATGTAATGTAATATTTTGTTCATTTTAACAAGGGTCACATTTTATATGAAGGGTGCATATATAGTTTCTTAATGGTTAATGTTTGATTCATAGATGTCTTTTAATTAATGGCTAATCAATTGTTTAGAGTCCAAGTCAATATGTTACTTATAGTCATGATTTATAACACCTTCTACTGAAGTGCTTCTAACCACCTACAGCAAACACTGTTCACGTCTGTAATGTGTTTTTTAACATCCATTAACCCTATACAAACTATTTGAAAGCATATCCTCAATATAAAGTGTGATTTTAATAGGTATTTATTTTAATTTTTTCATATTAGGTTTCATGTTTCATTGATGAAAAATATTTCCCAAAATATATTCTAATTTTATCGGGATAAATAAAATCACCTCAGTATCTGTAATGCTCCTTGTCTTCCCTACACTTAATACAGGGAGTTTCTAGGCAATAACAGAAATGCTGAAGCAATGCTGAAACCACAGGCCATTGTGCTAACCAGGAGTGTCTCTTCATTTCTTTGTAGTCCCCATCAATCTGTGTGTATCCAGCTGCTATATTTTCTTTTAAACTGTTTGGGACAGATACTGGATTTTGTTTGTTCATTTATTTGTACAGTGCCTAGCACAATGCAATGCTGGATTGTAATTGGGGCTTGAAGGCACAGTAATCATCATCATTAAGCAAATAAAAAGCTGTTACAGATCTGAAAACATAACTTAGTTGCTCTGGGAGTCTTCAGTATTTGTAATTGAACACAATAGCATGTGCTGAAGCAAACAGTAATGATACAACTTGAACACAACTTGAACTTGATACAATGTATCATGTGATGGTACCCCCCCTCCCCAGGCTTTATGAAAATGGCTTATAAATATAAATATGCATAACTGGAGATCCTTTAGCAAAATACCTCATGTCACCTTTCAATATTAATGCCACAATTTTCTGGATCTGTATAACCTATTTTGGTGCATGCATCATTTTTGTATGTAAAGTTAGAAATATGAAGTATGAGACCATTTATAGTTTTAAATTTGCTAATGAGAGCCATTAATAGTGCTAATTTGAACCCTGGAAGATTGACAGTGCTAGCTTCAATCTTCCTCTATAGACATACCCAAAGTGTCCTCAAAATTCCCAGGGTAGATTTTTTAGAAAAAAAAACCCCACCTAGTCTTGATTTTAAAATTGCCAGTGATGGAGAATCTTCTATAGCACTTGGTAAATTATTTTCAATGGTAAATTTCCATAGCAAATTATTCTCTTTGTTATTTCCAGTCTGAATTTGGATCATGCTATACATCTTTCTCTGTTAGGTTGAAGACTGGGACAATGGACCAGATGAGCATTGTCCCTAAAATCTATACATCTATACTAGATGGCTATGTCTAGACTGGCATGATTTTCCGTTAAAAGCATTTGCGGAAAAGAGCGTCTAGATTGGCATGGACGCTTTTCCGCAAAAGCACTTTTTGCGGAAAAGCATCCATGACAATCTAGACGCGCTTTTGCGCAAAAAAGCCCCGATCGCCATTTTCGTGATCGGGGCTTTTTTGTGCAAAACAGATCTGAGCTGTCTACATTGGCCCTTTTGCGCAAAAGCTTTTGCGCAAAAGGACTTTTGCCCGAACGAGAGCAGCATAGTATTTCCACGAGAAGCACTGATTTCTTACATGAGATCGTCAGTCTTCTTGCAGAAATTCAAGCGGCCAGTGTAGAGAGCTGGCAAGTTTTTCCGCAAAAGCACGTGCTTTTGCGGAAAAACTTGCCAGTCTAGACACAGCCGATGTGTTGTGCTGTTTCTATCTAAACCAAATCCTGGGTTATGAACAAATTTCTATGTACAGGAACAAATCTCTGATTTCAGCCCATTTTATATTTTAAGTCAAGTCTTGGGTTTGAATTATTTTATTTCTCACCATGTACTGTAGACTCTGAAAAGACAAGGAAATTCATGATCATAGACTCATATGGATACCATTCTGACTACAGTATGATTTTTGCTGTGTAGTGGCAATACATTTTGCTCCTAGTCAATGGACTGAACATGGGATAATATCTAATGTGATAAGTGATGCTAAATAAGGCATTAATTATTAACTGTGCAATCTACTGAGAGAGACAACCTAAGGATGAGTCATAGTTAAAAATGATGTATAATTATTTCAAATCCTATGAAAAAGAGTGTGGTCACCTATTGAAACATGGTAAATATTTCACAAATGCTCTGTTTGATAGATAAAATGTTTGTGTTAGTTTCTCATTTAGAGAAGAGCAATTCTTAAGTAAAATATTGCAGGCTTGATTTTTCACTCACATAAATGGGTTATACACCTGCACATGGTAATTCACTGACATAGCATGGTGTGTGTGAGTCGAGTACTATACTCAACATACGGAATGCTCTCATTCAGTATTAACAACTGGGAATGCATTTAGAGATCATTAACTTTGCAAGTCATTTTTGTTAGTATTTTATTAGGATCAGCATATCTACAGCAAGTATAAATGCTGTTGTGCTAATTGTAGACCTGGAAGCCAATAGCAAAATCCTTTTTTTAAATAAGCAGTGTTATGCCATGCATGGTCATTCCATTCATCTGTGTGTCTTCCTAATATTTTCTCTACAGGTACCTAGTGCAATAGACTTTCACTTTGTGGATATAAGCGATGAGGAGTCCTGTGGCACCTTATAGACGAACAGAATTATTGGCGCATAAGCTTTCGTGGGCAAAGACCCACCTTCATCAGATGCATGTCTGCATTGTGGATATAGTGCATCTAGTTCATGGCAGGTTGGGTTAAAGTAGCTGAAAGTACTGACCATTGCTTGGGAAGTCATTCCCTAAATTTCCTTGACATCTTGAGTCTGACATGAGTCTCTTGTACCCTTGGAATAGCTCCCCAAGAGGGAAGTCACTGGGGTATTTCATTCTCCCTTTGAATAGACTTGGAAGCGCCTCACAACTGCAACTCACAAAAGCATATGCTGTAATAAAATTGTTAGTCTTTTAGGTACCACTGGACTCGAGGCGTACAGATAGTTCGGAATGGCTTGCTAGTTCGAACTATGTAGCCCGTGCCGCGTGTGCCGCGTGTAGCCGCGCGGCACGGGGTTCGAACAAGCCGGCATTTAAAAATGGCGCCGGCCGGCTTATGCACATAAAGCCCGGGAAATTCAAATCCCGGGCTTCATTTGTACGTTCGGTATGCATACATTACCCCGCTAGTTCGAACTAGCGGGGTAGTGTAGACATACCCGGAGTAAATAATACTTCCCTGTTTACTATTTACATGATTAGGGTGTTCCTGTGCCCTGGCAATCCATGCAAGGCAATTCTTTTGGGACTGAGGACAGTCAGCAGCACAGTTTAAAGCAGCTTTGTAGTGTTGCAAGGGGATGTGGATTGCAACTGCTTTAAACACCAAGGAGAGAGGATCACCATATAGGAGTGCAAAGGGTTTGTTTATTCAGTTAAAACTGGGAAGGGAGGGGAATCTCACTCATACACTCAACCACAGTTACAGTCCCAGGAAGGATAAGACGAGCAGAAGGCAGTTCATGTTGTTTGATCTTCCCAAGTTGACTCCTAAGCTGGTCTGCTGGCCAGGCGATCTGAGCAGAGGACGTTCTGGGAGGCTCTACTTGATGGTCAACCCACTGTCCCTCTCTCCTTTAAGGATCAGCCACATGCAGCCTCTGAGCCTCTTGGGGCCACATGCACTCCCTGCTGGGGGCTGTGTGCATTGTTGTTTATTCCTGCTGTTTACCTCAGACATGCTTCTGCACTCACTCAGGGAAGGGATAGGGGGTTAACAGACAACACTCCAACATAACATCATTAACAGGTGAGAAAGAACAACCACCATTTTAACTCTCCCCTTGCTCCTCCTTTGCCTCCAACATGTAGCAATGGACTGGACTAGTATAAGAGGGAGAATGGGCTTTAAAGTCACTTCTGCTTCACATGCTGCTGCTCTGGATCTGGTCAGTAGTGTATTAATAGCTATTTGGAAAACTAATAAAAAGGATAATCAATTTTTACTTCTCCTAAAGGACAGTGCAAAATATACATGCAGACTTGCAAAATGGAGGGTTTGAAATAAATTAGGCAGTAGGAGGGTTCTACTTGATTATAAATGTGATTCAGCTTCTGTTGTTCATCATCTTGATTATGTGATAGGACAGAGCTCACTTTCCTTGAGCTTTCTGCATTATATCATGTTAAGCTCCTCAAACAAACTAATGAATCTTGTGTTGCTCTCTTTCCATCAGTCTGGGTGAAATGATATCAGCAGTTGGCTCAAACTATACTGCTTGGACATAAGGGGAGCCTTTTGGTTTGTTTATGTAAACTATATAAGAGCCAAACCATCATATGCTTTCTCATGCATTTTAATGGGAGAGGGCCAGAATGCACAAAGAAACAAGGAAGCTATAATTTTTTAAATAAAACAATGGGTTCTTTGACAACCCATTTATTTAACATCATGTGATTGAAGTGGGAATAGGGCACCACCACCTGGTTTCCAGAGAATAATGGGTTAACCTCGCCTCTTCCTCTTTCCCAGGTGCTCCAAAGAGCTATATATTTGCTGTTTGGCAGAGAGAATGCTTATAGAATGAAGGCTGGATATCTAGACCTATGCTCACAGGCCTGTATTAAATCTCCCTTCTAGGGAGTTTTTGTTTCTTTTTCTTATATTAGTTTAATTTGATTTCTTGTTATACATGTTATCCCTGAAAGAAAAGACTGTTTCTCTGTGGCTGTTTTTCTTTTCTGCTGAGTCATTCTGTCAGCACATAGATTCCTACTGGATATGAATCAAGTCAACTATAAAAACAGTGTGACTACCTCTTCTTGGAACTTGGGGGCTTCTTATTCTGTGCTGCACGGTTCAAAAGGCCTGTGACTTCTTCTTTCTAAAGAAAGAGTGAGGAGACAGTTATTTTTATTGAACATCTAAAATGATGGTTATGAATGATGCTTGAATCAAAGGCTATTCAGCTTCAGACAGGGTTAAGATGGCAGAAAAAAAGGATGGGAAAGGCTTTTCTGATGGATGCAAATGGAGCAGGCTTTTGAAGAAAAGATTTCCCCACACATCTGTCTCCTCCTTTGATGCTCATCAGGATTGTCTTAGAATACAGCTCCCAGTGGGACCAGATACTTATCTGGTGTCTAGGACCTACACCAAGAAAGGAGCCACACACTCTGAAGATCTCTCATTCCTAGGCTATGTCTAGACTGCAGGCTTCTTTCGAAAGAGGCTCTTTCGAAAGCATCTTTCGAAAGAGCCTCTTTCAAAAGATCGCGTCTAGACTGCAGGCGGATCTTTCGATAGAGGAAATCCGCTTTTTCGAAAGAGAGCACCCAGCGAGTCTGGATGCTCTCTTTCAAAGACGGCCTCTTTACATTGTAGAATGCCTTCTTTCGAAAGAGGAACTTTCGAAAGAAGGCGTTCTTCCTCGTGAAACGAGGTTTACCGCCATCGAAAGAAAAGCCGCGTTCTTTTGAAATAATTTCAAAAGAACGCGGCTTGAGTCTGGACGCAGGGGAAGTTTTTTCGGGAAAAGGCTACTTTTCCCGAAAAAAACCCTGAGTCTGGACACGGCCCTAGTGATCAGATGGTATCAGAGCCCACCTACAATCTACTCTCAGTTATGCTTTTTCTTCATAGGCATTTCATCATATATACATACACATAGCTACCACCATCCACACTTTTCCTCTTTTCTCTCCTTTCCTTTTCTCACGCATAAACATTAGGCCTGATTTTCACTGTTTTTCACCTCACAGAGTCATTACCACTGGTGCAAACTGGGGGGCAGGATCCTCCTGAAACTGACTAGGCGCTCTCTGAGCCTACTTCCTTAACACTCAGTTTGCACACGTGTAAGTGACTACTCAAGGTATAGGACAGTGAAGAGTCAGGCTCAGTAAAGTATTCATTCTCATGTTGCAGAGGTGTTAATTACGTTACTGTTTGTTGATTATCCAGCAAATCATAGTCCCTCTGGTTTACTACAGTATTAATTCACTTGTTTCTTCCCTGTGCTGCTTGCTTTTATGTAGACATTTGCATTTTTTACATTCTCTCTCTAATAGTTATTCAATAGCTACTCAAAGTACACCAAGCTGAAATATAATAATTTTAAATAAATCATTTTTAATAACATCTAAGTAAATTTAGATGTTCTCTGTGACAATATATTTTACCAACAGAAATCTATAGTTTTAGTTTGGTGCTGTCCCTTTAACTTCTATCTATTCCTGCTACATAATTACTGTGCCAAGGGGTCTCACTGAATTTTTATTGTTCGGTTGATATCCTTTCCCGTCCCCCTGATTACAGGATTCCCACATTTTCACTCCTGCTTCACAGCTCTGTTTGTGATTGCACTTTGACTTGTGTTATGTTTCATAACTTGTGGGTCCCAATTCTGAAGTCAAAGGCAGGCCCACAGACAGAAGGAACAAATGGGATAATTGTTCTGGGGCTTAGTGATTTTAAATGGCATAGGGCTCCCAGCCACCACCAGTGCTACTGCACCAGTGGTGGCAGCCAGAGCCCCAGGCACATTAGAATTGGCGCTGGGCAGTACGCACCAGAGTCCAGAGCTCTAGCGAGCTCTGAGGGCCAGCCAGGAGGTGCACCACTGAGGACTGTCTGCCATAGCCCCGCCCATTCTGCCCGAGGCCCCAGCTCTTCCAGGAGTGTGGAGCTTCTCCGCTCACCCTGGTCAAAGTCACAATTCAGTGACAAAGGATCAAGTCCCATATAAGTCAGCGTTTCTCAAAGGCGACCCGGAGCCAATGGGAGCTGCAAGGCTCCCTGTCTGCGGAGCCGGTAAGTAAACAAACCAGAGTGACCTGGTAGCAGCTTTCTCAGAGTGGGTCCATGGACCTCTTTGAAAAACACTGATCTAATTCCAACAGCTTTCTCCATATAATGAAGAATCAAAACCTTTGTTCCCTGTGCTGTCCACTATTATTATCCATCATGCTGCCTCTTCCCCAATCCCTCCCTCCTCTTGAAACTGCCAGAATCTCAGAGGAAATAAGTAAAGCTTTCTTAATATAGAAGCTCATCTTCTTTGAAACCACTTTCTTATTCTGCTAATGGAGTTCTGGATGTGTTTCAATTCTCTTCCTGCACTAATACCTTTATCCCCTTCCTCTATAGCTATCTAAGCACCACTATCATCATTTCCCAACGTTTATTAGTTCACTTTGAAAAAAAAAAGTACATATACTCTAACCAAAAAAACAGAGAGAGAGGGAGGTAATGCACCCTGTTTTATTTTAAAAAGAATCTAAGGCAATCTTTCCAAAGCTGTTTCTTTAGTGAGGGTTTTTGTTCCACAAAAGCACTTGTTACAAGTATATGCACTGTATAAAATGAAAGATAAGTGGCTTATTTTGTTTTTATTTACACACTTGTTTTCCCTTGATATCTGATACAACTTCTGGCACACTGGATGTATATTATTCTTTCCAAAAGCCCTCCAAAATGTAAGGGCCTAGATCCTCAGCTTGTGTACTTTAATATTGCTCTAGGAAAATCAAGACAGATGTACTGATTTACAGTAGCTGAAGATCTGGATTGGGTGCTTTTCTATCTACTGAACATGAATTTCACACATGAAGACATAGGCCAGGTCTACCCTACTGATTTCGGCAGGGCATCAGGTCAGAAATTAACTTATGGCCAGGGCAGCCAGCAGGGCACCCTAGGAAGGGCTGGAGGCCCACTATTTCGAAATAAGCGTCTATACAGCACTTATTTTGAAATAGCAATTCCGAAATTGGCATTATTCCTTATGGAATGAGGTTTACCAATTTCGAAATAAGCCCTCTGCGATTTCAAATTAATTTTGAAATAGCGGTTGGCTTATGTAGATGCTAGTAAAGTTATTTCGAAATAACTTTGCTGTGTAGACATACCCTAAGGTGGGTATGTCTACACTGCAAAGTTAATTCAAACTAACAGCTATTAGTATGAATTAACTTTAATAGGGGCTACACATACAAACCACTTGTTCGAATTTAAATCGAACTAGCGGAGTGCTTAATTCGAACTAGGTAAACCTCATTCTACGAGGACTAATGCCTAGTTTGAATTAAGTAATTCGAATTAAGGGCTGTGTAGCCACTTAATTCGAACTAGTGGGAGGCTAGCCCTTCCCAGGTTGCCCTGGTGGCCACTCTGGGCCAAACCAGGGAAACTCTTCTGCCCAGTGGCGGATTTGGGGCAAGGCAAGTGGGGCGGCTGCCCCAGGCCCCGCGCTTGCAGAAGCCCCGTGCATGCGCCGTGTCAAAGGGGGGGGGCGAAATTGTGCTGCCCGGAGCCCCATGGCGCTGCCCAGGGCCCCGCAGCACTCTCATCCGCCCCTGCTTCTGCCCCCCTCCCGGCCCCGGAGCCCTTAAAGGGACACGGTCTGGCTACAGTGCTTGTGCCAGTTGCAAGCCTGCCAGCACCCAGCCAGCAGACCCCTGGCACAGCATGAGCCAGCCACCCACTGACACCCAGCCCTCCGCCTCTTCCCAGGACCAGGCTGGCGGCTCACAGGAGCCTGCCTGGGGCCGCAAGAGGAGGGCACCTGCCTGGTCTAGTGCAGAGATCGTGGAACACATCGAGGTTTGGGGGGAGGCCTCCAACGTCCACGACCTCTGCACTAGGCACAGGAAAGTGGCCGTCTAGAGCAGGATAGCTGCCAGCCTGGCCACCAAAGGCCACAAGTGAACCCAGGAGCAGGTTTGAATGAAAATCAAGTTGGTCCAGAGAGACTGGGTCAGACCAAAGGTCCATCTAGCCCAGTAGCTTGTCTGTCGACAGCGGCCACCACCAGGTACCCCGGAGGGGATGGACCAAAGACAATGACCAAATGATTTGTCTCATGCCATCCATCTGCACCCTTCCACAAACAGAGGCCAGGGACACTATTCCTACCCCCTGGCTAATTGCACTCTATGGACCCAACCTCCATTAATTTATCTAACTTCTCTTTAAACTCTGTTATAGTTCTAGCCTTCACAGCCTCCTGTGGCAAGGAGTTCCACAGGTTGACTACGCGCTGTGTGAATAAGAACTTTCTTTTATTAGTTTTAAGCCTGCTACCCATTAATTTCATTTGATGTCCTCTAGTCCTTCTATTATGGGAACTAATGAAGAACTTTTCTTTATTCACCCTCTCCACACCACTCATGATTTTATAGACCTCTATCATATCCCCCCTCATAAGTGGTTTATGAAAGTAAATAAGTAAGCACTTTTTGCCCTCTTGCTCCTCTCTTGAGGAGCATAACCAGATCTGTACCTTGGATAATATTATTATATCATGCTGATGTTCCACACATTTCAAAAGTGCCTGAGATCACCTTTGACTTACATATGCAGTTTTTTCAAGATGAAAAATAATTGGAGAACAAAATGTGGCTGGTTTTCCTGGAGCATTTGCTCTTCTTTTCCTACATTTTCTATGCCCCTTTGGATTTATGCAACATTCTCATGCAGCTGTCAGTTTTCTACTGAGATGTGAAACACATTCTATGCAATAAAATATCAGCTCTACATAATTTAAACCTAAAATCTACACTGTGACAGTTTTATGTTCAAATTATATGGAAATCCAAGACATTGGACACAGGCATAATTTAGGAGAGAGAATCACAAGTATTTATATGGCCTGGAATCCACTTAAAATGCATCTTTGTGCATGCTGTGTTGCAGTATTGAAGAATTGCGTGCCTCATACTGCCTCAGGCTAAGAGTTTTATTTTCCCAAACTATAATTTAATGGTTTCCTCTCTCTTGCAAAGTGTAACTAACAATGCGATCTGTGATGGCAAGCAAAAGAGAACTGAATAAAAGAGACCTTCACAATAGACAAACACAACCATGACTTGTTTTATTGAATGTCAGATTCTTTAAAAATATAAAAAAGCAATACAGGGCCAAATCCTCCTAAATTGGTGTCGTTCGACTGAAGTCAATGGAGCTATGTGGGTTTATACCAGCTAAGGATTGGGCCCACTGTTTTCTGCATTTAGTGCCTTATCTCCCACTTTAGTCAAAGATAAGCCACCTTTTGAATCCAGTGGGAGAACAATTGGGCCTATATTCTTTACATGTCATTAGAGGATTTCAGGGGAGTAATTTTGTATTGACAAAGAGAGAGATTTGGTACAATCAAATCTAATTAAAGGCCCTTTTCTTGCCTTTCAGGGTAAAATTCATGTAGTAGAGAGCAAATCTATGGAATTTCCTAAATATTCTTCTTCCAGGGAACATGTTTCAACTCACATATATAGAGTCTGGGGAATATTCACATGGGTACTCCTTGCTGCTGCTCTGCTGCTCTTTCCCACCCCCACCATCTCCCACCAGTCTCTGGACAGCATCGATCCTGCAGGAAACATGCTTCACAATGCTCCTCCTATGCTAGCTACACAGTAGCATCCCTTACTAGGTATTCAACTGATGGAGGGCAATAGGTTAACACACCTTTCTTAAGTAACAGTGGATTCTGGGTTCTGACTTCACACCAACCCAATGAGAAGAGCCCAGATGCCTCCTCACATCACAGTGCTGGGAACCAATCGTAGAACTTCCTCAGAAGGAAGGAGGAGCATGCTGTTCAAAAAGAGCTGCAAGCTGCTCTCCTCACGTAGAAAGGGAAATATGGAACTCCAAGTCTTTCCTGTCTCCAATGGTATCATGATTTCCAGGATCTGGTTCTCTTAGTCTTGTCATCCTCTAGCTTTCCTCACCTTATCCCCTTTTCTCAGTGAAGTTGACTATAAAGGTCTGTCATCTTCCAGCGCCTAAAATTAAGAGGTAGATGCTCATCCATGTACTAATTTAATTCTGGGCCATGGAAAGTAGATCCCTTCAGTTATTCCAATAAACAACAACAACAAAAAAACTTAGGGGGATGTTTGAGAATGGCATAACATCTCCATCAATTGTATAGAACCCATAATTGTCTAAAGTGCCTAATCATGCCACATATAATGGACAGGTTTTGTGGATCCCAGTAGCATATAATCAAGGAATTTAGGACCTCGCAAGAGGTCCTTGCGAGATCCCTTTGCAGCACTACTCTGTTCAAGGACACTGAAAATAACTAAAACAAGTCAAATGGCAAACATATTACAATAATAAACTGAAGATTAGTTTGCTAAAGTTTATCTTGTACTATTATCCCCAAGCTCTACGCACTGGAAATATTTTCCTTTCATGTAGAGGAAAACATCATAAAAATGAATTCTGACTTCAAACCTCTAAGGAAACAGATTAGATTGCTTCACATGCTACGGAGCCTTTTAATATATTCTGTTGAGCAATAAGCCACACATGATGTCAGTCAGGAATATAGAAATATATCTTGTGACTTTACTAAAACACATCAGCCCAGGTGTGGAAAGAGATTTAGATGCCTAAATTCCTTGATTATATGCTACTGGGATCCACAAAACCTGTCCAATTATCGCATAACCAGGTAGGCACCTAAACTCACTCAGCACCTACATTTTCACTATAAAAGAACCCTGGGTACCTACATGTATGCCTGAGCATATACACTGCTGTCTCAAGAACGTGTTCACTTCCCTATCTCCCACCTAAGCCCCAATGTGATCTCAAACCAAGTAGGTATGGGTGTTAGTGTGTCATTGACAAGCAGATCGATGTATAGATAAACTAATATGAACATAACTACATACAGAAATGAGGTACCAAAATTCTGTGTCATTGCAACCTGAGACTCCCCTATCCTGGGCCTCTTTATTTCTATCCAGCCTGATATGTGTCCCAGGAAATGAAAGTCTGCATGAAGAGGTGAAGCATCTCTGCACTTTCTGGAACACTTCTGTCCCTGTTCACCATTTCTTTGACTGTGGTACTTGTCATGGCTCCTTCCCCACTCTGGCATGATAAATGCAGAAGTGGGGGCCAGCAAGTGTACCCCAAAGCCTTATCTACCAGGCTTTGGTATAAACTTCCCCCCAAGATCTTAAAAACCTAGATCTTGGGAATAAAACTTCCGCTGCCACCACCCAAATGTTGATAAAGAAATCAGGGGAAAGATCATTTGGGAAATCTTACCCCTAAAATAAAAATCAAGGCACACAATTAACCACTGCCAGGTTAATAAAAAGAAAAGAAAGAACCTTTATTATTACAACAATATTCCTGTTGCAAACATAATGACTAGATAGAGAGGTAACAAAATATACTCATGGAGAAACTCCATGGGCCTAGAACTTAGTTACAAAGAAAAGCCAAAACATCCTTTAAACAGTGCCAGATCTCAGATCCCATACCCAATCCTTAAAACAATAAAACCTAACGAAACTGCCTAAACTTTACCCTACTTACAGAAAATGAAGAATGGTGTCTTGGAGAGAGAGAGAGACATGCTTGTCCCTCTCTGTAGCTGCAGAGAGCTCACTCAGCGAGACAAAAGGGAGAAAAGAAAAAAAAACCCAAATTCCTTTGTCCCAGTTTGAAAAGTCCCACCTACATTCCTATTGGTCACTCCACCTGGCTAGGTGTAGTTAACCCCTTAATTCCCAGGCTGCTGGCTAACCCTCATAATCATGACAGTACTCATACAATTTATCCAGCTCTTCTTTTCTTTTGGTCATTCCCAGGTATCCTGAGTGCATTTGTTCCAATATTTTCCTCATTGTTACTATGGAAATCACCAGCCATGTCCTCTTTGAGAGGACTGCTGAGATCCCTATAAGCTCATTTTTATAGTGCGGGGAGGCAGGTGAAAGGGTTGATTTTTTTTCTCCCTCCATTTCTTATAGTTCATATCACTCCTTGCAACCATTCATGTTTAGCTGTTTGTTTCCAGTTCATCTCCTGTGCCAGAAGATGCAGCAGATGATGCTTTTATCATGTTCACTTGGATGTTTACTGCTTGTGCCAGACCATCAAGCTGTGTATTATCAGAAGGAGCATATATTCTTGAGAGTCTGTCTGCCATTACTAATGTCCAGGTTGGAGCTCCTTTTTTTTTATTTGTATTTTTGAAAATAGTTGCTGTTTCCTTGGTGGTACATCTCCAAGTCCCGTTTTGGTGTAATGCAATTAGTGGTTTGTGATCAGATTCTGCTTTGAAGCTACAACCCTACATAAAGCCTTGGCATGTCATACACCAAATCTTGGGTCTCTTTTTCAATTTACATGTACACCTGCTCTGCAGCTGTTATATCCTTAGATACATTTAGGAGTGGCAAAGCATCCAATCCTTGATGTTGTAAAAGTACTTCTCCCAGCCCTCTTTTTGAGGCATCTGTGGGGAGCATTATCTCTGTCAATAGGTCAAAAAGGTGCACCACCAGAGCTGACGTCACACTCTGCATTGAATCATGGAGCTCTCGTGCCCTGGCATTAGTGCCCGTTCTCTGACCTAGTGGAGAAGATGCCTTGGTGAAGTGTGTGAACTATATAGTTAAGTATGACCGTGATAAGAGAATTCAACACGCCTAGCATCCTTTGACTGCCCTTTTTATCTTCAGGCCTCGGCGTGTTCTATATTGCCTGAATATTTGATTCATCCGGCAAGATTCCCTTCACAGTCCATCTCTCTCCCACGTATGTTCTTGCTGATTGAAATTGACATTTGGCCTTATTCAGTTTAAGATCACTAGCTCTAGCTACTTCCAGTACTCTCCTCAGATACCTCTGATGTTCACTGGCAGTGCTGCCCCAAATTATGTCATCAGTGTACACTCTCGCACCTAACAGCCCCTCTAGAATTTGGCTCATTGTACAGTGACATACTTTTGGAGCTAAATGTAGTCTGAAAAGACAGTCTTAAGAAGCAGTAGTAGCTGCCAAATCATACAGATCGTGGAGCTCACAGTGTCCAAGAGGATCTGCCAAAATACTGCCAGTTCATCTAATTTGCTGAAGAATTTGGCTTCCGCTAGCTCAGATAATAATTTACTTCTTGTTGGCAAGTGGAAGTGTTTGTTCAGCTCCTTAGGGACCATACACAGCTTTAGTTCTCTTCTTTTCCTCTCTACAATTACTAAGGAGTGAACCCCATCTGTGGGCTCCTTTATTCTACAAATGATACCATTTGCTGACATGAATTGCAGCCATTCTACCTTCTAAGACTAGAGAGACTTTTCATGTAGCATGTACCACAGGTTCTATATCTTCTCTTAATTGTATTGTGTATGTTACCAAGAGGCCCCCATTTCCTGTGAATATATCTTTAAGTGATGCTGTTGTACTTTCACATCTGGTTCTGTGTTGTCTTTCTGTCTCTCTCTGTCAGACATCCACTTAATGAAACCAAGCACCTCATACATGTGTAGGCCCAAGAGTACTAGACTGTGTCTAGTCAAGCTTCTAAGGAAGCTCTGTGAAACATTGTGCACTATTAGTAGTCAAGGACATAAAATATTTGTATAATTCTACTGAACCAGCATAGAGTGGTTAAAAATATTCTCTTGCATAGCCCTCTCAGAGCCATTTCCATAAGGAGGGCCCTGACAAAGGTTCTCATATCCACACAGAAGAGACTGGTCCTGACCTCAAGCCACAGGAAGCAATGAACAGTTCATGACACGGGAATTATATCTAACCCTCCAATCTGTCGCCCAACCCAAATACCAAATGCACAGTATGCACTGAGCCTTCAGCCACCCAAGAGAACCCTATGGGGTGACCGTGGATTCTTAAGCCAATTCAAACATCTTTTTACCTATGTGGGAGTGGGAGTCAAACTCAATAAGCAAAATTAGCCTCAGTGCCTCCAAAACCATAGCAAAGAGAAACTCTATTAACCAATGCTGGATCTTTGCATTGTAACAAAGCAATCTGCACTGGCACTGATCATATTTTAACTTTATTTCAGGGCTTGCATACAGCTGGAGGTACTATCAGATCTAACTGTGGGGACATATAGTCTTTATGTTGGATATAAACACAACCATATCCCTTCCATGACAATTCCCAATTGTCTTCTGCTGCGTCAAATATCTGCCAAGAACATGATGAACAAAACCCTCAGCATCCTTTAGCCAAGTCACGACCATACAGAGTCCAGGGCCTTAAGCTTCTTTAAATGGTGGTTGGCTGGTAGGGTTAGAATGAAGTTGCTCTTTCCATCCTTTTTTATGATAATCAGTCACATACCCCATCAGCAACAACAGAAAGTCTACAGATGTGATTCTCAAGATCATTGGGAGGTGATTAATGCTATAAATTTATTAAAATCCAGTGCTAACTGTATTTTTTAAACAGCTTTTCTCTTTAGGAATCTTGAAAACCAGTTTGTAACAGCAAAACCTTTGCATTTCTTTTAAAATATCTAGGAAGTCTCTATTTTAAACAAATACAAAGCAGATATAGCATCTTACTATTCACAGCTTGTTCTAAATTACAAAATACTAAAAGATTGACCTGACATTGCTTGGGCCCTTGAGGGAAGGGGGCTGAGGATGTGTGGAATGAGGAGTCAGGGCTGGGGGGCTGGGAATATGAGTGGTTCAGGGCAGGGACTGGGGCAAAGGAGTTAGGGTTGGTTGGTGAGGAGGGGCTCCGGGCAGGGGTGCAGGAGTTAGGGCAGGATGTTGGGAGATGTGGGGGGCTCAGGAATGTGGATTGGGATGTAGGAGGTGCAGGAGACAGAGCAGGGTGTGGGGTACAGAAGTCAGGACAGGGATTAGGGGACTCAGGGCAGGTGGTGGGGCTGGCCAATGACTGCTCCCTGGGGCTGGCAAACTCTCTCAAATATATAGTAGATATAATATCAAGTCTGCTTTTAGGAAGAATTGGAAATATCTCATCGTTATCTATCTGAGCAAATGTCTTATGTGCTCCATACTCTTGAATTACCAAAAGGATATATTAATAGTGAACATGCATGCTTACGGTTTTGCACTTTACATTGTATTTATGGCCTGAGAGAGTATTTACACCAGTCCTATATCATAATAAGCTAGTTAAGGACATTAGCAGAAAAAAGAACAATGTTTCCAAACTTTCAAGCAGATAGATTCTGCCACCCTCACTTATCCTGAATAGTCTCTTACCCCTCAAATAGTCCTAATGTGGTACCCATCAAATCTGGAGCTCCTTGGGGCTATTTGAGTAGCAAGACATTACTCAATGAAGCAGCAGTTGCATAAAGTAGATTCTTTAGAAATATAGAACCCAACCCTGCATTTCTTGCACACCCAGAGCTCTCAATAACATCCGGAAGAGTTTTAGGTGCAAAAGGAATGAGCATCTGAGCCCATACTAATCTCCAGAATAGCTCTGAATTAGCACAATACTTGCCGTGATATCATGAAGACTGCAAGTGCTCCAGTTTTTGTGGGACCTGATCCAAAATTCCTGAAAGTGGTGGAATAAACTCCAGTTAAGTTCATTATTGTTTGTTTGGTTTAGTGTTTCAGGTATCAAATCAGTTCTCAATTTAAATATTTTACTACATTAGTATGTACATTTCTTTCCCAGCACTTCTTTACTTTTGCCACTACCTCCTTATCCTATTTCCTCCTCTGATATGATGATTGGACAAGATGACAGGTTCTAGGAGCTTGCACAGATCAAGATGCAGAGCAATACAGCTAACTCACCTGGTATCCTGACCATTCATTCATCATACCATTTGTCTGGTATTCTGCCGACAGAATTGGCTATTATAGTCAGACCAGGTCCATCTGTGTAAGGTATTTCTATAAGAACCAGGTTTTTTAATAATGTTGTGTTTTATTGTATTAGTATTTGGCCCCATTTCTGTAGTGTCTGAAAAACTCACCATCTTCATTGCATTGATCTGATTCTGTACTGTGAGCTGGGGGTATAATTCTCCAGTCATGTACTCACACTTGCACTAGCTCTCATCAAAATAGCATGGATTTGAATAGTAGTGTGGGCATCATAACGCAGGCAGAGGCAGTGAACGCATGGCTTAGCTGTGCTGAGTAAAAATACACTTGAAACAGGTGGACGCTGGGCATAAATGTGTTTGAGCCTCTCTGACAAAGAGGTAATTAAGGTCAGGGAGCAAGATCAGGAAGAAGTTCTGCCATGTAAGCTCCTTGAGTAAGTGCCAATCTGACTTCCACCGATCACATCATTACGTAATCCTGTTTTCACTGAAATCAATGAGATTTTTATCACTGGGTTCGATGGGGATAGGGTCAAGCCCTTTAGTGTAACGAAGCACTATCAGCACCATAGTTAGGATTGCACCACAGTTTTCATTTCATTTGGGCTCTTGACTCTTTCCTTTTAGGTATCGCTACAAGGTCATGACAAACTGAACACCAGAACTGGTATTTTGAATTGAATATTAATAGTTTAATTGTCCATGAAATATCACTCTTTTATCAGAACCTTTTTTGTAAAAGAAAATAATAACTAAAAATTAATTGTTCTCTGAATATCAATTGTACCATATATGGAACTGAAATAAATTAATTTAACTAAAAACAAGAAGTATGTTAGTCTGACTTTAAATATAGAGCTGCTACCTGTGCCTCCATAATGTGGAAGGGCTTGGATTCAGTCATGTTGGAATAAGATCCTGAATCAAAACATCTTATTTGGCATTTTTTTTCCTCTAGTTACTTTTTCAATTGCACTGCTGGTGAGTAATGCAGCCATCTCAAACTAATGTCTCTAGAAAATCTAGAGCACAAAATAATATTCACTTACAGGTGTCTTTTCTTTCTGATTTTTCTTCCAACTTACAGGTCGTTTTATTTCCCCTCTCTTTTCTTTCTTTGTCAAATTATACTCTTCCTTCCCTTCTTCTTTCTTTGTCATATACTTCCCCTCATGTTCCATCATCCATTCTCTTTTCTTTGCCCTTGTTCACTCATTACCACCACTGCTCAGCCATTTTGGTATTTCAACAGGTCCAATCCTGTCCATATCCCATTTTCTCACCAATGGCTTTTTCTCATTTTTTGTCCCTTATCTTGGGGTTACTTCCCCTTCTTTTCTCCATACCTTTATCTTGCTACGATTAGCAATGCAAGGAGTATTTCAACTAAAAACTTAGGTTCCTTGGGTTTGATCCTCTCTTAAATAAAGCCAATAAGACTCTTTCCACTGACTTCAGTAACCTTTAGATCAAGCCTATACAATATAGATGAGGGTGGAGGCAGTATTAGAACATCTTAACTAGCTGTTTAGCAATATAGGAACTTTCCCTTCAATATCATAATCAGAGCTTTCCTTGCTCACAGTATCCAGAAAATTTGCTGAACGTTGATTGTGTGCTGTACGTTTATTGACTGAAACACTTGAGTTGTTGCTTTTCATATTGGTAATTTTAGAGCACAGATGCCTGGCATATTTACTCACATACCAGAGCTCACATTTAATGAGCAAAATGTCAAGTATATTGTTATCCACCATGAAAACTGTGAAAAATATCCTTGCCATCTGCACTGTGCCTTCTGTTTCAGCCTAAAAGAATTTTACAAGCAACTACATGAAATAAACATTCAAGTCAATATTTATAAATGAAAACCGCCTCATACAGGCCCAATCCTGCTATACTTCCCCACCTCAGACTCCTACAAGCATTTGTGGAAATTTTTAGTAGGCTAAGGGAGGCAGAAGAAGTCTTTCAATACTTGCTCATTGCTATATTCATCCATTACATTCTCACAACAGTAAGCGAGATAGTTGAAAAAAGAGAAACGGAACTAAAAGTTATTGACATAGTTTAAGGGCCAGATCTGCTATTTATTGGCATAATGTCATTGATTTCGATAGAGTTTAGTCCTAAGTGTAACAATCACAAAATTCACTAGTGAATGGGGAATTTGACAGAGGGATTTCATATATTGGCATTTATACAATACTTGAACTACTTAGATTGTATGCTATTTGGGGCAGGAACCATCTTGTGGTTCTGTCTTTGGCTACAGATTTTTTGGGGGAAAACGGCCGTTTTTCCGAAAAAACTTCACTTACATCCACACTGCAATCACATTCTTTTGGGAAAAAAATCAAAAGAACAGAGGGGGTTTTCCGACATTGGTAAACCTCTCTCTACAAAGAAGAAGTCTTTTCCCGAAAGAGCTCTTTTGGGAAAAGGCGTGTGGGGAAGAGGGAGTTCTTTCGAAAGAAGAGGAAAGAGGAAAAAGCACAGGTGCCCTGATGGCCACTCCATTCATAGTAATCACAGGTTACTTGCGAGAAAGTGTCCATTCAGTGTGGAGATTGCTTTGGCAGTGTGGAAACTGTCTTTTGGAAGAAGTTTTTTTGGAAGATCTCTTCTGGAAAAGCTTCTTCCGAAAGAAGCCTGCAGTCTAGACGTAGCCTTTCTCTTAGGCACTACCACAGCACAAATAATACAGAATAATATGGCTGTATCTGTATCCAGATGGAAAGGTGTGATCTCCTAGATTTGGGCCTGTTCTTGAAAACCTTCAATCCTGTTTCTTGGATGAGAATTAACGGTGCTTGGTTTGCCACATGATCACATCCCAAGAAAGAATGAGAATAAAGGCTCTTGCCCACTGCACTTATCTGAACATCCAAAAGTAATGAAAGTCTAGACAGACCCCTAAGTAGCAAAATTGACTAAGGGCTTGTCTATACTTAAAACACTATAGCGGCACAGATGCACCACTGTAGCACTTCTGTGTGGACACTGCCTACAACTGTGGGAAGGACTTCCCCATTGGTGTAGGTTATCTACCTCCCCGAGAGACTGTAGCTAAATTGATGGAAGAACTTAGCCCTGCCTCCACAGGGACTTAGGTCAGTTTATCTACGCTGCTCTGGGGTGTGGATTTTTCTCACCCCTGAGTAATGTAGTTTTGTTAACCTAATATTCTAGGGTAGAGCAGGCCTAAGAAAAGGCAGATCTACTCCCTGACTTGAGAGAGACTGCAACCTTTGCCATTTACATCCACACTACCGCTATTTCAAAACAATTATATCAAAATGAGTGCTATTCCCCAAGGAAAGCAGGAGTACAGATATTGAAATAGGCAGCCTGTTATTTTGAAATAACGGACTTGGTAGTGAGGATGTTCTGCTTATTATTTCGAAATAAGGGGGGTTATTTTGAAATAACTCTCTAGTGTAGACTAGGGCTAAGAGACAAATCTCACCTTCCAGCTGTGTGAATTTCAATTTGAAATTCCCTAACGCTACTCATCTTCATTGTATCACCTCATGCCTGCTGTAAGAAGTTTTCTGTATAGCATAAACATCAAAGGATCACTAATAAGTGCAGATTTTAAAAATGGATCCAGCATAACCACTTGAACAGTGTATGTTAAATGGCCCTCTCTATGACCAACTACAGACTTCTGCCAGCAGAGCTGTGTTAGTCAGGGATGTGAAGAAGTATGATCCCTGATCAACACACTTTTGATGGCAAAAGCTCAGATGTAGATGCAGTTATACTGGCAAAAGTACAATTACACCAGTATGGCTTATTTGTCTTGGAGTGATGGTAGTAAGAGGTGAGGTATAATTTACGCCACTAAAGTCCACTTTTACCAGTGTAGTGCACTGGTATTCCTACACCGGCAAAGCACTCCTATGCAAATGATTAGCATATTGCCATGCTTCATTTGCATAATTAATTAGGGACTGTTTTTGCACAAGAGGCTTTTGCGCAAAAAGGAGTTGTGTAGATGCAAGAGGGATGCAAGAGGGATGCAATGTAGACGTAGCCCTAATGTGGACGTGCCAAAGCTCAAGTTGTAGAGACTTGTGTGTTGAGCTCTCTAGTTTAGTCCCTATGCGATGGGACATACAACAGCATAAAAGGAATAGAGGAGGTTCTATGGGTTTCAGCAATCCCACTGCATTACCCCTGCATATTGTGCCAGGGCTGGAAGAGGAAGAGTTAAAGGGAGGGAACTCCACTCAAAAGGGTGCAAAATGGTTTTAAAAAGAGGAGAGGCACATCTGAGCATATTGTAAGATTAGAAACAGAAATACAAAATAACCTGAGAAATTAAGAGTATAGGGTAACTGGTTTTTTGGACACTGAAAAAGCATATGCTATCCTGTGGGGTGGGATGATTTGTTATATAAATAGACCAAGATAGGATTGAAAGGATGACTATTCTGGTGGATAAATCATTTTTTGAGTAAGAGGACCAAATAGGTTAGACTAGGGAAATTCTTACCAGATATTGATAGTATTGCTAGTGGAACATCTCAGGGGTGTGTTGACAGTCTTAGCCAGTAGTGCAGGAACATTTTTAGAAGTGGGGGTGCTGACATGTCCCTTATCTTTTGTTTCTCCTCTTGAGGCCAGGAGCAAAGCCCTGGCATGCAAGGCCAGCAGCTAGGATCCAGGGTACAGGTCTGGCAGCAGAGTCCCCAGCACATGGGTCTGAAGCCAAGCCCCTGGTGTACAGAATCGGTACCTAGGAATCCAGGTCCACAGCCAGCAGCAGAGCCCCACAATATACAGGGCTGGCAGCAGAGCCCCGGGTGCGCAAGATAGCAGCTGGGACCCAGAAGTAGAGCCAGTCACAGAGTCTACAAAGTGGGAGGTGGCAGCAGAGCCCCCAGTGCATGGGGAGACAGCTGGGACTCTGGCAGTAGGTCAGGAGCCCAGGGGTTCTTCACCTCCCCTCCCCTGACACACACACAACCCGAGTTCCCATGCCTATGGTCTTACTTTATTTATCATTATAATAAATGATCTCCCAAAAAGTCTGAGGGCAGATATTTCCCTTTTTGTGAATGATTGTGCTCTGTGGATTAAACACTGGAGAATTAGAGTGGCTGGAGAGAAAGTTAATGAAGCACTCAGGGAGATCTCAGACGTGCCTGGGAATTTAAATTTTCAATTGCTAAAAGAAAGGGGCTGATCTTTAGTAGAAGAAAAATTTAAAAAGTGCAATTTATTTCTTTATGGAAACCAGGTGCATGTAGTTAACAGCTTTAAATCTGGATGCACTATTTGATAACTAACTTACTTCCAGTATGGCCCTTCCAAGTATTACAAATAAATGTTAAGGCAGGATTAATCTATTTAAAAGTAAGGCTGGGATTAATTAGGGAGCAGACAAGAAAGTGCTGATGATGCTAGATAGAGAGTTAATAAAATCTGTCATAAATTGTATACGTCAAGCCTGTACTTCTGGATCAGGGCTTTAAAAGTTAGAATCAATTCAGTCTTAAGGGCAATGAACTGCATGTGGTGCATTTCATTTCCATGATTCTATGATGCCGCTGTGTAGTTCCTAGCTATTTAAGAAGGAAAATGTTAGAGTTGATATTTTGGGCTAAAGTCAAGAAAAATAGTGCAGATAAGAATACTGGAAATATATATGAGGAATGTCAGGAATTAAGTGGATGAAATGTAGCCCAACACAATAAACTCCCTCATGGTTTTAGGGTTAAAATGTGAGTGAAGGAGTTAAGAAAAAAGGAAGGACTAGAAGAGATTTAAATCTATAGTTATGGGACAATCAATTATACCTGGAAAAAATGACTCACTGGATGAGGATTTAGAATAATAATATAAAGTAAAAGGAAAGAGTTATCCTAAATGACAGATAAAGTTTATGACTTTATTTAGAGTAAATGGAGTCATCATTGTTGAATGTAAACTGACAGATCTAAAGATTTAAAAACCACATAGTCTGGGTGCAACCTTTTTCATCCCTAAGACAGGAGTTAAGAAATCTAAAATAAATCTGATTTTGTGGCTATTATGTATTGTGTCCAGTTGTGTCCACATTTCAGGAAAGGTGTGGAGAAATTAGAGAATGTCCAAAGACGAGCAACAAAAATGATTAAAGTGACTAGAAAATGTGACTTATGAAGGAAGATTGAAAGAATTGAGCTTGTTTCGTTTGGAAAAGAGAAGACCGAGACAGGCAAGAAAGCAGCTTTCAAGTACCTAAAAGGGTGTTTACAAGGAGGAGGGAGAAAAATTAACCTCTGATGACAGGACAAGAAGCAATGGGCTTAAACTGCAGCAAAGGAGGTTTAGATTAGACATTAGGAAAAAATTCCTAACTGTCAGGGTGGTTACGCACTGGAATAAATTGCCTAGGGAGGTTGTGTAATCTCTATCACTGGAGATATTTAGGAGCAGGTTAGATAGACATCTCTCGGAGATTATCTAGACAGTGCTTGGTCCTGCTGAAACAAAAAACAGGACTATGTAGCACTTTAAAGACTAACAAGATGGTTTATAAGGTGATGAGCTTTCGTGGGCCAGACCCACTTCCTCAGATCAAATAGTGGAAGAAAATTGTCACAACCATATATACCAAAGGATACAATTTAAAAAAATGAACACATATGAAAAGGACAAATCAAATTTCAGAACAGAAGGTGGATGGGGGGGGAGGGGAGGTAAATGTCTGTGAGCTAATGATATTAGAGGTGATAATTGGGGAAGCTATCTTTGTAATGGGTAAGATAATTAGAGTCTTTATTCAAACTTAAGTGTAAAGTGTCGAATTTAAGCATGAATGATAGTTCAGAGAATTCCCTTTCAAGTATAGTCTTTAAAGTGTGTGTTAGTCTTTAAAGTGCTACATAGTCCTATTTTTTGTTTCAGCTACACCAGACTAACATGGCTACATTTCTATCACTTGGTCCTGCTGTGAGGGCAGGGGACTTGCCTTGATGACCTTTCGAGGTTCCTTCCAGTCCTAGTATCCTATGATTCTATAACAGCTGAATTGGTGGGATTAGGGATAAGGAACATACAGGCTACCATAGCTGTTATCTTTTCAGTTCCATGATCAGGTATGCTGGCAATTAAAAGTGATAACTGGTAAAGCAGGAGTGACCTAATAAAGGAAATATTGTTTCTGACAACAAGGTTAGTTTGTTCCAGCATGACCATAGTTAGAGCCCTGAATGGATACAAAATTTGTATCCGCATCCATATCTATATCTGCAAAAATGAGCTGTAGGTATCTGCATCCATATCCACAAATGCGGATACCTGTGGATATAGAGCTGATATCCGTGAATTTGTAGGACTCTAACCATAGTACTAGCATGAATTCCAGGACATCTGATATCTGGTAAAAAAAAAAAAAAGTGGCAGATAAGGAAGGGGAAAATGCTTTAAAAACAGAGGAACTGATATAGACTCCTTTGAGTATACAGGAATTTAAGGTTTTGTTTGAAAAAAAAGATTTATAAAGGAATGGCAAGACTTACAAACCAAGGAGAAAAGAGGAAGAAGGCACTGTGAGGTTATTGTGTTGCTCTACTTTGCTCATGAAAGGATCAGTGAAGTACTGTCATATAATGGCATATATTACGTTGGCAACAAACCTCGGTGCCAACTCTGCCCACATATATACACCAGCAACACCATCACAGGACCTAACCAGATCAGCCATACTGTCACTGGTACATTCTCCTGCACATCTACCAACGTAATATATGCCATCATGTGCCAACAATGCCCTACTGCTATATACATCGGCCAAACTGGACAGTCCCTACGTAAAAGAATCAATGGACACAAATCTGATATTAGGAATGGCAACATACAAAAACCTGTAGGGGAACACTTCAGTCTTCCTGGACACACAATTGCAGATCTAAAAGTAGCCATCCTGCAGCAAAAAAACTTCAGGACCAGACTTCAAAGAGAAACTGCTGAGCTACAGTTCATCTTTAAGTTTGACACAATCAACTCAGGATTAAACAAAGACTGTGAATGGCTCGCTAACTACAAAAGCAGCTTCTGCTCTCTTGGAATTCACACCTCCAGATCAGCTGCTAGAAGTGGGCCTCATCCTCCTTGATTGGATCTACCTCGTCATCTCCAGCCTGATCCTGGCCTGCATATTTATACCTGCCTCTGGCTATTTCCACTACATGCATCTGACGAAGTGGGTCTTTGCCCACGAAATCTTATGCTCCTACACTTCAGTTAGTCTATAAGGTGCCACAGGGCTCCTCGTCACTTTTGCAGATTCAGACTAACACGGCTACCCCTCTGATAAGAGAAATGTGGAATCAGTTTGTCCATTGAAATTACACAGATGTAACTTCCATATTAATATACAGTAGAATCCAATAATCCAGAACCTTTGGGACCTAGGTGCCGGATTATTGGATATGCTGGATTATCAGGAGGTACTGTAAATTGGTTATATATATAGATACTGTATATAAAGTGTTTTTACTGTATATAAAGTGTATATAAAGTGTTTTAACCCTTTTCATTGTAGCACAAGCACTGTCCAGCGTCACACAATGCCAGTGGCTCAGTCCCGTCCAGTTTCGCTTGGTTCAGCTGCCGCCGCTGTTGCCTTAGGACTCATTTTTTGATGAAGCTCACTCACTAGGCTCTTGCAGTTTTGATGCTGGACTATCGGGAGTGCCATACAATTGGATGTCGGACTATTGGACTGTGTCTAGACTGGCATGATTTTCCGCAAATGCTTTTAACGGAAAAGTTTTTCCGTTAAAAGCATTTGCGGAAAAGAACGTCTAGATTGGCACGGACGCTTTTGCGCAAAAGCACTTTTTGCGGAAAAGCGTCCGTGCCAATCTAGACGCGGTTTTGCGCAAGAAAGCTCTGATCACCGTTTTCGCCATCGGGCCTTTTTTGCGCAAAACAGTTTTTAGCTGTCTACACTGGCCCTCTTGCGCAAAAGCATTTGCACAAGGGGGCTTTTTCCCGAGCAGGAGCAGCATAGTATTTGCGCAAGAACACTGACAATCTTACATTAGATCGTCAGTGTTCTTGCGCAAATTCAGGTGGCCAGTGTAGACATCCTAGACGCAGCCTTGGAGTTTTACTGTATTAAAAAAATGGACTGTGGTGTATTTGCATCTTTCAGTCTAGTATTTTCCCCTGATTTTATTAAATCAAAATTACTTGTATGCTCAGAGACTTTTATTAAAACCAAGAATTATTTGTATTTTTATGTCATGCAGTTAATTTGAAATTAAGGAAATGTTGAGGCATCTCTTTTCTAACATTTACCTTTGCCTGTATGCTTGGTGAAGATTATCCTGAAAGATTAGCCCTTAGCAGAGACATTTAAAAACCTGTTTTACTTGGCAAATAAATCACCTTTGTTTGAGGTCTGAATCTACTGTTTCCCTCTACCTCTCAAACTATCTCAGATTTATTGTAGAATCAAACAAATTCTGTAATTCATTTAATTGAAGTTGTTTAACTGAACTGGTTAAAAGACAGGAAACAAAGGGTAGGAATAAATGGTAAATTTTCAGATTGGAGAGGGGTAACTAGTGGTGTACCCCAAGGGTCAGTCCTGGGACCAATCCTGTTCAACTTATTCATAAATGATCTGGAGAAAGGGGTAAGCAGTGAGGTAGTAAAGTTTGCAGATGATACCAAACTGTTTAGGATAGTCAAGACAGAAGCAGACTGTGAGGGACTCCAAGAAGATCTCACCAAACTGAGTGATTGGGCAACAAAATGGCAAATGAAATTTAATGTGGATAAGTGTAAAGTAATGCACATCGGGAAAAATAACCCCAACTATACGTACAGTATGTTGGGGGCTAATTTGGCTACGACAAATCAGGAAAGAGATCTTGGAGTTATCGTGGACAGTTCTCTGAAAACTTCCACGCAGTGTGCAGCGGTGGTCAAAAAGGCAAATAGGATGCTAGGAATTATTAGGAAAGGGATAGAAAATAAGACCCAGAATATCTTACTGCCCCTGTATAAAACTATGGTACGCCCACATCTTGAATACTGTGTACAGATGTGGTGGTCTCACCTCAAAAAAGATATTTTGGCCTTGGGAAGGGTTCAGAAAAGGGCAACTAAAATGATTAGGGGTTTGGAACGGGTCCCATATGAGGAGAGGTTAAAGCGACTGGGACTTTTCAGTTTAGAAAAGAGGAGACTGAGGGGGGATATGATAGAGGTATATAAAATCATGAGTGGTGTGGAGAGGGCCGATAAAGAAAAGTTATTTATTAGTTCCCTAAATAGAAGAACTAGAGGACACCAAATGAAATTAATGGGGAGCAGGTTTAAAACTAATAAAAGAAAGTTCTTCTTCATACAGCGTGTAGTCAACCTTGCCAGAGGAGGCTGTGAAGGCTAGGACTATAATAGAGTTTAAAGAGAAGCTAGATAATTTCATGGAGGTTAGGTCCATAAAAGGCTATTAGCCAGGGGATAAAATGGTGTCCTTGGCCTCTGTTGTCAGAGGCTGGAGAGGGATGGCAGGAGGCAAATCACTTGATCATTGTCTTCGGTCCACCCTCTCTGGGGCACCTGGTGCTGGCCACTGTCGGTAGACAGAATACTGGGCTAGATGGACCTTTGGTCTGACCCAGTATGGCCGTTCTTATGTTCTCATGTTCTCATCTGTCTTTATCTTCCTTCGCCTAGGTCTATACGAAACCAGGCAAGTTAGCTTATGCTATCTTAAACTGAGCTGCTGAAGCATCTACACATGCTCCTGTTGGCTTCCCTTATTCCCCACAGAATGAGGAGTACAGGACCCTGGTGGTGGGCTGTCCTCAGCATTTGACCTTGGGGGTTACACCAGATCCGCTAAATCGAATACTGGAAGATCAACCTCTGGAGGATTGTTCTTCTCCCTAGTGTAGAAATGCCCATCCTGTCCTACTTTCTCTTTCCCTCCTTCTCTTTTTCCCTCGCTGTACTTACTTCCACACAATTCCCAGCTTCCTGTTCATTCTCATCTGAGACCTCTTTTTGCTTGGCTCCAATGCATCGCTGCTATTTCTGGGTATGGACCAAACCATAAAGATAGGAGTAATTTAAAAATGACAGGCTCACTGAAGTTTTTAAGGCCATTTGCACAAGCATTAAATCAGCGCTGGCTGATGACGAAATGTAGAATAAGGTGCAGTACCTATTAGGTGCCGCTTTATGGCCAAGCTCTCAGGAGGCCTATTTCTTTCAGGGCTTGCCACATAGGCTTTCCCAAAGCTAAAACCACCTCTGCCTGGGGCTGCTTTAATAAAAGTTTAAAGCCATCTTTAATGTTTCAAAAATAGAGTCTATCACCACAACAGTGCATACTACATTTCTGGCATCCTCAGCCAGCCCCGGAACTCTTCTTCTGTCCTAGTTTCCTTCTTCAAGAAGCAGACACTCTCAGCCCTTCCTAGGTGGAGTTCAACAAGAAAACCCCTTCTGCTGATCTCCAAACCCTACCCTGGTGTAACAGGGCAGACTCACCCTGCAGGCATAGGGCAGACTCTCCTCGCACTCAGCGCACCCCGATCCCGGTGCTTAATGGGGAACATGGCATGTGGCCAATCACCTGTGCCATATGTTTCCATGCCGTGGTACGGCTGAGTGGCGCCATAACCAGAAGACGCATGCCTTGGCCACGCCAAGAGCATGCCGAGAGTGACGTAAGAGAAGGGAGGCGGGGCCTTGGGGAGGCACACAGGGCGTACCTGGAAGGGAGGGGCCGGCGCCAGAGGTCAGGTGGGAGATACAAAAGGGGATGGCAAGACAGGGAAGGGGAGGCCAAGGGAGTGAGAGGAAGGAGTGCTTGGAGCAAGGGAGGAGGAGTGAGAGAGAGAGAGGCAGAACGAGAGGGAGGAACACAGGCGCTGGCTGCGTGCTGGCTGCCTAGTCAAAAGAGGCAGCTTAGAGGGGGTAGCGACCCCCCCCCTTCAGTTACATTGGGGTAGGAAGTAGCCCAGGGTGGAGCTTCCTTTCTAAAAGCCTGCAGGCTGCTGTGTTATGGCAGGAGGCCCCACCAGCCGGACAGAACCTTAATAGAGCCTGTCTGTAGGGCCCTGGGCTGGAACCCATGAGAGAGGGCAGCTCTGGGTCACCCTACCCCATCTGCCACAGGCGGGTGCAAGGCCCATGACACCGCTACTGATTTTGACATTGATAGACTACCAGCCAGGCCGGAAAACCTTAAAACCAAATGCTACAAGAGGATGGCTGGGAGGCTGCGATGCCAAGAATAGCCATGAGAGGGGAGGGAGCGGGTCCCTGCTCTTTCACAACGGGCGGAGAATGTGGGCAGGATTCCCGGTATTCCTGGACTGAAGGGAGTACTGGAATAGAGGAGTGGATAAGCCTCGGTGCATTGGGATTCTTTTCCTTTTTTTTTTTTTTTTTTTCATTGCTAATTTAATTTGTCCTGGAGGAAGAGATGGAGTCAGCCAAGATGTTCGAATGGCTGGCAGAAAACCAAAGGCAGCAGCAACAGCAACAGACTGTGCTGATACAGCATCTGTCGTCACAACACCAGGAGCAGCAAAGACAGCTCGTGCAGGAACTGGCAGAACAGTACCAAGTACAGCACGAGCAGTGGATACAACAGCACAGGGCACCGTCACGGGGTGGAGCTATGCCTCCGGTGAGCGATGAGACTGACCTGGGCCTGGTTCAGCAGCTGCCAGTACGACTGGCTAAGATGGGCCTGACGGCCGACCCCGGGGTATAGTTTTTGGGACTAGCCGGGTACTACTGGCAGTTTATAGACCACTTCACCCCACTGGTCGCACCGCTAATGGACCTCACTAAAAAGGGACAGCCCCACTGGGTGGCGTGGACCCCTCAGGGGATCCACGCTTTCGACATACTGTGGAGGTACTTAGTAACAGCACCCGTGTTGCACCAACCAGACTTTGATAAACCGTTTATACTACAAACGGACGCGTCAGAAATGGGGCTCGGGGCGGTGCTAGCTCAGGATGAGGGGGGAACCGAGCACCCGGTGTTGTACTTAAGCAGGAAGCTGTTTCCCAGGGAAAAGAACTATGCCACGATAGAGAAAGAGGCATTGGCCATTAAGTGGGCCGTCGACACTTTACGTTACTTTCTTTTAGGAAACCACTTCACACTGGTAACAGATCACGCCCCCCTGAAATGGATCCAGACTATGAAGGACACGAACGCCCGGATTTTACGATGGTATCTGAGTTTGCAGCCATACCACTTTGACGTCGTCCATCGGGCAGGCAAAGAAAACCAGAATGCAGACTGTCTCTCAAGGATGCCCGAAGCGAGCCGTGGGGCAATGGTGAGTATGGGAGCAGACTTAAGGGGGGAAGTGTGTGACTGGGTGAGGCAACCCCGTCACTACAACCAAGTGGGAGGTAGCTGGGACGCCGAAGGGATCCGCGCCCGTGCCGCTATGGAAGCAGCGGGGCAAGCGCTGGCAATGCCGCACAAGAAGGGGGCCAGCGTACAGGGAGCGCGAGTCTGGCAGGAGGCGGCGGGAGGAATGCCAGGGCAGAGTGCCTCACCGGGCACGGCGGGTGACGTCACCCACGCGACAGGGAACAGGGGCAGAAAGGACGACGGGTCGGTGGGGGGAAGATGATGTCGCCTGCCGAGCCTGGGGGGCGGGAGAGGATAAAAGCCTGGGGAAAGGCGCGGAAAGGGAGAGGACAGACGTGGCAGGTAGTTGGGAAGGGAAAGAGGGGAGTGCAAAGAGGCCCACTTGAGGGATTGTCACAGGGGTCCCCAGAGGCGGAGTTGAACGTTGGCCCAGGTCGGGGTCGCGAAGCCCATGAGTAGGCGAGTTTAGGGAAACCCCCCATCTGCTACCGCAGGGAGCACTGCGCTCCTTGTGTTAGGGCTCTGGGCCGGGGTCCGGGAAAGTGGGTGGGCCTGGACCCCCCTCTCCGCCGCCGGCGGGTGATCTAGTGGCTACGAATGCGGATGTATCCTCCCTCGCCCTTTCGGCCTTTACGGCGCATGTGTAGAGGGAGGGGACGGGGCTTTGCGAGGTGGCATGGGTGTCATATGCGAGTAAAACGAGTAGCTGGGCTGGGCAAAAAGTGTACAGATGTGTAACACTGTTCTCTTAGGGAGAGACTGGAAGGGTGGTCCAAGAGTGGGGGCATCAAGCCAGAAAGAAGGGATCGGACGCCTTGCTAGGGGAGGAAGGAAGGAAAAGAAAAAGGGAGCTAGGTACTCTGAACCTCATCCCAGCAACCCTCGAAAAGGCTGTGAACCCCAACCAGCTGATTGACCCAGATCTGGCAGCCTGACCCGAACTTTGGGATGGAGATTTCATCCATGAGCAAAGGGAGGACCCACTACTCTGCCATGCCTGGGAGAATGCCAAGGAAATTGACGGACGGGGAGACGGGACTGTCCAGACGATGACAGGTCCCCGTTTTGAGGTACACCGGGACCATTTGTATAGGGTCACGAAAGGGGTGGAGGGAAACGGGAAAGTCCGGCAGCTATTGGTCCTGGGGTGATATCACAGGCAACTCCGAGAACTAGCATATGCGAACCCGTGGGCTGGTCACCTGGGGTATGAAAATACAGCTTGGCAATTGCTACAAAGGTTTTATTGGCTGGAGAAACACCAGCCGGTGAAGGACTTCTGTAACTCCTGCCCCAAGTGTCAGAAGGCTGGCTCCAGGGAAGTAGTCAGAGTCCCTTTAGTCCCGTTAGCCGTGATAGAGGTTCCCTTCGAGAGGGTCGCTCCGGACCTGGTGGGCCCCCTCGAGAACACACGAACAGGGTACCAGTACATCATGGTCTTGATAAACTATGCAATGAGGTACCCCAAGGCCATACCATTGCGAAATACTACCATCCATCATTGCTGTGGAGCTAGTGAAGATATTTCACAGGTTGGAATCTCTCGTGAGATCTTAACGGATCAGGGGACTAATGGAACTTCAAGACTGATGGACAAGCATTGGCGGCTGTTGCGGATAAAAACATTAAGGACCTCTGTTTATAACCCACAGACCGATGGGTTGGTAGAAAGATTTAATAGAACATTAAAAAGTATGTTAAAGAAGTTCATGGAGGAGGATCCTAAGGAGTGGGACAAGACCCTACTTGCCTTACTCTTCTCAGTCCACGAGGTACCTCAGGTATCTACCTGGTTCTTGCCATTTGAGCTCTTGTCAGGCGGCAACCCCGAGGTATATTAAATATTGTTAAGGAAGCCTGGGAGGCACAGACGACCAAGGTACAAGGATCAGTACAGTATGTACTCAAATTGTGGGAAAAATTGCACAACCAGGGGGAATTTGCAAGGGAAAACTTACTGACCGCACAAGAGAAGCAGGCGAGGTATTACGACAGAGGAGCACGCTTAAGAACTTTTGAACCAGGGGACAGGGTCTTACTTTTGTTACCCACGCAGGATTCCAAGCTGTTGGCCAAATGGCAGGGGCCCTTTGAGGTAGTCTGCCAGGTGGGAGAGGTCGACTATGAGATACGGATGCCGGGGGAAATGGAAAAATACCAAAGTTTATCATATTAACCTCTTGAAGGCTTGGAGGGAGCGGGAGGGGTTAATGATTAACCCGGTAACGCCCGAGCCTGAACTGGGACCCTGGGGATGGGGGGACGCTAACCTCTTACCCCTTAAAACCAAATGCTATAAGAGGACAGCTGGGAGGCCAAGCGTGGTCGTGAAAGGGGAGAGAGCGGGACCCCGCACCTTCACACCTATCTACACAGGGACTCCTGCTGCACTAAGGCTGGGCAATATTCCAACTGCTTCATCTGCCTCAACTTAGTCATCTACCTTACTAGCTACTCCCCTACATTTGCTTTCTCTTCATCAAAAGATTACAACCAAGATGTTACAATATGGGGTTATGCTAAGAGAAAAAAAGGATTCTGAGTTTAAAAAAAAAAAAAAAAAAAAAAAAAAAGGACACCAAAAGGAAAGTGATCTTATAATTGAGACTGGGACTAAAAGTCAGAACATCTTAGTTCTTTTGGCAAACCTGCAACAGACACCTATGTGACCTTGCAAAAGTCTCGTATGCTAATATTTTCAAGCAGCCACTAATTTTGTGTGCCTCAGTATTTGAGGTACCAAATTTAATATGACAAGAGCCTGTTTTTCAAAGGTGCTTATTGATTGCAAATGGAGTTGTGGTTGCTTGGCATCTATTTAAAACTAGAATTTGCAGTGTGGACTCTTATTAGTGGGCCTTTTACCAAGCTCTTCTCTCAAGTTAGTCGCTCATAACCACTGAATAGATTCTGGAGTGGCTTAGGGGCTACGGCCTTTGCCTGGGGAGGGTAGAATGGTGTGTTTGAGTCCTACTCACCCTATTGGTAGTTCAAGTCCTCCCCTATCCACCCTGGAAGTGACCAAACAGCCAACACAGGATAAGGGATTCCCTGAAAGTAGGGAGGTGGGGTGGATTCTGGAGGGGGATAAGGCATTTTCCTGTGCTCTGCTCCATTGGATAGGTATGGTGAAAGTGTTCCTTTCATTTTCCCAACTTGGAGCCATCATGGTTAGAAAACAAAAAATGTTCAGGTGAGAGAGAAAAATTTTCTCATTAACATCTATATACCTCAGTGTGCTCATGTATAAGCAGGAGATAATTATACTTCCCTAGCTACAAGAGTGGCATGAGGCTAAGTTCATTAATGTTTGTAAAACATACTGAGATCTTTAGATAGTTACCACTACAGAAATGCAAAGTATTAAAATTACTTCTACAGAAGAGAGCTTTTTGAGTTACCATATCTCTTTTGGCTTGATTCCAATTGCTTTGTGGTACCCCATGTGATTTATTTTTCCCACTTGTTCACAGTATAACAAATCCAGCTATTGGTTTCAAGTAGATCTCAGGGTGGAACAACTACCAATAGCATTCCTTCTACAGTAAAAACAAATCCTGTAAATTTGGAAGACAGCAATTAGATGGATACATTGATTTGCCATAAATATCCTTGCTGAATCTTCACTCCATTTAGGTTCACAGACTGTAGGGTTTGTTTTATATGATACTTTCTCAATGATCTCATCACAAAAGCATAGGTGAAACAAAGGTCAAGTAAAATGCTTCACAGACAGTAACCAGAGGACAAGAAACAGGGAATCTAAAAATCCTGAAAACCATTCTTGGTAAGGTCAGAATGAACATGCCACTGTCGCTTGAGAATGTAAGTTCTTTGGGTGCAGAAGCCATGACTTTGTGATAGGGAAGTTGTTCAACTAGAACCCAAACCTGCATTTAAAGCATCTTGGTCCTGTTGGATCCCTTTAGCCACTAAAATAACTTCCCACTAAAATATTCTGAGAGCAGAATAGATGAGAAAAGAGTGGACTTGGCCTATTCTAAAGAAGCCTACTGAGCAGATCACACATGCTCAACACCAAGGAGTTATGAAGCTTTTCAGAGGTGGGGACCGGGAGTTCCCTCAGCTCATTATGCAGTACGACTGCTCTCTATTCCCTTTCCTTGTGTGTGTAGCCGAGTGAGGTACTCGACATTATTAGGCCCACAGGACTGTAGTATTCTCTTGTGCTGCAGTGCTGAGGGAAATGGAGGAGCTGGACTGGATTAAGACTCAGGTTATATTTGAACAACTGATCTATCCCCAACCTGCAGTTGGAGAGGATGGGGGTCTCTTTAACCTTTTATAGATGCTGAAGAGCAATTGGGGCTCTTCTCCCAACTGCTTGTGTAGTTAGAGGAGGGGTTTCTCCATCTCCTGCCACATCCTTCCTTCCTTCATCCTACAGTTGGTGCTGTGGCGAAATCTTTGGCATTCTGCACTTTGCCCCTTTCTTCTTTTTTGTGCTCCATTTCAGGTACCTCAGCTGAGCATAACTTCAATCCAGGGTTATCTCAGTAACTTTCAGCATTTGACACTCAGTTAGAAAAGCTACCCCGCTAAGGATGGTGGGAGTCACACTAAACATGTGCCAAGCACTTCCATACATACGGCAGTCAAGAAAGGCAATGAGTTACCCCTGGAACTTCAGAACATAGAAAGCTTATAGAATTTCTGTGGGCTAATAGTTCTGACCTGAACAGATCTCTAGGAAGGATGTTTATAAAATGGATGATTTATCCACCCACTTCATTTCATACCAGTCTGTAACAAAGTGACTTTAGTGAGCAGCTTGCAGAAAGCAGAAAATAGCAGCATCAGAAGTATTTCTCCTCTGATAGCATATGGTAAAGAGGTGAACTGACTGTCCCATGTCTAAGACTTTACTGCCTGTGGGCCAAACTGTGCTATCATGGTAGGTAGGACAAAGGCACCCCATTTACACCTCTGTATGGTTCATTGGCATCAGGGACAGTGGTATAGGAGAAGCTATGCACTATAGGTGTCTACTGTGGGTACATCTATACTGCAACCAAAAATGCAATTTGCAGCTCGTGTAGCTATAGCCATGCTAGCATTAAGTGTGTTAGCTCACTTAAAAAGTCAGTGAACACAGGCTCTACAACCCTGTCTCATGCCCCTCGGTATGTACTAGTCTGTGCTGAAACATGTGGCAATAGGTCCTCATTGATATTTTTGGCAAGCCAGTTAGATTAAAGTGAGTATGGGCACTTCAGCATCATCATGGCAAACCCCAAAGGGATGTGGCATGCTTGCAAGACAAGTGCCACCCAAATAGATCTCTGGCTATGCCATTAGGATGGTCTGGCTGTCCATTCAGTTAATGTCAATTTTTGACAAGCTTATCGTGCCATTGAATGTTCTGGCACTCGTATCAGATTGCCAGCTGGATAGCAGCGTTTCTGCAAATCAGACCCCTGACTGCAGCATAAACTTATCTTGTGCACGCGGTGGGGGAAGTGATGGAAGAAAGTGGAGATCAGATGTAGCCTGGGCTCCACTTTCACATCATGCACACCAACACAGACATTTACATTGAACAGGGGACAGCACTGTTTCCTCTCTTCCTGGAGAAGCAGGAGAACTGGGAGAGACTCAAGGTGAAGTCCTGGCCATACTGAAATCAATGGGAGTTTGCCTCTGACTTTATTTCTGCCAGGATTTCACTCTGAGTCACAGTCTCCCTCCTGGGCTGCATCTGGGCACTACATTGTGCTTCCCCCTATTCTGGGCATGTGGCCATGGCTGAGGCTTATATGGTTACGGATAAATCCTAGTTTTTATTGATGAATGTGAAAAATAGTGTATGACTTGAGCTGACTCTAATCTTATGGCAGATGGAAGGAATGCTTTTTTTTTTTTTTTTTTTTTTTAAACTGTCTTCTTACATCTAGCATTATCTGGCACCTTGTTCCAGCTTTTGTGCTTCCGGAAATCCTTTTTGTGGATCAAGTAATAGACACATCATTTGGAAATAGTGAAACCTTATACTTTATGTTACTATGAATCCAATCCTCTAGGAACCTCAAAATATGTGTGTGGGGGGGATTCCTTTTATCATTTGGATGATGATGATGATGATAATAATAATTATATAATGTCCTAATTAACACTGAATTCATTGACATGTTAATTGTAATTTGTAAGGCTAAAGCTTGGACTAGATGTTGTACTCTCATGCAGCTGTGGGCCAAATGGATTCAAAAGGTTTTTCTCAAGTGCTTTCCTTTTGTATGGACTCCTTTCCTCGTTTAGAATGCTGTTTTCCTTTTTACAAACTTGTATAACTGTTCTACCTCATACCAGCAGGAAGGAACAAATATCTTCTGCTAGGGCTTATAATGCTATCTCCGGTTACAGAGTGTCCCCAACTACTATAATCTGTGCAGCCTTTTAAGGAAATGTAAAAAGAGAGATGCAAATTAACTAGCCACAGAAAGTAGATCTTTATAGTCTACACTCTACAGTGAAACATCTATGATACACTCTCAGCAATGACTATATTATATCTTAAACATATTTGTTATGTGACCAAAAGTAACAAATACCTATTTTAAAAATCCTTTCACATACTCATTTGATCTAAAAATAATTCCCTTTGGTACAATTTAGCAGTGCTGAAATATCTTAAACTTTACCATTTAAACTATTTGATAAAATATTCTGCAGTATAAGGGTAAAATGATGATGCTGAATGACGAAGAATAATTTGTGAAAAGATAAGGAAAAGATCAGTCAGTTTTGCTATGTTAGTTTTGAAATGAAAGCAGAATTTATCTGTTCAAAAATGTGAAATTATAAAGTGTTTTCCAAATTCACCAGTTTCTCCTTTTACCTGACCTCATTTCACCACTAAATGGATAGAATACATTGTTATTTTTTTCTTCATCTTTTTCATTTTTTCTGTTTTGCTAACTTGAGGTTATAGCATAGCAGATGAGGTTTCTAGAAGTTAGTGTGAGCAAAAAGAAAAAAAAGAAAAAGGAAAAACCAAAATAACATAAAACAAAACTACACAGGACAGTCGTCATGCAATTCCATTTAGCTGTAAAGTGGAAACATGTAAATAAGGGAAGGAAAGAGGAAAAAAGGAAAAGGGGATATATATAAATGTCTACATAGTATATGACTTTCAATATGGTAAAGACATTTTAAAAATAGCAGAGACACTTTAAAAACAACCATTTTTCATTATTTTAAAAAAACTGTATATACTTCACTTGACTCTAGTAAAAGAATGTTTCATTCCAGATATGATATTACTATTCATTGAAATTATAATCTGTTAGAACACAGGTTCTCTATTTGAGGGCAGGTGAGGGCTGGAATGAATTCTGGGTGTGTCAGAGAAGATTTTGGAGAAAAATAATACTGTACACATTTTACATGCATCAACGAATAACTAGTGACTGATTCCTCCAGATTTATCAAGTCATTAGATGACACTGTGTATTTGACTCCAGATGTTCATTTTAACAGATTTCTGTTAAGCTTATAAAATATTATACAAAGTTGTCGTGATCTGTACATTAATCCATTTGCTACGATGTGATGGACACATTTAATTGTAAGCATTAACCACAAATGCAGTTTTGCTTTGGTTCTTATTATAATGGATTTTTGGCTCTGTTTGAATCAATGACTTACTGTTTTTAATATTTAGTGAGAGGTTCATGTCAATTAACTTTAATCGATATATATACTTGTGGAAAGAAGGATAAACTACTGCAGACACAAAGAAGCGGGGCATGATTTACAAAGTCTGAGAATCAGTGTTAGACTTCTTGTCCATCTGAAGTTTTTTTTGTACCAAGCAGAGCCCATTTTAAAGGTTCCTCAGCAATTTTTCTACAGTATGTTCATTAGCTAATATAATTGTGTTGATGCTTTTCAGTGGCTGAAATCTTTAATTACAGCATTTGTGATGAAGCTGACACTCAGCATCCTCTTGCATATAACTTTCTCAAGAATCCGCCATTTCAGACTGAGTTGTCTCACCTGATTTCAGCTTTCCTGCACAGATTGTACCCTGGTTTTAACTCCATTGCCCTCAGTGGAGTTTCTCTTATTTTACTCTTGAGTATGTGAGAAAAGAATTGGTCCTCTTCTCATGCTTGGTCTCAGAATAAAGATTAATTTTTTAGGACATTTTAAGGAAAACATCATCTGTTTTTGAGTTAAATGAGTAATGAACTTTTCCCCCCCATTTTTCTTTCCTTTGAAAGTAGTACTGACCTTTTTGTACACAACTCAAAAATAACTGAATTCCAAAAGTTAAAATGTGTCACAGGATAAGATCAGAATGAGGAACAGTTACTTTATGTTTCTAAACATCTGTGCACAGCAAACTGAGAGTGCAGCGGCATTACACAAGGGGAGAATTTGAGACCATATGTTCTTCTCTTTGAGTACCAAGGCTTAATTTCCAGGCTAAACAAGTGCAGAACATCTGCATCTCACTTATATTTTTAGAACCTGATCCTGCAGTGCTTACTCAGCAAACCTCTCATTGAATCAAAGCTTTTCTAGAACTGCCAAATGGGCCCCTCAATACTTAAGCTTATGCTATCATGTCATAATTTCAACAATAGCCAAAGAAAAAAGGATTCTTCTCACTGGGCTACAAATAATCAGGGCAAAGAATGGCAGGGGGTGAGGGACAAAGGGGTGAAGGAAGCCGCTGCTTCTGGGACTAGTGATTTAAAAAGGTCTGGGTCTCTGGGCTGCCACCACTGCTACCGTGGCACTAGCAATGGCTGGAGTCCCAAGCCCTTTATATTGCCACCAGAGCTCTCTGAGGTACAGTCTGGACTGTTGGGGCAGCAGACTGGCTAGGGGAAGCCCTTTGACCTGCCCCTGCCAACTGAAGCACCACCCCTTCCATGGGGCCCAGAGCCGAGCCCACCACCCCACACACACACACTCTCTCTCTCTCTCTCTCCAGGGCCCAGCGAAGACTGTCACCAGCCCTAATGATATTATAAATCATAATACAATTTAGAACCCTACGCAGACTGCAAAATGGGGCCCACACTATAGTTTTGTACCTACTCAGTATTACAATGGAAGGGTGTCCCTCCACACTCAGAAAGACAAGATAGTTTCTAGCCAGAGGACATTCTCCCTACACAAGCTGCTTGGGTGCCAGTCAGGGGTCCCTGAGTATGAACACCAACAATCAAGGTATATCTGTGTAGAGGGGTGGATTGGCTGGCTGTATTTATGTATCCTCTGGTGTTGAGTGGGGCTCCAAGATCAGTAAATTTTGAGATTAACTCCCCATGCATGGGGCATTTCACATTTCTCAGAGCTATTGTTGCACAAGTCTGCAGACAGGACAGCCTGAAGACATCACTATATCAGTTACACTAAGTTCACATTTTCACAATTTTTTTTGGTTGCATCCATAAGGCCTGGAAATGCACTTTATTTTAAAATGAAAGAGGAGACTCTGATGTTATCTCATGATTCCATGAGATTGGGGCCTTAGATATGGGCCTCCGGGGCCTATGCCCTGGCCTAACCTAATGTATCTCTGCTTTTCGCAAAAAGGGAGTTATAAGTAAAGCAAAGCCACATTCTGATCTTATTTCTCTAGGATAAATATGAATTAAGTCTATTGAAGATAATGAAGTTATACCAGAATTAAGTGTGGACTTTTAACTGCCACTTTTAATAACTACTAGCACATTTACCCAGCATACCTTGGGTGCCTCACTCAATTATTTTTTTTAATGCAAGGGAAATGTACATGCTTTATTTAAATGATTGCATCTTTAAAAACTATTATGTTTATGAAGTTTTTTATTTCAGTTTTCTTTAAAAAAATAGATTGTTAAAATTCTTCTACTTAATTGCTATAGTGATTTTTTAAAAATGGGAATTCCATCAAGTGTATTTTTTTATCCCTAGAAACTCTCTATCATTTGCCATGTTTTAACCAAAAAGGCCTATCATCAATGTGATTTGCAATAACATTTCCTTCTAGTTTTCAAACCTTACGCATCGAGTTAGCTGTGCCAAACAGAGCACTACTCCAATTTTCTCCATTTTATCTCTTTTCTATTGAGAAGCAATGTAAGTTCATCCTGTTTTTCTGGCTCATCTTGATTCAGTCCAGGAGTAAAAGTACTGTAATTTTCTTACAGGTACTGTTGTACCCCAACCCCTCTGGCAGGAAGAAGTACTTGTGCAGGGATCATAGTGTATGGTGGGGTTGCTATACAACAGTGCCTGTAAGAAATTTAAGTGTTGGGTAGACTGTGGCAGGCTCAGGGAAGAGGGTTGGGGTACTTAGAGGGTGCAGGAGTTAAGGCAGGGGGCTTTTCCTGCTTCCTGCTTCTTCTGACTAGGGAGTGAGGGGAAAGTTCAGGACCTGCTGTATTCCTCTCACTCCTGGCTACCCAGAGGAGGGGCAAAGAAGAAATGCAGTAGTCTCTTCACTTTCCTCTCGCTCCCTAGTCAGCCCCAGGAAAAGCAACAGGAATGCGGTATATCATGCAGCTATAGCTCCTCTGCCCCCTGAAGTGCTAGTGGTGGGGTTGCTCAGGACTGGGGCAGTCCCAGAAGAGGGGTGCACCCCCAGTCAGCCCCTCTAACCTGCCTGGTTATCTGCTATTGAGCAGACAACCTGCAGAGAGCTGGGAGCTGGGCTAGGAATGCCCCACCTCCTGCTGCAGATCAACACCCTGGCTGGCCAGCTGGCTTCTTGCTTGAGTGCTGCACTGGTGCACACCGGCATGCTTTCATCTCTACCTGTAAGAAATTTAAGTGTGGGGTAGAGTGCAGAGGGCTCGGGGCAGGGGCTGGGAATGTTGGTGGTGCAGGAGGCAGGTTTGAATGTGAAGAGGAGCTGAAGGCTGTGTGGGGGAGTGCAGGAGGCAGGGCTAGGGATGAGGAGAGGCTCAGGGCAGTGGACTATGCGTGTGAGGGTGCAGGAGATAGGGTGGGGGTTGAGGGGCTCCGGGCAGGGGGCTCTGTATGTGTGTGTGTGCTTATATGTAGGGGCATGGATAGGGAGGGCAGGGGGGCTGAAAGCAACCAGATTTGTATTTGGGCCGAGGACTGCTTGTCCTTCCTGTCCCTATCAGGGAGCAAAGTGCACTGCCCATCTGCCCCCCCTGCCATAGTCCCATAGTCCCCTGCCAGAGTGAGGAAGGCAGTAAACTGTGCACTTTTCCCTTGCTCCCTGACGAAGGGGAACAGCCAGCAATGTTCCCGTATGAATCAGTGGAGGGAGCTTCAGCCTCCCCCTTCTCTCCCTAAAGGCTCCTGGGGAGTGGACAGTCCAGGGCTCAAGCAGTTTCTTATGTGTGGGGGGCATGTTCCCATCCAGCCCCTTTCACCTGCCTGGTGATTCTGTCTCTTTTTTTGTTTGGTTTTATGAGCAACAATCCCATTCCAGGAACACTCATTTTCCTGGCACAACCAAACCCTTGCCTTGCTTTTAAGCTATGATAAGCGGAAGCTGTATGCTGAATTCAGTGGAACTAGCTCTTGCCATTTAGGAGGAGTTATTGATCAAACAGGCAGATAGACAAACTCTCTCAAATATATAGTAAACTAGCACATTTTACCCTGTGTTAAAATATTCCTGTGGCTGGTGCGGATGGTAGGGGGCCACACCACCCAGCTGCTGGCTTCCTGGAGCCTGCCAGGGTGGCGGGCACCGTGCTGCCTGGCCAGTGGCTCCCTGGAGCTGACTTGGGCTCACCAGGGCTGTGTGGCACGGGGGCCAATGGATTGGGAAGAGCGGTTTGGGATCTGGATATGAGGCATGGGGGCCACTTACCTGTGGATGGCAACAGCCAGAACTCCACCCCCAGCCAACCATTCTCTTACCGATGAACCCTCCCGGTCATTCTACAGTATAGCTGTGCCTGCTAGCACACCCCTCTCTTTGTATCTCATAAAAACAATCCCATTCCAGGCACATCCCATTGTCCTGGCACAACCAAACCCTTTCTTTGCTTTAAGTTATAGTAAGAGGATGATGCATACCTAGCTCTTATCGTTTAGGAGGAGTTCTTGTACAGACTCACAGACAGACAGATACATAAGGTCTCTCAAATATAAAGCAGATTATGAAGAAGAGAAGACAGTGTTGCTACATAAAAAAGTTTTAGAAACTTGAGTCCCTGCCTTTGTAATTTATACTTCTGTGGCTGTCATTGAGTGGAAATGATCATATACCGACAAAATAGCATTGTCAACATTGATTCTTGCATGTTTCCTTTCAGTAGAATACAACTTATATTCCAAAAAAATAGTGGCTTATCTTGAAGGCTGTTTTACATTCAGGCTATTATTTCCATGATATAGTATACGGTAACTTTTTCAGAGATTTGTTAGCTCAGGAAAAAGAAGCTAACTATCTCATAAATCTGCTCTTCCCTGCAGTTATAAGGATCTAGTTCTACTGCTATAGTTAACCATTTTAATTGTTTTATGACAGTATAGTTTAGTTTCAAACAATACAGCTGTAGTTCTGGAAACTAAACATGTCTTGCTTGCTATTTATATTTGCCAGAATGTACAGGAAATATTCCTCACATGCTGGTGTTTTTGGTTTTTTGTTTTACTGCCATGATGAGACACATAAATATTATATGAATGAACTCTTCAACAATCTCCCAGTAAAATGCTTTCTATTTATATAAGTAAATTTATGCTCAGACACCCACTTACTAATCATTCAACTGGACACTCTGTCATAAGCACTTATAGAGGAATCTATCAACAAGTTTGGCTCCAGTACAAGTAATTTTATTGTCTGTAAAATGTAACATAATGACACACAGTGTATACATTTTAATCCTTTAAAATCATATGTAATGTCAAATAGACATGTTCTCACACTTGTAAAATATTAAAGTTAATTTATGATAAACTGATGGATCAGCAGTATTTAGGGAGAGTATGCTTATTGGAAGAAAGCCAGTTAAGCCTCAGAAATGGAAAGACCCTGACATAACCTTTGTTACTTTTTCATTGTATGTAACTTTTATGTATTTTGACACTGTTGTTTATATTTAATAGTCAATCCTGAAATATTTTGTGATACTTTGACTGGACAGGTGGAATAATTTTGGAAACCTGGAATTCCTGAAGTATAATTCTGACTTGCTTTGTGACATTGGGCAAATCACTTAACCTCGTTTTGTTTCAGTTTCCTCATCTTTAGAAAGAGTGAAGCATCACCTTTGTAATACATACTGATCTCTTATAGTGACTAATGCTATAGAATTGCAAATATAAGTCATCCCCTCACTAAAGAAGCCTATGTTGAATATGATTAACCAATAGGCCCAATAAGGTTAGGCCTAGCTACAGGATCATGTGATGTCACAATAACATCATTCCACACTTTCTAGGCATGAGGAGGAAACTTGCTTCATGAACAGCATGCCCCAGGCAAAGGAGGTACTGCATCAGCTGCCTTGAACTGCATCCGTTGCCTCTCTACCCACAGCCAGTGAAGAAGAAAAGGGGAGAAACTTTCCTTTCACCCTCCCACTTCCCCCTCCCTGCCATATGGACATGGGGTAAAGGTATCGGAAGGCCTGGTCTGTCAACCTGACCACAGTGGTTAGTTCAGTCACCAGTATCTTCTCTCTTATGGTAGCTGAGGATGGGGGACGGGAGTGTCTTACACTTCCACTTTGTTGGAGGCCAGGGAGAATATTACTGCTGATCTCATTTAGCTGACCCATGAGACACCTTCCTCTTCAGGGGTATGTCTAGACTACATGGCTCATTCGATGGAGCCATGTAGATGAGTTTACTAGACCATAGGAAAATGAAGCTTCATTTACATCAAAATAGCCGCCGCGCTATGCCGATCAGCTATTTGGCAGTATAGCGGGACAGTCTGGATGCGCTGTGGTCGACAAGGGAAACTTTTGTCGACCTCTCCAGTAAAGCTCATTTCAGAGGCACAAGGGAGCAGTTGACAAAGGCTTCCTTTGTTGACTGCGGCGCGTCCAGACTGCCCCACTGTGCCGCCAAACAGCTGATCAGCACAGCAAAGCGGCCATTTTGATGTAAATCACCGCTTCATTTTCCTATGTCTAGTGAATTTATCTACATGGCTCCGTCAACGGAGCCATGTAGTTTAGACATACCTCATCAGTTTTTCAGAGCCTCCCTCTCCTCCACAGCAGTGCCTTTCTTGTGATGGGGGGAGCTCCGCTCCACACCGCTCACTAGACAACATGATGCAAGAAGAGAGCTTTCAGTCTCCACCCCGAAACAAAGGGCCAGAACAAGGAGGCCTGCAGTCGCTCCTTGCTGCTGCTGTGAGGGCCTCCCTTGATGCCTCATCTGTTGCATTTATTTGAGTCATACTCCCTATGAAGCAGAGGGTCCATGGAGGAGAGGCTCCAGTAACCCTTACAAAGGAAGCCCTGTGAGGAGCTGGGAGTGGGGAGAGAGCTCTCTGGTACCATCATCCTATCCACCAGGTGGGTCTGCCCCACACGCCCTAGCAATGGTGGTAGGAGTGGCTTCCTACCCCTAAGGTCCTCAGGTAGAGTTGGAGATGCTGAGTGTCTATGATGGGTGAATGGTAAGCATATGGCTGGATCATGTGTATCTGTGACAGGCTATTTGATATGTGTGATAGACTGGAGAGATGATGTGAGGGAATGACTGAAGGATTGAGAGCTGAAAGAACACAGGCGAAGGACATGACACGTACAGAAAGAGGAAGGTGAGATGAAGGGACAGCTGTGAAAAGGCACCAGCATATACCGTAAAGGGGATGAAAGGTATGGAAAATGGAAAAAGATGGAAGAATAAAAGCAATGTAGAAATAGGAAATTACTTTTAAAAAGGTGTTTAACAGAAACTGGAATGACTATGTTATAATCAATGCATGCCAATAGTGGTTTCTAATGATAATGAGCACTGGGAATTTCCCTGCTTCCAGTGGCATTCATCGTCCTCTGTAGATAAAGCTGATTCTTTTCTGCAAGTGGGTGTTTCTAAGGCATGGTTCATGGAATGTGCTCTGCCCCTCCCATCTTTAGAATGTACTAGATTGCACCAAATGACACTTTTTAAAAAAAGGTTCCTTTGGAGGTTACCCCTGGATTCCTTGGAAGAGCCTTTTCTCCAAATTACTTGTCAACATGTGAGGCACTTAAAAGTATTATTTGGATTGTGTGGAGCTGCATGCAGGCCTGGTGACAGGTGAAATGAAATGCACAAGGACCCCTGTTGCTGAAAAGCTAAAAAAGTATTACAAGTGTGTGAGAGCCCAAGGACTGAGAATCCAAGAGAATAGAGGTGCCACCCAGTTTATAAATATTCCCCTGTTGCCATGTATTGTTCCAAGAACAAGAACATAACAGAGAGACAGGCACATTGTCTGTGATATAAATGATGGTATTGATAAAACAAGTGAGAATAAAATTGAAAACAGGATGGGCAGGCAAGAATAGGGAGGAAAAAAGGTCATGTAGTTACTTACTAGCTGATACATCTTGTTTGGAAGTATAGTCTACAAACAGCATGCACAAGTATGTTTATATGTGTATTTCTAAGACACTCTAGACTCTCTTTCCAGATCTCCTCTGTCACTGTCCAACCCTCCCTACTCACCTATTATCCAGGGCATTTAAAGATCTCCTGTCCCCTGTAAACATCCATCCAAACCACACTCCAACCCCCAGGCATGCCACCTTAGAAACATTTCACATTCTATTTGCTGTCCTCATTCCGCCCTCCCCACTGCTCCTCCCAGAAAAAGCTCTCTGCTGATCAGGCAGCTGATAATGGAGCCAATCCACTGGAAGTAGGGCTTCTGCCCCTTATAGTGCTGAGGCCCAATGACCTGAAGTTCTGCTTGTGCTTTGAGTGGCTTGTTCCAGGTGGCCAAGACCAACTGGTAAAATATCAAGATCCTACCATAACCTTGAGTGCTAGTGGGATGTCTCCAACATATTGACTTGGTATGGGCAAGCCCTGAGCCCTCAGGAACATACGAATTGCCATACTGCATCAGACCAATAGTCTTTTGGGTCCAGTATCCTGTCTCTGACTCTAGCCAGTATTAGATGCACAGTCAGCTTCCAGGTAAGCCTCATTATGATCTCTAATGGTTACAGACCGCAAAGTCTTTAAATAGACTCTACATTTCTACTAGAGCAGTGGTCCCCAGCCTGTGATCCATGGACCCCTGGGGGGTCCATAACAGTACTTTATAGGGTCCATGGAAAGTTTAGGAAAGGAAAGGAAATAAAAGTAAGGATTAGGCTCACCATGGGACTGGGACTATCCACCAGACAATTCTCACGTGGGGCTCGCTGTTTGCAACCGGCCTCACCCGCATGCCACCTCTGGCCCTCAGGATGGGATCTTGATACCCCAGGAGGCAACATCCATCCTCCCACCGCTAGCTGCACTGCTATCCATGCTCAAGCCCTCTCCTGCTACCAGTCCCGCAGTGGGCCCAATCCTTCCTTTTCTTTTCCTTTTCTTTTTTTTTTCTCCCCCAGGACTCCATGCCCAGCCAAGGGTGGAGTGCTGAGGCAAGACCTGCCTTTAGCCACGACAGGCCCCTCGCCATATCCTCCATGGAAGGGCAGGGATGGAGGGGCGGGAACTGAGAAAGCAGTTCAGGCTAAGGGACGTGATAGCCACCACTTCCTTTGGGGGATGGGGTCCATAAAATTTTAACAGATTGAAAAAGGGGCCCTACGCTTGAAAAGGTTGGGAACCACTGCATTGGAGTTTAGTTTGGGTTGCATCTTAGCAATGACAGGGCTAATTTCAGTCCTGCTTGGGAGGAATTCCCTCTGATTGGTTGCTTGCCCTACCTCCTGAGGAAAAGCAACCACTCAATGCAGCTGTAAGAAGCTGGAAGTGTTCTTCCCACTCCAATCAGGAGATGGCCCCATTTCTTACAGGAGAGGAGAGAACAGAAAGAGCTCTGTCAACTAGGGTAACTGCACTTCTCCCTTCCCTCCCCTGGATTGGCTCCTCTCCACCTCTACCTCCAACACCTGGCTTGGGAAAGGGCAGGAACCTTGGGAGTTACCTCCAATCCTGCTGCAGCCCCCTGGCTCAGGAGAAGTGGGTGAAGAGCAGCAAGAAACAGGGGAGCTGAGGTGAGAGGTAGGAGGAAGTAGGGGAAAAACTCATGTGGGGACAAAATTGATGGGCATCAGGGGGCAGAATTAATTGCTGGGCAAGTGATGGCAGATGTAGAGGTGAGGGCTTCTGCAGCAGGTCCCCAAATCACCTTAACAGATTTTCAAACATTGGCAACACAAATTGTACATCCACTTGGTGGGTACAATGGGAGTGCAAAAATAAAGTCAGATCAAAACCATAACCCAACTAAATATTTTTATTGCCATGCATTAGGATAATTCTGCAGAGATGCTAAGAAGCTGGCCTGGATTGATTGGTGCAGCCACTCCTGTTGCTACTGGTGCATTTCTTGGCTTCTTTATTTGCACAGCAGCACTTCAACCTCCTTTTCCATGACTAGTGACACAGCTTCTGGCAGAGCACTGATCTTGCTATCCTGTTGCATTCACTGTATCCGGACTAAGTGTGAAACAGCTTGGGACAGGCCTTATCCCAGTCAGGGTGACTATTTTCTGTTGTCACAACGTTCAGGCGTATTTGGGGGACAGCACGCTTGTGAATCGTGAGTATACAAGGGGGGAGGACGACGAGAGACGCCCAAATAAGTCGAAGACACCTTGTGTGCACAGGAACATGGGCGAGCCCAGTACACGCGTGTGCAAAGTGGCTGTAACTGCCGGGGTGGGTCTGCAAGAAGCAAGTGAGCACAATTTGCGTGTTGAGGGGCTGGGGTGGGGGCGCGTGAGTCGGCGCGCCCGGTGTGCTGCTGGCATGCCCGCGAGCCTGGGTGAGGCGCGTGGCCCGCTGCGGCCGGCGTTAGCGAGGGTGCAGCGTGTGCGGACACGTGTCGGTGCCGTAGCACCCAGGGCGCGGCTGGGCGCAGGCCAGTGGCTTCGCTCCGTCCGCCCGCCCGCAGCCGGGCTCGAAGGGTTGGCGCGGGGCGGGAGGAAGGCGGCGGCGGCCGCAGAACAGCCCCCTACAGCAGCGGGCTGCAAGCGCTGCTCCAGCGGAGCGCACTGGAGCAGCGCCGCTGCCCTTTCTCGGCTGGCTGCCGGCTGGGCGGGGAGGCTGCCGCTGGGCTGGGGCGGGGATGGCTCTGGCTGCGGCTGCGTGGAGGCGGCGCCGGGGTGGGAGGTGGGTTTAAAGCCTATTAAAGGGGGAGGGGGGCGGTGGAGATGATGCATCCTAAGCTGGAGAGTCAGCTGAGTACGGAGCAAGATCTGGGCGGCGGGGGCACGTAGCCCCGGGTTAATACCAGCAGCTCGGAGGAGGGAGCCGGGTCCGCAGCGGCGGTTCAGCAAGGGCAGAAGTTTTCTTTGTAGCTCCCCTCCCGTACGGAGGGGCTGCCGTATATATTTTGGCGTGTGCAATGGGAGTTTAACTTTCCTCCTCCCCGCTGGGAAGACCCCCCCCCCCCCCCGTAGCTAGCATCCCGCGCTGCCTGCTGCACTCCCGACCCCACCGGAACAGCAGCCACAAAACTTGATCGGAGCGTGCGAGAGGGAGGGCGAAGGAGCCAGACGCGCACAGCGAAGCACTCGAGAGGGGGAGGGGGCACTGGTGGTGTCCGGAGCAGCCAGAGGGAGGCCACGAGGGCGAAAGAGGCGCCGGGCAGCAGCAGGTAAGAGACTCAGCAGGGCAGGGGAAGGGTGCGCTGTGAAGTGGGCATGCCCCGTCCTGCAGGCGTCCCTTGCAAGGGGCAAAGCAGCGGGATCTGGCGGGAGGAGGCTGCACGAGCAGGGAACTGCTGGGAAAGGTCCAGGACTGCGAATGCAGAATGCGCTGGCTTAGGCGCTCGCAGAACAGGCTAGGGTGAGGGAGGACGCCTGAGGCAATGAGGCTAAATTACAAGGGGACTGCGCGCGTGAATGTACATATCGCCTATAAGCTGGTTGGGAGCTTGTGCGCTGAGGGTTCCTTAGTAGCCGAGGTTGGGAGGGGGGCGGGGGAGAGGAGTACGCAATTCTCTTTCCCTGACTTCGGATTTAGTTGGTCACTTTCAAAACTTCCTCATTAAAGCGGAGTGGAAAGCTGGAGCCACCTCCCCCCCCCCCCCCCCCCGCCTCCACTGACAAGACTTCAGGCGAGTTGAGTGCGGCGAATCCGTTGTTAGTAGTTTGCCGTGCTCTCTTGTCTCTCCTCCCTTGGACCTTTATTAGCCCCTTGGGGGAGTCACTGAGCCTGTGTGCATATTTGAACCATTTCGTTGTCAGATCTGAGATCCTTTCAAGCCCGAAGAAAGGAGGAGGGGGCTGGACTGCAACGATCAGAGGGGATCTTAAGTCCACAGAATAAGGTCCATTTCCCACTTCCACCGGTTCTTAGGCGTGCTGTACTTACTGGCCTGTACTTGTATTTATCGGGAATTGAAACAGCTTTTACAGGGCCTCAGGAAAGCTAAACTGTTTCTTTTGTGTTGCTTTTCCTAGAGGTATTAAAAGTTTAGGTCTGAAATGCTACCCCCATTTTTCTCTTTTGGCAAGGAGAATAACTTGAGGCAAAGGACAGATCACAGAAGTGCCACTCCGGATGCTGCTGCCTGCCCTCTCTTACTTCTTCCCTCTTCACCCCCCCCTTCCCCAGCTATCCTCAAAAACAGATTTGGGAATAAGGGGAGTCTTTGAACATTTTTGTGGGACAGTATTTTGGTGGCTTTTGGATAATATTGGGTAGTTTCTTGTAACCCAGAACGTGTGAAATAAGGCTTGGCAGGGAGAGGTTTTTACTTTCTTGCCCTCCCCCACCTTCAACTCATGATTGGAGGTAGAGCAGGAAAAATCTGTTCCACATGGGCTCCCCTTCTATACCTTGTTTGCCTTGTTGCAAAAACTGGGACCTAAACTTTATCATCTTATAAAAGAAAGTCTGCAATTAATTGGTTTGGCAGACCATAGAATCATTGAAGATTAGGGTTGGAAGAGACCTCAGGAAGTCATCTAGTCCAAACCCCAAAGATGCACTAGTGCAAAATCTCTTAAACTGCCAGGCCCACCCTACTCTCCCCCCTTCCTTAAAATCCACATAACATTTAATTTTAGAGTAGTATGGAGAGTGCTGATTCAGCACTTGAGAGCACCACTGTATCTGCAGTGGTGTTCTGTGTAAAATGTTTTGATTTGTTGAACTGGGAACATATGTTTCTGGTATGTCAAAGCAATACCGATCAAGGTTCACAAAGCAGTACTGTGCTTGTTCATGATCTTACTCCTATAAAGTGAGAAATAACAATGGGCATTATGAAGGGGGTGGGATGTTAGATTTCTAAAATTTAACTTAATAGTCAAATGAAATTGTATTGCATCTGGGAGGTGTGATCTTCTGAACCAAGCTTTTGTAGGTGGTGTGATCAATAAACAGTTGTAAGATTTCAGTTTAACTCATTCTTAAATCCATGGGCTAGTTGTACTTACAGCATTCAGAGAAACAGAGGAGGGCAACAAGGCTAATCCTAGGATAAAAAGGAGTGAGTTATGAGGACAGTTTAAAAAAAATGTGTGGCGATTGGACAACCTGAGTGGAAGAAGGAATTATGCCTGAAATGAAATGCTGTAAATGACAACCTTGATGGCTGCTTCAGTTCATTTAGATAGGCAGACGAGGAGTGAAGGGACATGCAGAATGCTCAGAACATACACATATTTTCCCTAGCAAGGTCTGAATGGAAGCAATGTGGCTATTCAAGAAGCATATTCTTCTCTTTCCCTTGTGTTTTGTCTCAAGATGTACCGTTGTAGTCTAATGAATAAACTTAATCTTTGAGCCAAGTCAGTCTTGATATCAATCTCCTTTTTAAATAAGCTGCACAACACCGAGCAAACACAGACTAAAAAGTGATGTTTGGTAACATCTGTTATGAATGATAATGAAGGGACCCCTCCACATGCCTGAAATTATTGTTTCTTCCTCTCCCCCCCCCCCCCTTCCCACCTGCTAATATTGTAGTTCATTTGCACTCTTTGTTCTTAAAGTAGATCTTGTTTGCTCTGGCTGGATATTCTAGTGAGTTTCCTTGGTTTTTGTCAGTCAAAGTATCCTCTTCCCTACTGTGGTGTGTGTTGGCTTCCAATCTCTAACCCAGGTGTAACTTGCTTTCAAAAGAAATAATAAACACCACTTTGAAAGCATTGCTTAGATGTAAAATGGATATCTGCATTTCATGTCTACCCATGGAAAAGAACAACTGTAGTCATAAAGTGAACATTTGCAACTCGCTGTCTTGTTTATATTCCATGACTCTGAATCTAACAAGAATCACTACAAGTTACCCTACAAACTGTGGGCTGGATCCTGAATTGCAGTCCACTGGCATGTAAGGGCTGAAAGTAGCTGGATCTCCATTGCTGTGGGTTCCTTCCAAGATGGGATGTTGCCAGCTGGCATGAAGACAGTATAGCTAGGCCATGTGCCATCTTCCAACAGCCCTTGCAACACTGGTGGGAAGGGGGAGGATGTTAATCTGACAGTCCCCAGCTAGCAGATGTCCCATTGGAGACTGTTAGCAGCTGGTGTACTGCAGAGCAGCTCTAGGCTGGGAGCCACAACCAACTTCACTTAGGTTTTCCCCTTAGATTATTTGTGGTGTCTCCGTATGTGTATATTGAGGTGGTAGTGCCTCACTGTGAATGGAGAGTTGCACAGCAAAAGCCTCCTTGCCAGTCATATAAAGGAATAAAACACCAGAGGGCTTTAGGGGGTAGTACTAGCTTGCACTTGTAGGACTCTGGGTTGTACTTAAATCATTTGACTTGTTTAGGTAAAGTTATCACTGAATATAGTAAAAACTCTAATTCCTTTACTTTAAAATAACTTTGAAAGTAGACTGAACAAACATTTAAAGATCAGTTAGCAATGTTGTATAACTTAATGGGTAGTGATAGTGTTGCTGTATTAATTTCTTGGCACTGTCATTCTATCCCTCTGTTTAAAGATTTCTCTCCCATCCATACCCAAGCTAGGAAAAGCAGAGAAACTATTTTTTTGAAACTTGAGCTGTCTGACACTATGAAATGTCCAATGGGCAGGTATGACATTGGATCTTATTTTTGCAGTATTTGCAAGCATAGAATCATAGAACACTAGAACTGGAGGGTACCTTGAGAGGTCATTGAGGCCAGTCCCCTACCCTCATGGCAGGAGGCATCTTTTTACGTAGCTTAAAGTGTAGGATGAGATGTCCCCAATAGTTGAATAGACATGTCTGAGCAGGCAGATCAGCTGCATCATCTTGTGGAGGTGCCTGAGGGTCATTCATATTGTGCATTCTTGCTTACCAAGCACTATTTGAATTATGTGTGATAGGCGGACGGAAACCCGTCCACTTCTAAAGGCCCCTCCACAGCCTTGCGGGAGGGACCAGTGGACCCAGGCTTCAACAGAATACTAGTGACAACTAATGAAAAACAGGGTCAGCAGTATGGGTCACACTAAGGTTAACTATGGGCCAGAAGGCACCATAGCTCTACTCACTGTTCAGCTTTTCCAGAGAAACCCTAAACCATGTTTGTCTTAGCGTTGTGTATCAATTTATCTCAGAATCATATGGCCCTACCTGTCAAGCAGGGTGCCTATACAATGGCTCTCTGTTACAGTAAATTTTAATGTTTCAGCTTTGTTCGGAGACCAGAGTCAGTAAACATGAACTAGGTCCAAAAAGGCAACTCCACACAAGTAGGTCATGATGAACGAGGTAATTGTAAACATATGTTTACTTAAACTACTGGTAAACTGGCATCTGATTCTTCCCAACCTAAATCAATGCCAGTTTCTACTAGTTCTCAGCAGGGAAAAAATAGGAAATCAAACTTTTCTGGCAGGGTGTATCAAGCATACTGTGGAGGAAATGTTCAGCCATTCAGTGAGAGCAAAAAGGAGCTTGAGAGCCAAAGTTCTTATGAGCTGGGACAACATTGGCTTACAAAGCAACAGTTATGGTTCTCATACTTCAACTGATTTGCTGAACAGACTGATCAGTGTACTCCCATCTTGTACAAGTAGGGGACACAATTGCCAAAAGACTAAAGTGAAGATGGGTAGTGTTGAGGATATGTTAAGAATATGACCTGGTGTTGCTGAGGGCTGTACCTGAGTAAGGAATGAATGGTGCTGCAGTCTTCTGCAGAATCACTCTCCATTACGTTTTCATGATGAAAAAAATGGAGTCCTGTTTGGTAATGTAATAGGGTCTCCAAAGTCCATGATCTAATACACTGTTTTTTACATTTTTAGCTGCAGCCCTGGCACTCTTAAGAAGGGCACTCACAATGTTCTTCATTGTTTTGCAACACACGTAACTTAGTGGCACTTAAAAGAAACCAAACCCAATCCAACCCATTAAATAGCTATACTTTTAGATAATTTTTAAGTGCTGATTGCTATCACTCCACAGAAACCTGAAACTCTTGCTCTAAACCTATCTCAGTGGTACTGAGAATGTATAAGGAGGAGAGAATCTCTTCTCCAGGAGCAATTTAGATGGCATTTAGCCTAACTACAAAATTTAAATATTTCTTCCCCTCCCCCATTGGGAAGTAGCAATTGGACTGAATTACATGGACTATCCGTAAATTTGCCTTGCAGCTTGCTTAAATATTTCATATATGAAAACTCTTAAATTGCTATCAAAGAATTGTGTGCTTGGAAGCCTAGTTATTCCACTCCTGCTCCATCTTTGTAGTTCCCCTTAGCCTTACCAGATGGATGACTTAACCTTCTCTTTTCTTGTATGCTTTTATTGTTGCATGTAAAATGTTTAACTTCTAGCTGTTCTCTTAAAAATGTCACTTACTGGTTTTGGAAACATCACAGAGATGAAGATCATAATTCAGGCAAGTTAGATGGTCTCTAAATCGTCCAGAACTAAAGTCAGTCTCAATTGAGCTATTGAACTTTAAAATTCATACTTTCAAACACTACCCTTTTCTCCTAACTAAAATTTGGGGAGGGGAAAAAGGAATGGGGACTGAGGCTTGATGGTCTTGCTTACTATATTGGTAACACTTTAATTTCTTGAACATATTCCAGAAGGGGTATCAGTAGTTAGTTTATATCAAAATGCATGCATAGTTGTGAACTTTTAAAAAGCTAAAATTTCAGAAGCTTGGTACAATGTGCAAGGGGAACTCCTAATCTCTAACCTTGTAATTTCTGCCTTTTACTGGATACATGGTCTCTGTTCTAGCTTAACTGTATATTGTTCATAAAATACATTTAGGAGGGTCATGGTGAAAGTAGTTTTTTTACTCTGTTATATTTGTATCAAACTAGAAGAACCTTGTGCATTCTAGGGATTTTAAATTTTGATTAATCAGCTAATTGAGTAGTGGATGGAATTTCCATCAACTACTTGATTATTCGAGAAGAGAGGGTGCTTGCTATCCCACTGCGCCTCTCACTTTGAAATGTACAGGAGCTGCCCGTGGCTCTTGTATATTCCAAAGGCGGAGAAGCAGCAGTGGGATCGATGCAAGTGGGACTGTTTCAATCCCTGCTCTCACTGTTTCCCTGCTGCTACCTGCCTTCCTGCCTGCGGCGGAGAGGGTGTTGGGGAGGGGAAACCAGCTTTTAACCGCCTCCCCCCAGCACCGTTTTGTGTTTTTTTTTTTTTTTTTTTTTTTTTTTTTCCCTTCCCGCTCCCCTGCCCCTTGCTGCCTCTCTCTGATAGAGGCAGTAAGGGCTGGGGGAAATGATTAGTCAAGTTCCTACTCGATGACCCGATAAGCAAATGCTTATCGGGTAGTCAGCTAATCACTTACATCCCTGGGCTCATTCTCTTTAGCCTAATGACCTTTGTGCCCTTCCATCCTCTCCTCCCACCTGTTTTGTGAGTAGTTAGCCTCTGAGCATATCTACCAGATTGAGACCCAGATCTCCATCTTGCCTGCAGGGCCATATCTACATGAGAACTGCAGCTGCACACGGTCTTGATGGAGGATCTGACTTAGTCTCTTTATGAACCCCTCCCTACAAGAACTCGTGAACTATAGTGTCAACTTGGATTTGTCTTTTGCACTCTATTAAAGGTCCTCCTTATATACTCTCACTGCCACTGAGATAGCTATTAGCTCTTCCTCTAAACCTGCCTCATCTTTTTAAAAATGCCTATTTGTTTCTATCTTAACACCCGGGAGTCATGATAGAGAGAAATAGGCATTTTTAAAAAGATGTCAGCTATTAGCTCTGTATTTTTTTACTAGGTTTTCTGGTTGTTTGACTTTCAGCTGCTTTAAAATGGTGACACTACAGCAGAGGTGGGGTACCTTTTTTGGCTCGGGGGCCACACACCAGTGAGAAGCAAAAGTGAGAAGCCACTGACATGGCTCTGGCTGAGAAGGAAAAAGACTCTCCCCAACATTGCCCAACCCACACCAACACCTAAGAGGGCCCAGGCTAGTGGATTTTGTGTGCTCCAGACCTGAAAGGAGGCAGAGGGCTGGAAGCCGGTGTGCCATCCTGGGCTTCCCAATGTTGGGGATGGGGTGGCTTGGGGCCTGAGGTTCCTCAACCCCTGCACTACAGCTAGAAGCTGTGCAATCTCTGCTTGACCTGGCATGTTAAAAATAGTAGGTTAAGGTTGGGGTTCCATACGTGATGGCTCAGGCTAGCGACCGAAGTACCAACCCATCCAGATCCCCTGAGTATGTACCTGGAAGGCTCTCCCAAGCTGCTCATTGGGCTGCCCTGAGCTAAGCTGCTATTCTTAGAATAGTAGCTAGAAGCAAAACTAGCTAGAGCTATCTGCCTCTTCTGGGAAGTGTGCCACTAGCTGTAGTTTAGGCCGTCCATAGTCATGGCTTTTCTGGGAGAAAACTGGCTTTAAAATCTATGTGATTTACATGACCAAGGCTTTCATTACTTTTATGTAGCAGGATATCACAACAAAATGCTATAGACAGCAGCCCTTGACAGTTAAGCAATGCCTCACTTGATCCCTCTTTTGTTTACAGTACTTGAAATCTTCATGAGTGTTGAGAGGGAGGGCTAAAAACTTAGCTGTAGCAACAGAACAGATCAAATACTACTTGTGGTTTACACCCAAGTATAGTATAACAGGCTGATCCTAAACTGTCAAAGTGAGAGTTGTTAATTGGCAATTTGTCCAGTTCTTACAAACGTGTAACTTCCATATTCTATTTTTTTTTAGCTTTCCTTCCTCCCTGTCTTCCTAACATTCTTTCCCTGGAAGTTCAGGTCCTTATAACTGCACTGCTGCTTTAGTGGCAAAATATTTTAGAAGGTTTTCAGCAAGTAGCAGAGTTTTGTATGTGGTATAAAGCCTAAATATCAACACCATTTCACCTGTTGGGAAATAGTTCTATTCTCTGGACACCAGATAAATTAAATGGTAATTTTGTGTGAATATATAGGAAGGACAGTACGAAAGAAACAAAGTCAAGGCTTCTCCACAAAAGGAGACTAAAATTAAGCTTCTAAAACAAAATCATTAGCGAGATAGTGATACTAGACTGAATACTGCAGGAAGTCAGTGAATATTACACTGTAGTCATTCTGTATTTTGGTCAGAAAAAGGTTTGAAATCCTTGCTATCCGTGTGGATAAACAGCGTACAATGCCAAAACTTTCAAATAAAAAGAGGCATTCCAAAGAATATCAAAACTGAAGCTAGAGGTGTACAGCCTATATCGTAGGTAGAAATCAAATATTTAGCATGATTAAACTTGCAAAGTACAATAGGGTTGTGGTTCAGGTAACTTTTTCATAGCATTATAAGATAGTGTTGCTTCTGCCAAATGTTGCATCAGCAGGATTGAAGAATATGGTGCTGTACTAAAATTTTAGTCTTGGCTATGTTGGACATGCATATCATTATGACCTAAAATAAAATCATTTAACCTTTTCTCTTCCTAGGAATGGAGGAAAAACTGCTTGTAGTCAATACAATGTCATCTGGTCATGAAGAGACTACATGTCCTGTTTAGTCATCTGACCCTTCCTTTTGAGCATCTTGTGCTTAACCTAATTTAAAGACTCTGTTCCAAAGCTAAACTGGTGCAAAGCTAACATGGAGTGCTTACATATTTGGAAGCACTTATGCTGATAACATTCCCAAAAGAGGCTTGTTTGTGCCCAAGCACTAGTGGCTAAGGTCCGTTCTGCCTCAGTGTGCTAGAGCAAAAAAATCCACTCCAAAAATAATCTAAAAATTACAAGCCTAAAAGAAATCCACCAAAGGAAAACAAAGAAATGGGTCAAACAAGCTGGAATCAAACCAGAGAGGCCACAGAATGTGGTGTCTGGGTGTAGTGGAACTTGGCAAAGGCTTTATCTTTCCTCTGAGACTTGAAGTATTCTCAAGCTTGTCTGATGCTTTTGGCGAGCTAGCTGCGCTCTGAGGAGTAAACACAAGCTGATCCATTGCAATTGAAATCTGGCTTCTGCATTTTGCACACTGGCTTCTGAACATAATTTAAGACAGGTTTAGCTGTCTAAGAACTTAAGAAGGCAAATACTAATTCTTGAGTCTAAATGCAGTTTGAAAATTGGCTCAGATGAAGTTGGATCTGCTGCTACTGTTTCCTGCAGGAGGATACCTGTAGTGTTGGTCATTCTACCAACCAGACTAAAAATGCCTTTTTCTCTAGGTCAGCAGTTCTCAAGCTGTAGCAACCTGAGGACCCCCACTTTTATTTTAAAATATCTTGTGTACCCCTAAGACTACTTATGTTTGTTTATATTTGTTAATGAAAAGCTCTATTTCTATTTTATTTATAAATTATTAACAAATTATTATTAGAGATAAAGAAATGTCTGAGTATGGAACTATTTTTTTATTTTGATAATTAAATCTGAACAACTAGAACATTTCACCCCTTCCTCTAAAGCCCTACCCCATCTCCTGTTCTTCTATGCCTTTTTACACTCCCCTCCCTTTAGTGTATCCCGTTCCCAGTCTTTTCTCTTCTTCTCAGCACCTCCTGCATGCTTCTGAACAACTGTTCTATGTTGTGCGGGGGGCACTGGGAAGGAGAGGGAGGAGTTGATCACGGACATGATTCGTAGACCTTCTGGAGCTGGATATGACTTGTGGACATTGGGAGTACCCTCTGGACCCTTGTGTGAGAAATGCTGCTCGAGATCATTTTGACATACAACTCAGTCATGCAAGTGTTTCTTTACAGTAAGATTGCCATAGCTGTGTGGCTTAACTCCTCTCCTCCACCCCCCCCCTTTTTGCAGATAGTACTTTGCTGAATTCTAGACTAGGACATTTGCTGCATCAAAAGTTCACAGAAGGTAACAATGCTAGTGCTTTTAGTAATACAAGTAACAGTAGCAACTATGTTATTGATGGCTCAAATATATGAACTTCTTAAGACATTGGTGCTTGACTTATTTGCACAACTTCTTCCTACTACTAACGCTTATTTTAACCCCTTGGTTGGCTAAAATACAAATATTTTCCCCATGAAAATTCTTCCAAACAAACCGAGAGCAACAACCCTTTTTCACCCTGGTGTTGGAAAAAGCACCACTGCTCTTTAGTGAAATGGCTGACATTAAGGCGTTATCCTGTAATAAGTAGAATCAAATAAAAGCACACACACGCACATAGCTGCTATAGTTGGATACCATCCTATTTTCATGTCCCATCCCCTAGCTCTGGTGCCTGTTCAGAGGTTGTATGACAGACTGTTTCCAGGTATCATTACCAGCCCTGTCTTCCTGCTTGGATTAGGAAGACTGTTACTGAGATGAGTGTGAAAATAGCATTGTCATCATCCCAGGCAATAAAGTCAACAAGCGGCAACCTTCTGTCTCTTTCATGCAGAATTACTTTTGACTTCGTCAGTCATTATTTGGCTAAAACAAAGCAAAGGTAAGGTGCACAAGCAAGCAGTCAAGACGTACAGTTTATGCTTACTGCTCTGCCCCCAGCTTCCCCTATTCAGCCGTTGCTAAAACTGACCAGCGGCTGAATCTGGACGCCTGGGACAGCAGCTGGGGCGCTGCTGTGCTGGTCCCCGCAGCGCCGCACCGCGGCGCTGCAGGGACCAACCTGACAGCACCCCAGCTGCTCTACCCCAGGTGTCCCCAAGTCAGCTGCTGCTGAAACTGACCAGTGGCTGACTCCAGGGTCAGTTTCAGCAGTGGCTGAATCGGGGACACCTGGGTGCTTCCAGATTGGTCCCGCAGCACCGAGGGGCAGCGCTAGGGGACCTACCCGGCAGCGCCCCAGCTGCTCTGCCTCCGGCTTCCCTGATTCAGCCGCTGGTCAGTTTTAGCAGCGGCTGAATAGGGGAAGCTGGGGGCAGAGCAGCTCCAATGGTCCGGCTGCCCGGAGCACTTCCGGGTTCCTGATGGTGCCAGACCATCAGATGCCGGACCATCGGAGTTTTACTGTACCACCCACTATGCCCAATGAAGTAATGCTAAACAGGCCCTCGGAGTAACTGTGTTGGAATATTGTGGAGAGGAAAATAGAAGTCAATATTATTTGTCTGAACAATTTTTTTCCCCTCTCCTGGCTGTTTCCAGAAGGCATTATTGTGAAGTAAAAGAACTCTAAATGCAAACTATATTACTTGCAATACTTTATCATCAGATCTCTAACAAACCAAGTGTACCAGTGGTATCTAATAAAAGCGAATACTTCAAAAAACAGTTAACTTTCATCTAATATATTCTGCCTTTAGAATCCTGGGTAGTTGGAGGCATTCAGCTAATTTTGCCTTAAAGGAACTACTACACTTAAATGAACAGTAATATATTTGCATGGAGGTTGTCCTCTCTATTCAAGCAAAGCCTCCATTCTAGAGTTTGGAAGGTTGTCCTCAACATCTTCCACATTTGTGACAGAGTTGTAAAGTATTCACTCTCCTGTGGATACAAGCCCACCTGATGATGTTTTGATGTGGAGTTCTCTCTCTCTTTCTGCCTTTCCTGTGACTTTGCCTGATAGTAAAAGTTCTGGAATCAAGTTGTGCTGCAGTCCATGAGCAGTAAGTAGTTCAGCAGAAAGCTACTCCTCTCCCTAAGGTGTGCAGTAATTGTGTTCTTTTAAAGTTCATCCTTTACACCTCATTTGTAATTTGGTTATCCTCTGAATTTTTAACATTCTTATTTAATTCCAAAATTGAATACTGAGTTATGTCTTTATTAAAAAAAAAAAAAAAAGACTTCTGCTCTCACATACATACAGAAAGGTTGACTAGCACTTGAGCTATATAGTGCGGATATACAGTTTTAACTAATGGCAACGCAGAAGTCATGGGAAGTTACTGAGGTACATTTTTGTTTCTCCAAGCTGAATTCTTCTCTTGATTGTTTTATCACATCTGTGGAAGATGCTGTTGTTTCGAATACAGATTAGGTCACAGGAGTAGTTTCTTAATAGAGTCTCTTTTTCAGTGTTTGCAGCCTTTTTTTTTTTTTTTTTTCCCCCTTAGGCTTTCTTACAGTAGACACACCTTGATTGAAACAATTGCTGCACAGCAGTCTTGAGGTTCTGTGTCCAGGAAATGATCCCAGTTACAAATGTATACCTTATCCCATCCATAATAAACTGACCATAACCATACACCAACTTATCAGAACAGCATTTTCAGTGTGCCTTTCTCTGATTAAGCTTTATTCCTGCATAAATAAAGATGGCCAACTTCAACTTCCAGCACTACTAAATCTTCTCATGTTTCCTCTCATACATTCTATAGGCCATGTTATTGCTTTACTGTTTGCTCAGGATGGTAGCATGGATACACTAAAGATACGAAACTTAAATTTGACCCTGGAATTGTAATTTAAATGTGCACTGGTTTAAAATCACACTTCTATCTGGAAGTAAATTGGAGTAAATGTTTATCATGTTCTGTGCGATGGTGGCATTTTGACAGCAAGGAATTCCAGGATTGCCACACAATGTAGTACTTAAACAAAAATGGCTAGCATGCCCAAAAAAGGCAGAGAAAAACTCAATGAAATGGTAAAACCTGGTATAATATGACAAGTTTAACACACTTTCAAATAGGTTGACCCTACTAGAAATAGTGACTGGCATCCATAGATTTTCAAGTTACTTCACCAAAGATCATCCCTCAAATCCCATTGTCCATGGTCACATGGTGAGTGACAGCGTAGAGAACAGTGTCTAGGCTGTTGAATTAAAAACCTTGTTATTAGATAAAGATAGTAGCACTTTCTTCTAGGTCTCAGTGCTACTGTATGTAGTCTGCCACTAAGCTTAATCTTATGTATGCTACCTATGAACATCACTAGACTCTATCCTAGAGCATTCTATGTTTTGTGCTCTTGAGGACCTAATGGTTATAAAGTTCCAAATGATATCTAGGTCTCAGAGCAATGAAAGTGCTTGGAGGAAAAACTGCATTAAGTATCCTTGGAAACAAACTCGCTAACTTTTTTTTTTTTGTTTTGATTTGTTTTGTTTGGGTTTCTTCTTTTGCCCCCCCCTCCATGGTATTTTACTTGATTTTTTGGCATGTTCAAACAGTAGAGGATGGCAAACGTTGACTTAAAATTAATTTTGAAATTCTATAATGCAAGTCAGATGTGAACCTAAAGCTTCCCTTAAATTAACCATAGCAAGTTAAGTAACTTCCAAATCCATAATTGAAGGCTGAACTAAAGTCTTGTGTTGAGGAACACCGAATTTGCAAGACTTGCAGACTCTAACTTGGGGCATAGATTCATTGATGCAAATGGTGACTGCAAAATTGGACTCCTGAGATTGTCCTTGGATTCTGACAAATTCCAGTGAGTTGGCTAAAGATGGTGCCTGCAGTTCTGTCTATATACAGTTAGTTTTCCAAGTGTTCCAATAGGTTATTTTTAAATACGTATACAAATGAATGCAGTTTAGGGAGAAACTGTGAATAAAGTTCAGTACTTGACAGTGTTGCCAAAACTAAATTTCAGGCTAAATTTCAGATGCTTACTGACGATTGCACATTATTATTACTGCAAGACCGGAAGGATTGAAGCTTGTGATGGCCCACCTCTCCATTTGATCAGGTTAAGGATGTTAAGAGGTAGGTAATTGACTAATTGTGTAGACAATACAATTTGTATTGACTACACAATTCGTCTATAAGGGAAGCCGCCCTGTACCAGCTCGCACCAGTCAAAGAGCTACCCTTGCTGTGGCTCTGCAGTGTAAATGTAGTGGGAGTTTGGCACGCAGGCAGCCAGCTCCTACTACATTTAAACTGCAGAGCCATAGTGGGGGTAGGTCTCTGACCAGCATGAGTCAGGACAGAGTTGGGACTGCTGTGGCTCTGTGTTTTTAAATGTAGTAAGAGCTATGTATCTCTTACTACATTTAAAATGCAGAGCAGCAGTGGTCTCCGGACCAGCGTGAGCCGAGCCAAGACTGAATTGGTCTTGCTCAGTCCTGGCTTGCACCAGGTCCAGTTCTCCAGTCTAGCAGCAGCTCCTGTTTCTGCAGCAGCCTCCCCTATCCTCCCACATGTGTGTCTGATAATGGCAGCAGTGCAGGGGGCGGGGTAGGTGGTACCATGAAGATGGTGCTGGGAGGAACTCCCCCCAGCACCAGCTCCTGCTCCATCTCCCCTCCCCCCTCCCTTACTGCCTCTGATACAGAGGCAGCAAGATAGAGGTGGCGGGGGAGCGAGTAGTTGAGTAGTCAACTCTACTACCAGATGAGCTTAGGCATGTTGGGTAGCTGACTACTCACTTACATCTCTAATCAGTGTGGGACTGGAATAGCCCAAAACAGGTGCCATGTTGGTTTTTTTTTAAGTGTTCCTTCAGTCTTCTAGAAGAAGATACTGTGTCTATAGGTCTTTCAGATGTCTGACGACTGGTTTAAAATTGGGGCTGTGAGCAGTAGTTGCTGTATTGTAACCAAGCATGTAATTGAATTTGTTCCTAGAAATAACGTGCGTGTGTGTGTCTCTCTCTCTCTCTCTCTCTCTCTCTCTCTTCTCTGACTTCAAATGGTGTCGCTTACAAAAACTGCTCACTTTCTAAACTTTTATTTGCTGTCAAATCTGACTGAAGAAATCCAAGTAAAAGTTAAGCACTTGAGATCAGATTTTAAAAAGTATGTAGGTGCCTAGTGGGATTTTCAAAAGTGCCATGTCTTTAATAAGGATGTTAAGCGGTTAATTGTCTAATACAAGACTAATCGATATGCGGAGGTGAGGTTCAGGAGCTATCCCCACTGCATCTCTGCAGTTTAAATGTAGTAAGAGCTGGGTGTACAGGCAGTTCCTACTACACTTAAACTGCAGAGCCACAGTGGGGGTAGGTCTGTGACCTGACGCTAGCCGGACTTAGCAGTTCCGGCCTGTGCCGGGTCTTGGATCGCTCCCCTGCCCCCTGGTTCCTCCCAGCGCCAGCTCCAGAGGCAGCAAATGAAAGGGGGAAAGCAATTAGTTGAGTAGTGATTTGACTACCTGATAAGCGTAGGCTTATTGTAGGGGTTGGCAACCTTTTCAAACTAAAGAGCCAAACTATATCAAAATTCAGAACAGGTGGTCAACAGAGAGCCAGTATAACAATGTCCATTTGTGTGACTGAAAATATACAACTTAATATTACTAATAATTGGTATGACTAATAATAGCATAAATTAAACATTGTACTGAAGGACTTTATTGAAATGGGTCTTCTGCTGCATCTTTCTGCACATTTCTTTGAAGTTTACCTCATAACTGGTCAAATTCAGCTTCATGCATGCCTTCAGCCTGTCTTCTGTCAATCTTGAGCGCAGAGTACCCTTGATGTGATTCAGATGAGAGAGCCTTCTCACACATAGGGGGAGTCAAACGTTGAAAGTAAGGCCAAGGTGATATCCTGCATGGTGTTGTATGTGACAGGAAGTCCTTTTCAAGTTTGCAGAATCAGATATCATCGTGCTCCAATTTCTTCATTCCAGCCCACTTGTGCAGTTTTGCCAACTCTGCATGTTGTGGAGCAAGGCATTCTAAATCAGAATTCAGCTTGACGAATTTTTCCATCCAGATATGACTCCTTGAAATTTGCTCTTTCCACTTCCAAATCGCTGACTGAGATGCCTGGAATGACTGTCAAATCCTGTTCTTCAATGGATGCTTTATGTGGCCGAATCATAAACTTAAACAGAGCACTGTTTGCAAAAGTCAACAAAATGAGACTTGAATGCCATCAGGAGCTCAAACAAACCCGGCAAGCTGCTGCAAATCAAGGCTGTTATTGGAATTCTCTCTCTGACACACATCATGAAACATTCATAATCTTTAGAAATGTGCGAGTCTCCCTGTCTCGATATCTTTGATGAAGACTGTCAATTTTGACTCCTATCCAAACAGTATGTCCTTGTCCTTGTAGCTTAAGCTTCAATTCATTCAAATAACCAATAATGTCGACAAGATTGGAAAACTTGACCAACCAGTCAGTCTGAAAGCTTGGTGTGTTTGACACCCTTCATATCCAAAAATGACTTAATCTCATTAATGCAGGCGGCAAAACAAGATAAAACTTTGCCACAAGATAATCAGTGAATGTTGTGTGTAAGTAGATGAGGGTATTTGGAATCTGCTTCCTCAAGCAGTGACTGAAATTGACGGTGATTAAAGGCATGGGCAAGAATCCAGTTGACAGTACAAATGACCAGTTCCATTACATTTCCGAGTTCGTTTCCACAGCATTGTGCGCCTGATGCACAATGTAATCAAAGTTCAAAAGTGGGCGATTCAGCACTTCTGACGAGTAAAGCATTCCCTGTATTTGCCGACCATGCTAGGTGCACCAACCGTACACATGGACACACGATTGTATTTTTCTTGTTTACAAAGTTCATCACAGTTTTAAGAATGTCTTCGCCCCTTGTTTGATTTTTTTTTTCCATTGGTAATATCTATTTTTTTGTGCATAGCATTTCTACAAATATATTGTCCCAAAAAACACAACTGATTCATGTCACCTATGTCAGTTGTCGTGTCCAAAGCGAATGAAAAGTAAGTAGCTACACTCAAATTTTGCATTTGTTCTTTGTCGAGTTGATGGGCCATTTTCATAGCTCTGTCATAGACTGCTTTTGCTGATAATGGCATGTCTTGAGTTTTCTGTAAGATTTTGTCCTTGTGGAACTCATCAAATAGTTCATGACCAATTTTTAGCATGCATCTCTTCACATAATCCTTGTCAGTGAAAGGCTTTTCCCTCTCAAATAATATTGTATAAGCCCGCAAAACTTTTGGAGTTTAAGCTCCCACTTTATTTAAAAAAAAAAAAAAAAAAAAAAGGCCAGCAGGAAGTTTTGGTCTGTTCATTTTTCTCTGCAACTCCTCAAAGGCTCTTTTTTTTTTTAAATGGCACCATTGGGGTATTTTATAGCAAATGCTGCATTTTTTTGGCATGAAAATTCATATTTGTTTTTGTTTGAGAATAATCTGTCTCATTTGTAGTGAAAATGTGGAGAACCAGGCCTATCCATAAATGCATACAAGTCTGTCCACTAATCTTGAGAATTTTGGTACTTGTCATCTCTCTCTTTCTCCCCCTACACTCCCCCCCCCCCCCCCCCCCGCCATTTTTTGTTAGCAGTCACAGAGTTCACCATAATGTCTGATGATGGGAAGATTTCTTGACCAGTCAAATAAAAAAAAGAATATGCATGATTCCCCAATGAGTGGAGAGAATGGCTGGTTGTTAAAATGAATAGTTAAAGGTGAAATAGACAAAAAATAATCTTGACATGAGCAATTACATGTTTTTAAAATTTTGAATTAATTTTTCATTTTAATTAAAAAAGTTGCATGTATTTTGGGAATGACAAAAGAGCCATATTTGGTTCCATACTGAACCGTATTTGGCTCAAGAACTACATGTTGGTGGGATTACTTCGGAATGCTTGCCTGCTAAATTGAGTTCCTTACTTTAAAACCTTGAATTTGTTTCATGGATATTGGTGCGTTGTTTGTTTCTGAAAGGCTTTTCCTTCAAACTGTGAAACTTCCTTATGATTACATTGGAAAGCTGACTTTAACCATTTGTGGATAGAAGTAAACACCTCTAGGCTGAACCAATTGCTTTTTTGGCTATAGAAGGATCTAAACTGCAGCTCCAGTAGAAAAGGTGCTAGTCAAGAGGCTGCCTGCTTATTGGCCAGAGGCTTAGCGAAGGTGTTATGCACTGGGGGGCAAAGGCAAAATTTGCACCCCCCAATCATTGTTACCTACTCCTCCTAATGCATCAGCACCAGCAGCAGTACCTTCCCCTCCTGCTCCCTCCAGAGGCAGGGTTTACTTTTCAGCTAACCAGCCGCTCATGCGCGGGCATTCCCTGCACTTCCAGGCTCTGGCACGGAGGCTGGACTGCAAGCGGCATGTGTGGGAAAACCTGATCCAGCAAAAAGCAGCCCCTCCCACCTCTATATAACATAACTTTTGGCAGCTAAATTGATACCTCCCCCCTCCCAGCGTTGCGCCGAGGGCAACTGCCCTCTCTGCTCGCTACGCCATTGTTATTGGGGCCAGAGAACTCCGATGCAAGTAGCATCTGATATTGTGGCAATCGGACCAAGCAGCTAAAAATTCTTTTATTACCTAAAGTAGGTATTTCTGAAGCATGCTGCTGCTTAGCTTGGAAGACTTTCAAATTTAGATGCTGTGCTAGTTAAAAAAAACCATCCTAAAGCATTTGCTAGCTCTCTTTAGAGCCCTTTCTTGTGACCACAACAGCGTCTGCGTATGATATAATACTAATATTGTTCCATTCTGCTGTGGAAAACCTGCCTTGGATTTTTAATTAAGAAATCTTCTCTTGAGGCTTCATTGGCAATTCTCATGTCATGCTGTAGTTACTGAAAAGGCTGTAAGCATTATATGGTATATGATCTCTAAACCTGTGCCACTTTGGCAGTTGGATAGTATGTTTTTAAATCTTTATAATCTGTCACTAAACAAGATGGAGAAAAACAAAAGTTGGCCCAGATATGTGGCATGTGCATTCATGTTTAATATGGAATTCCTGGTATGGCCAGTGACATAGGGCAGCTTCTGCTGTACAGGCCACAGTCTAGATACTTAAGTACCATACTAAAAATAACATGACTATTTTAGACAGGGACCCAGTTAGGAAGAGAATAACCTGTAGCTCTCCAGTCAGTAATCTGAAGGCTGACATATGATAAAATGCAAATAAACTGTTCTGTTCAAAATGTTTTGCCTGCTCCTTTATCAATTTTGCTAGGCCTAGCTCACTAGGATTTTAGAACCTCCTCATAGGTAGAGAGAGGGTATTCCTTTTTGTAAAAGTGGCTGCCCTCTGCATATTGAAGTATGAAATGAAGTGTTTAATAGCATTACAGCTTCTAAATCCTCCTGCAGTGACTTGTGAAATTCCTAGAAAGCAGTGTGTGGAAGGGGAGTGAAAAAGCTGCCTTAGGGCTTCTTTTCCAAGCAGCAAATAATCCAGGTCACGATACAGTGGGAGAAGAACAATTTAGGTCACTGCCCAACGTGTGTGTGCATGTGCACGTGCATGCATTTACATCTGTGTGTGGAGCCCAGGAACAGGGTGGTTGGAGGAGAAGGTAACTTCACCGGCTTCATCCACCTGCAACAAACCAGAGGGACAGAAACTTAAATTACTGTACTAAAACCTCTTTCTTAATCATGAGTTCAGGAGCTGCAATCCAAATATTCTTTTTTATTTTCTCCCAGATTTAAGCTGCTGTTAATAAGTAGCTTTTGTAGTGAATTCAGTAATTGTTGTTGTTTGTGACATTGCTTCAACACCTATTAGGTCACTTGACAATCACAGTAAAGCATATAGCTCTCAGATTTGAGCAATTTTGCTACATAGGGGAAAAATAGAATTCTAAAACCTAGCTCCTCATTTCTCTAATCTTTAAAGTGAACAGTCACCTTGCACTTGATTATTTGCTGCAAAATTTTAAGCAGTCTTCAGACTTGCCAATAGAGCTGCAAAAGCTACGCCTCTGCCTCCCTTGCACCCCATCCCCCAGCTTTTCCCATTACCGGCTCCTGCTCTCCCCACCCCTTGCTGCCTCTGATACAGAGGCAGCAAGCAGGGGGAAGTGAGTAGTCAAGTAGTGACTCAACTAGTCACTTACGCTTGAGGTTTAAACTAGGGATCTATCTAAAATGAAAAGATTAGGGAAAAAACTTACTTGAATTATTGTTTCATGAGCCATTAGTAGCAGTTAAAGATTCAGGTATCGTTAGAGGAGGTTTTGGAACAAGTTGATTAACTAAACAATAAAAAGTCACTGGGAGCAGATGGCATTCATCCAAAAGTTCTGAAATAACTCAAATGTGGAATTGCGGAACTATGAACCGTGGTTTGCAATCTATCCTTAAAATCAGCTTCTGTACCTGACTGGAAGATAGCTAATGTGACATCAATATTTAAAGCTCTAGGCGATCCTGGCAAGTTTAACATCAGTACTGGGTAAATTATGTTTATCTATGTGTCTGATAATTTCAACTAATTAGTTGGGGGAAAGTCAATATGGTTTCTGTAAAGGAAAATCATGCCTTACTAATATACTAGAGTTCTTTGAGGGGGGTCAACAAATATATGTGGACAAAGGGGGTTCCAGTGGTTATAGTGTACTTAGATTTCCAGAAAGCTTTGATAAGGTCCCTCACCAAAGGCTCTTACTTTATTTAAGTTGTCATGGGATAAGCGGGAGGGTCCTTTCATGGAGGGATAACTGATTAAAAGACAGGGAACAAAGGGTATGAATAAATGGTGAGTTTTCAGAATGGAGAGAGGTGTCCCCCAAGGGTCTGCCCTGGGACTAGTCCTGTTCAGCCTATTTATAAATGATCTGGAGAAAGGGGTAAACAGTGAGGTGACAAAATTTGCAGATGCTAAACTGCTCAAGACAGTTAAGACCAAAGCAGACTGTGAAGAGCTTCAAAAAGATCTCACAAAACTAAGTGATTGGGCAAGAAAATGGCATATGAAATTTCATTGTTGATGAATGCAAAGTAATGCACGTTGGAAAAATAATCCCAACTATACATACAAAATGATGGGGACTAATTTAGCTATAGCTAGTCGAGAGAGATCTTGGAGTCATTGTGGATAGTTCTCTGAAAGCATCCACTCAATGTGCAGCAGCAGTCAAAAAAGCAAACAATGTTGGGAATCATTAAAAAAGAAATAGAGAATAAGACAGAGAATATGTTACTGCCTCTATATAAAACCATGGTACGCCCATAGTTTGAATACCGTGTACAGATGTGTTCCCCTCATCTCAAAAAAATATATTGGAATTGTAAAAGGTTCAGAAAAGGGCAACAAAAATTATCAGGGGTTTAGAACAGGTGCCATATTAAGAGAGATTTAAAATACTTAACTTTCTCATTTAGAATGAAATTTTAATTTTTTTTATCACAAATATGCTACACCTCCTGAAAATGAGCTAATGACTCTTGTCTGTCCAATCTCACAACCAGCTCTTGCTTTTGAAAATTCTGGGTCTTCCATTTTTCTTTCTCAGCATTCTGACAAGTGCACAGACACTGGCTGGATAGGATTGGTTTTTTTCTGTGCTTGTGGTGGGGTCCTGGGCCAATCATGGCAGATATAGTTAAGACATTGTCTCAAGGCATAGAGATAATATATAGGAAAGGATGGAGGCAGAGTAGAAAGGAACAGTGGAGTGGACTGGGAAGAGAAGACGACGTTATTCAGAGAACACAGCTTCCTATATTCTCCTACCCTTTTGTCATAGCTTGTGGGTGTAAAAGACACCTTTTCTGGTAATATTTTGAAGTAATTCATTCCCTGGGTAAAAAAAAGGGAAATGTCAATTGTAAACAATGCAAGAAGCTGAAGGGCTTTGTTGCAAGACTGAGACATTGTAAGGAAAACTGCTTATTGGAGAAAATGATGTTGATATGGCTGAAGAACATTCTTCAAGACTCTGTCTTTTAGTATAAATATGACATAAGTACATTTCCAAGCTGTTTGCTATGTTGGCTGTTGCTAGAAAGGGGGAGGGGGGGAAGAGTTGAGTTTAGCTAATCCTTATGGGCATGTCTAAACTACAGAGATTTTTTGAAAGAGGATATGCAAATTCCGTGGGAATTTGCGTGTCTTCTTCCGATCGCATTTTCTAAAGAGGATCTTTTGAAAATGAAAGTAGTGTGGATGCATTTTTTTTTTGGGGGGGGGGACCTTTAAAAAAAAAAAAAAAAAAACCCCGCTCTTCCTAAAAAAAGGTTTACATGGTTTTTTGAAAGGGTTTTTTTTCTCACAAAAAAAGCGCATCGACTACTTTTATTTTCAAAAGATCCTCTTTCGAAAATGCGATCTGAAGAACATATGCAAATTCCACGGGAATTTGCATCTCCTCTTTCAAAAAACTTATGTAGTTTAGACGTGCCCTATATCTTGTTTACTAGCTTTAGTATCTACCACCCAACTACACAGTACAGAAAGCAGCAGTAAGAGAAACATAAGAGTTACGAGTTGCCACTGAGTGTCATTTTCTTATTTTATATTACATATCTACCTCTTATTTTGGAACATCATGGACACAGATCATAATGGTGATGTCGTAGCTTTATCTCCTGTTTTACTTCAGCATAACTCAGCTTTCCCAAGGATTTCCATCCTATACTTGTTTTCAATGGGGCTTGCTCCAAAATTAAGTGCACTCTAAGCACACTCAGTCTTAGCTTTTTTGGTATCTTGGAATCTGATCTGAATCAAAATGACAGTGGGAATGGGGAAGATGAGAGCTGTTTATAGAAGTTTTAAGGAAACTTTACATTGAATGTTCTGAGGACTTGTCTGTTAAACACTTTTTTAATTTTCAAATTTTATTTAGGACAGCTGTTAGCCAGCAACTAAGGAGACTGCTGCAATTGAAAATCTGAAACATTTCTGTAACATTTAAGACTTAAATATAAGTGCTACTGTGTTTGTACTGCTGCTGCATCTGCAGCTTGACACAGGCAATGAGTATTTTGCACTGTTTCCTAAACTGATTATTATTTAAAAATATTGCAACAAAATATACCATCGTAGATATTGGAAAATGCTGTTCTGAGGTGAAAATTAAAATATTTTAGTGATCAGAATTGCACCATGGTTTGACGAAGTATGTGAAGTATCAGTGGGAAACTTGATTTATATCAATGATTTCTTTTGGTGATTTAAATCGATCCACCCTGCCTCTGATATTTGTGCATTTCAGCTATTTAATGTGACTTGATGAACTAGGAAGGTCTGTACTGCATACATCTTCAGCTTCTCCCAACAGCTTCTAAAATGCAATGCAAAAGGAGTAAGAAATCTGTCTTAAAATCTGTGGGCAACCTGAAACTGATTTTTTTTTTAAATAGCTGACTTTTGTTCTAGACTGCAGTGGGGGGAGTGCATGGCAGTGATATGAGCATTGGATGTTGTGCTCTTAGGTTCCCTGCCGCATAATGGGCAAAGGACATGGGATCTTACCTCCAACATGCAACTTTTACCCAATGAGTCATATCTGCAGTCTTCTCTACACTGAATGATTTTAACAATGGTTACCAATGGCCTAGACAACAGTAGTAAAATGTGTATGAACACTTTCACCACTGGAGCTTGATCAACAGTGAGAAAGTTACTGAATTCTATAGATGCAGCCTGTGTGTGAATCCTGGGATTGAAATATGATGAGGATTGTGGGTTTGAATAGAGATGCATTTTTATAATGGCATGAGAATTCTTTGAAAACACTTCTACATCTTGTGACTATGACTGGTGTTGTTTGTTCCATATCCATGAAATTTAAAATACATGACTGATGCATTTTAAGTTGAAAGTTAACTAAATGCAGTTGAAACAGTAGCTAAGAATGCATGTGTCTGTTACTTCATACTTGTGCAGACTCTCACGCTGCCAGAAAATAATGAGATTCCAGCCAGATGCCCTTTAAATATCCCCAGAAGGATAATGTTTTTGTTAATCGTAATCTTTCACTGTAGACACACAAACTGATGGAAAAAACATTTCCATCGATAATTGAAATGTAGATAGGGAAAGGAAAAAATGCTACTTAAAAAAATTAGAGTTGGATGTGAGGAGATAATACTTCAATCTCTTTCCTTTTTTCCCCAAAACTCCCATTTTAAAGGGTCTATTTTAGGAAACACAAAGACCTGTTGACAGGTTCCTTTCCTACTTTTAGGCTTCGTTGCTGCAGGAGTAAATAACACTCACATTTACACTAGCAAACACAAAGCATTTCACGCGAACATTAACAGATTAAACACTTCTACAGAATTTATCTAATTAGTGAGTTCTTTTTGTTCATTGTATACTATGAAAAGATTAAAACTCTAGGCCTAACATGTCCTTCGTCCCTGTTTGTTGTGTGGCGGTGTGCAAGTGCCTTTCTCAGTGGGTATTGTACTAGTTTGAGATGACTGGGCTGCTGCTGTCCAATCCCACGAGACTAAGAAGTAGGCGCTAATTCCCTTTGAGACCCTCTTGGGCATGCCTCCCCTTTCCGAAACCAAAAGTCCCAGTCTGCACTCGGTATCACAGAATGCCTGTAAGTGTTGGGTATTCTGAAACACTTATTCCAACTCAAAACTTTATATCCATTATTTCCAGGTACATTTCTTCATTGCTGATCTCCAGATAAATCTGTCTGGAACAAGGCACAATGTATATTCCTGCACAGACTTTTCAAGGGACCCTAACGGTATATCTACACAGCAATATTATTTTGAAATAACTAGTGTTGTTTAAAAATAACTGCATGCTGTGTAGACGCAGACAAAGTTATTTCAAAATAATGTCGAAATACGGTCAAGCTGAAGGACGTCTTACTCTGACTCCTGTAACCCTCATTGTAGAAGTAGTAAGGGAAGTCGGAGAAAGTGCTCTATTTCGAAATAAGTGCAGTGTAAATGCTCACAGTTTTGAAATAAGCTATTTTGGAATAAGCTATGCAATTGACCTAACTCGAAATAAGCTACGCAAATTTGGCTAAGTCCTGCAATGTAGACACACCCTAAGAGTGTCATACTGACATCCCATTGAATTACAAGGGATTTCTCATAATTGGATTTCAGTCTGTCATTTAAAAGTGATTAATTCCCATTATCTTTAAATAATCTGTCTCATAAAGGGGGAATAAAAGTGATCTTTTTAAGTAAATCCTAAGAGCTACAGCTATTTAATCATACCACATAAATTAAGAACTATGTATAATGGTCATGGGCTTCTGTCTATGAGTGCCCCTCTTCCCACTCTTACGTCCAGGGCCGGCTTTAGGAAGTGTGGGGCCCAATTTGAACAATTTCAATGGGGCCCCGCAGCAATTTTGGTTGAGGAGGAGGAGAAGAAGAAGAAAAAAAAAAAAGCACACAAGTTTCAATGGAGGACCCAGGAATTTCTTAAATTGCGTGCGCACACACCCCTCCTGTGGCGCAGGCAGACGACGCACTTCTCCTCCAGGAGTGGCAGATTTGTATAATTTTTGGTGGTGCCCCATTAGCCACACCTCCTGACCCACATTAACCACGCCCTGACCCCCATTAGCCACACCCCCTTACTCCCGTTAACCAGGCCTCTGGAGGCAACACGCTTGGGGCAAGATGGACACAAGACCAGAAGTAAAAGGTGTCATGTCACCCCTCTCGAAGGACTTTTCCCACCCTCCACCTACCAACAGGGATTAGTTTGGCCCCCACCAAACCCCACTCGTAACTATCCTGCAATTGCATTAACCCGATGTGTGTGACATTAACTCGGGGGCAGAGAGGCTGGGGGAAGTGTTCCCTCTAAGGCTACACTCGCGGCTTCTTGCGCAAGTATAGGTGTTCTTGCGCAAGGACCCACAGAGCAGCCACACTGCCCGCCTGCTCTTGCGCAAGGAAATTTATAGTATGGCGTGGCAAGAGAGGGTGTCTTGCACAAGAGCTACACTCTTTTCTAACAGGTGTAAGCTCTCTTGCACAAGAGGGCAGTGTGCATGCTCGGCAGGGATTTCTTGCACAAGAAAGCCCTCTGGCTAAAATAGCCATTGGAACTTTCTTGCTTGAGAGTGTCCACACTGCCATGGATGCTCTTGCGTAAAAGCATAGCTTGCACATGGCAGTGTGGACGTGTTCTTGTGCAACGCTTCTTGCACAAGAACCCGCCAGTGTATACATAGCCTAAGAGTTTCCTCCCGTGAGCAGAATGGATTTTGTGTTGTGCACCTGTACGGAGTTCATGTGGCTTGTTTGGATGTGCCACTGTGGCACCCAAGTTATTAATAAATATTTTATAAACCTTTACCTTTTTTTTTCTCTGCTGCCATGTCTCCTCCCCTTGCTCCATCAGCTCCCCTGGTGCCTGCTGCCCCCCAACTCCTCACCCTCCTCTGCTGTCCTGACTCCTTCCCTTCTCACTGTCCTCAGTCCTCCTGCGACCTGCCTCCCTCTACCAGCCCTTCTCTCCCCCCTGTGCCCATTCCTCCAGTAGCCCCACTCTGATCATGTGAGCTACCCCTCCTCATCCCCTCTTCTAACACCTCCCTCTGCACACCTGCCCTGCCTCTCTCCTCTGGTGCTGGTCCCTCCCCTGCAGGTTTCTGCCCTTCTGCTTCACCCCAGAATCCCCTGGCACCTGCACCTTCCCTTAGCCCTGCACCCTCCTGGTGCCTCCCCCTTCCCTTACTTCCCCTGCCCCCTTTGCCCTCTTTTTCCCTGATGCCCACCCCCTCACCACTCTTTGCTCCTGTTCCCCTCCTGCCCCTGTGCCCTCACACATGACTTGCTCCATCCCCACCTTTCTCATGCCCACCCCTTCTTTCAAGCCTTCTCCTAGCACCTCCCACTTCCCCCTCTAACTCTCAATGCCCTAACCCTTTCCTCTCCCAGCATCACCCTGTCCCCCCCCTCCCCCACTGACACCTCCTCTCCTGCCCTTTTCCTCATTGTTTCCACTTGGGTCCCTGGCATTTGTCTCTCCCCCTCCCCACAAGCCTCCCTTCCCCTTTCCCCTTCCTCTCCCCCCTTCCTTTCTCCCTCCCCACAAGCCCCCCTTCTCCCTCCCCACAAGCCCCTTCTTCTCCCACCCATCCCTCATCCGCACAAGCCCCTCTTTTTCTCCCCCCTCCCTTTCCCACAAGCCCCCCTCTCCCTCTCCCTAGTTTTCCCCTACCTTCTGCCTTACACTTTGTGGGGCCAGAGTCTGCGCTCGGGTACTGGACTCCGAACCCGAAGCTAGGCCATGCCGTGCTAAGCACTTTTAAATTCCCGGCCCGTGACATCACGTCACGCCCGGGTGTATTCCCGCTCAGCCGGAGAGGGGGAGCCTCACAGAGCCGCGCACTGCAGGGACAGTCCGTGGCCGAAGGGGACGCTCTGGAGGTGGGGTGGGGTGGGGTGGGAGGATGAGCGGGGGGGCCAGTTGAGGGGGGGTCCAGGGCCCGCTCTAGGCAGAGCGGGGGGAGAGACCCAGCTCCACATATTGCTAGAGCAGGGCCCCCGGTTCTGAGTAGTAACTCGCGCCTGACACTTCCAGGTTCAGGGGCGTGGGGCCCCCACAGGCGCGGGGCCCGATTCGGGGGAATCAGTTGAATCGGCCTAAGGCTGGCCCTGCTTATGTCATGAGGCTGTGGATTCCTAGCCTGTGAGAGCTGGGAGCCAGCAGCCCTGCAGGGCAGGAGCAGTCCTCTCCCTGCAGCAGGCCACAGGCAGGGGGCTGTTCCTGGGTAAAGGTTTACTGTTACTAATATACTAACTAGGGAGAAGAATGGATGTCTTCAATTTATTCTATACAACAATTTCATTACCATGGTCCTCTTGTGGTTAGATAGCTGTGAATGTAGCTCATGTACCTCTTATGTATGTCAGGTTATTGCTATGACACTTTTTTAATGGTTGAATTCTTGGGCACTCTTGTGGTTGGCTGTTTGTGGTGAGAGATTCTTCTTAAACACTCTGTTTTCAGCTCTCCCAGTACTTGAGCTTTTCCGTTGGGCTGCTTATCAATTCAAAGTTCATAGGTCTCAGACTTATGCTAAGTCACAGAATCTTACAGGATACACACTTATAGGTTCCTTTCATTACTGCTTAATATAATACAAACATATATTGTAATACATCTTGTAGCCCACAAACTCTGGGTTACAAGATGTATTACAAAGCCAGTTTCTATGTCAGTATTTATTGGAGGCACCCTAAAGGGTGAAGTATGTTCTCATAGAACTTCACACTGTAGCAACCAACCAATGTTCTCTGATGAAAAGGATTACAAACATGCTCTTTGAGTCTTAACCTTCTCTTTGTTAAACTAAATAGATAAGGGATGACTTGGTTGTCGCCTGTAAGTGCTGATTGAGGGAATAACTATATAATAATGTGCTCTTCAATCTAGAAAAGAAGATATGATACCATAGCTGGAAGTTGGAGCTAGACAAATTCCAGCTAGAGATAAGGTATGGATTGTTAATGCTAAGAGTAATTAACTACTGCAGCAATTTACCAAGGATTATGGTTGAGTCTCCATTAGTTTCCATTTTTGAATGAAGATTTATTTGTCTTTTAAAAGATTGAGTTTTAGGAATTATTTTGAGGAAGTTAAGTGATGATGTTTATAATGGTCTTTTCTGACCTTAGATTTGGTTAATAGAGTTCACGTACCCAATCTTTTTTTTTTATCCTTTGAGGAAAAAGCTGTGGTCAAAGATATTGGGGCATTCCCTGAAAGACAAATGAGTCTCTCACTAAACTCATTGTCTCCAGATGTGAAGTGGGCTCTCAGTGAGTGTGTTCCAATGGATTATAACTGTTTGGGTGAGACAAGAAGGAAGCTAGTCATGAAGAGACACAGCCTAAATCATAAAAAGATGGTATATTGGTGAAGTAAACCTGTTGTTGCACTTGGAAAGCAATTGGAAGTCAGAGCAGGCTCTGATGCATTGATGTAATATGTTTTCTGCTGGAGGCACCAACAGAAAATTTCGAAGTGATCTCTCTCCTTTCAGATTTGCTCATTGCAAACCCATTGTTTTGGGGGTGCAGCCATGAGATAACTGACATCTACTCTGAAACCTGTTTCATTGTGGTGGTGGTATGCTCTTTCTTTCTTCCTTCCCGTTCCTTTCTGTTCCTCCTTATCATAAACAAATAAGGAATTGAGAGCACACTTGGTTACTACTGGTACCTTGGAATCCACAAGTGAATGAAACTGGTGTAGAACTTCAGGTTGAAAACTAGAGTAAGAAAAGATAATGTCCCTGTTCAACAAAGGGAGCAGCTATTGCCTTTGGCCTCCTTATGTAGACTTCTGTCCCAGTTTTTACAAGCCCACTTGTTAGTGGGATTGAATTTTAGCCAGTTTGCTGTTATCTTAGGCTAAGTACTAGCCTTGTTCCCTGTAAAAGATGACTAAACTGAGTCCAGTGAAACAGAAGCAGAGCTGGATGTCTTCACCTCATGGATGATATTGTAACTCAGCCCCAATTAAATGACTTTTTTGAGTGAATAAACATCTCTCTCTTATAGGCTATGTCTACACTGGCGGCTTCTTGAGCAAGAAAGTCTTGCGCAAGGGTTCTTGTGCAAGGACTCTTGCACAAGAAAACATCCACACTGCCATGTGGGAGATGTGCTTTTGTGCAAGAGCATCCATGGCAGTGTGGATGCTCTCTTGCACAAGAAAGCTCTGATAGCCATTTTAGCCATAGGGCTTTCTTGTACAAGAAATCCCTGCCAAGCGTTCACACAGCCCTCTTGTGCAAGAGTTCCTGTGCAAGAGGGCTTACACTTGTTAAAAAAGAGCGTAGCTCTTGCACAAGTAGCCTCTTACCACGCCGTATTGTAAATTTCCTTGCTCAAGAGCAGGCAGGCAGTGTGGATGCTCTGCGGATTCTTGTGCAAGAATGGCCCTACTTGCACAAGAAGCCGCGAGTTTAGACATAGCCCTAGTGAGCTGTGTTTGTCCATCTGTCTGCTTAGTGGATAACACCAGTCTTTTTGTGCTGCTTTTAAAATGTACATCTGCTACAGTTTAAATAATATGGGACTAATACACGGGTAAAAAAATGAGCGCTGATTGCAAAGACACTATACTTTGCAGCAAACTTACAGTGCAGAATGTTGGTTCCTTTACAAAGTCTAGCCTTTCGAGTTATAAACCAACAGATTTGCAGTTAATAGAAGTGAGGAGGTGGGAACAGAGTTCTCTCTAAAAATTTTTGCATTCAGTTATGGAAGTGTCTGGGCCTGCATCAAACTCTTTGATCTGTTTGAATAGTTCCTGTTTTCTCTTTGGTACCACATGCTTTTGGAGTAACTCAAATTACACCTTAAGTGATACTTCACAACACTGTACTCAGACCTGTGCTCAAAGAACCTCAAATTGGGTAACTTCTTTAGATAATAAATTTATCTAAGTGGGAAGGAGAACAAGCAAACCTGGAAGTATTCTTTAATATCGTCAGGCACAAATGTGATCATCAGTAGTTAGGTATTCAAAGGTAACTCTGGATCATTTGCATTCTTTTTTCCTCTCCTGTAACATTCTTATGGTCTGTGTTGCAAAGATCAAAGGCGCACGGTCACTTTCTGTACTAAAAGTGAAAACTTCCCAACTTCAGATGATGGAAACAATTTTTGAGAGTATCAGATGCATTTTCAGTGCCTAAATTGCTTTAGGAAATGGGACTTTTGGGGCATAACTAATTTGTACACTCTTGAAAGTATTCCCTGAAATCTGGACTTTTTGACCATGCATGGAAAGCTTGTTCTTTCCTCTGCTAGAATATTGGGCAGCAAAACTAAAAAATCTATGATGGCATAAAATACTTACTAAGAAGTACATTGTGACAAGCATTTAAAGGTATAAATTTTAAAATGACCTCTTTATTTTTCCCCATCCCTCTCCAGCATACATGGATGTACATACATACTCTGACCAAAATGTTTTCTTAATACCTACAGGCAGTCCCCGGGTTACGTACAAGATAGGGACTGTAGGTTTGTTCTTAAGTTGAATCTGTATGTAAGTCGGAACTGGCGTCCAGATTCAGACACTGCTGAAACTGACCGCCAGTTCTGACTTACATACAGAATCAACTTAAGAACCCCAGGCGTCCCCAAGTCAGCTGCTGCTGAAACTGATCAGCAGCTGATTCCAGGAAGCCCGGGGCAGAGCAACTCTGCCTGGGGCTTCCTGTAGTCAGCGCTGGTCAGTTTCAGCAGAAGCTGACTTGGGGACGCCTGGGGCAGAGCAGCTGGGGTGCTGCTGGGTTGCTCCAGTAGCGCCGCTCCTGGGTGCTACTGGACCAACCTAGCAGCACCCCATCTGCTCTGCCCCAGGCGTCCTGATTCAGCCGCTGCTGAAACTGACCAGCAGCGGCTGAATCAGGACCTGGGGCAGAGCAGCTGGGGTGCTGCCGGGTTGGTCCAGTAGTGCCCAGAGCGGGCGCTGCAGGACCAATCGGCAGCGCCCCAGCTGCTCTGCCCCAGAGTCCAAAACAAAAGCCTGGTCTGCTGGGGGGGGGGGGGGGGGGGGGAAGCACACTAGCTGCCCCCCCCCCCTCCCCAGCAGACCAGGGACACGGGGAGCAGAGCCTCTGAGGCTTTGCTCTGGCAAAGCCTCAGAGGCAGGGACCCCGCCGCGGCTGCGGCTTCAGTCCGGGAGCCTGTGGCCTGCTGGGGACGGTCCCCCGCAGACCACAGGCACCCAGATTGAAGCGGCAGCAGCGGCGGTTCCCGCGCCTCTGAGGCTTTGCTCTGGCAAAGCCTCAGAGGCGCGGGAACCCGCCTGGTGCCCCTGGTCTGCTGGAGACGGTCTCCAGCAGACCAGGGGCACCGGAGCAGCTTACGAACGGGGCTTTCTCGCGCCGACTTCCGGGGCGAGAAAGCCCCGTTCGTAAGTGCGGATCTGACGTAAGTCGGATCCGCGTAAGTCGGGGACTGCCTGTACTTGATCAGTTTAAATTTCTGTGTGTGTTACCAGGTTCATGTGTTTGCACTTCATCCAATTTCTGTGATACTTCCACTTGAGCAATCACATACATTCTTATACTATCTTTAATTAGAAGGAATCTTATTCTTTGCTTTATTGACTTATAATGAATTGCCACTTGTTACCCTATCCACTTGTAACTTGAAAATAAAGAAATAACTTCATGGAGGCTGGTCCAGGCCATAAAAGATAACTACGTTGGCTTTGCAGTATATATACTTTAATGATCTCTGCCAACCAGCAGATATTCTGTGTTTCCCTCCATCTTGGCACCTAATACCAGTAGCCAAAACAGAGTAAATGTTTCACTTAAATCTTTTAAATTTGCTATGCATATGTGATATAGGTTAGGGATGTTAAATTTAGTTTAATCAATTGACTAGTTGATGGATTTTCCATCGACTAGTCAATAAGCCTTTTAAGTGTATTAAGAGCCAGGACAGCTTGCACCAGATCCCACCTGCTGCGCACCAGCCTTTTAAATATATTTAAATACATTTTAAAAGGCTGGTATGCAGCAGGGGGGACCCAGTGAAAGCCAGGAATCAGCTGTCCTGGCTCACGCTGGGTCCGCCCTGCTGCACTTTAGCCTTTCAAATGTATTAAGAGCCTGGAAGCTCTTAATACATTTAAAAAGCAGAGGCACAGCATCAGGGACTTGGCGTGAGCCAGGTATCGGCTGATTCCTGTTTCACTCTCGGTCCCGCTATCCCTCTGCCTCCTGTGGAGATGGTGCTGGGGGGAACCGGCTCCCCCCCCAGCACAGGCTCCTGCTTCCCTCCCTCCCCTTGCTGCCTCTAATAGAGGCAGCAAGGGCAGGGGGAAGTGACTAGTTGAGGGATTAGTAGACTGTCTGATAAGCTTTTGCTTATCGGGTAGTTGACTAGTTGCTTACATTCCTGATATAGGATACTAAGAGATTGTAGAAAAGCCCTTCTACTTAGCATAAGGAAAAATCTACCAGCATAATGCCTTGTGTGGAAATTCTTATTTTGGAATAAGAGTATCTACACAGGGAGTTATACCAGTGTAACTATAAGTATATAAACTTCCTTACATAGACAAACCCTAGGAGCCTGTCATAGGCTTTAGTCCTGTTTGGGGTTTTGTGTATATTTTTACAGCTGTGTAGCTATGCTACCCTTCAGGTAAGGCCTCCACCCTTTGACTTGCTTGATCTGTGAAGAAGTCCTGAGACTGACGTCTTTCATTGTTAGACAGCATGGGGCAAAAAGGATGACCTCTGCATTGGTTTAGGACATACAGAATAGAGAGTTCCTCTCATTGTGGTCCTAGAAATCTTATTTCTGAAATAAACAGTGGAGTTCACTGAACATTACTTGCAAATGAGACAGTACTGGGTTTTTACTCTCCTCCACCCTCCTTTGGCTGTTTTTAATAAAAGGTTGTAAATGTTCACAAATTCAAGTTTTTTCTACTCTAAGTGGTGGCACTGAGTGTCAAACCGAAAGGTGTGTATCATGGAGGGGAAGAGATTTTAAAGTGCTGCATAGAATTTGGGGTGGTTTGTTTTGTCAGCACTGCAATGACTTCAGTGAGTAACACCTCTGGAGAAAAAGAGCTTTTGTTTAAAGAGCTCAATAAGTGAATGCTCCCTTGGGCTTTCTTGAGTTTCTGAGGTGGTGTATTGTGAAAACCTGCCAAATACTGAGATTTTTAAAGCTTACAAGCAGGGAGAAAATGTGGAAAAGCTTGTCTGAAGTTTTAAAAACAAACAGACAAAAACCTTGCAGCCTGACTTCTGTACATTATGAAAGGGCATGAGCCCTCTTCAAACTCCTCTGAAAGTTGCCTAACTCTGCTTCAGAAGTGTTGGCAGGTTCTTTACTTTTTTATTTTTGCTTCTTTACTCTTAACTACTTTGTAAATCTTTTTGCTTGGATTTAAAGTTTTTGTCTGGCGGATGGAACATGGAACACTTGGAAAAGCCTCTGTTTAGGCAGAGTGACTATACCATTGCAATTTTCCCATTGCCTTGTATGGTGGCACGCTGAGGCAGAGTTTGTGCTCTTGGAGTGGTATGAAATTTAGTTCCTCCTCAGCAAATAAAAAACAAGAAGGTGATGAACCAGAAGGCTGAGCTGATGTGTAAGCTGCTACTTAATTACAGCCAGACTGTGGCACAGTAGGGATGTTAGATATTGGGTAATTGAATAGTAATGTAACCGCATGACATTTTAGCGGTTACACAACTATTCGATAGTCCCCAAGGGTGGGGCTGGCAGCCAGTGTGATCCTGGCCCCTCTCTTGAGGAGCCTCCTGCAACCGTGTGCTATTGCCTCTGTATCAGTCCCTGTCCGCGGGGGGGGGGGGGGGTCGGGTCCGAACTCCCCACAGACAGAGGCTGCTCTGTTGGATGTGGAGCAGCTTTGGTCCACAGGGCACTCGGGCCCACCGTGGACAGGGGCTGCTTTGCTGCAGCTTCCCTTGCATACCCCTCCCCCCACTGCTGCATCTGATAAAGACAGCAGTGTTGGGGGGCAGGCAGCACTGTGGAGCTGGTGCTGGGGGGAACCAAACGGCTTTTAAATTGGCTCCCTCCAGCACCAGCTCCTGCTTCCCTGCCCCCACTTCCTCTGAAACAGAGGCAGCATGGGAGGCAGGGGGGAGCATATTTGTAGTCAGCAAGATTAACCGTTAGGCTTATCAGCTAATTGAACAGTTAAGTACATGTTGACATCCCGTATCTCCTATCTGCAGAACCCCCATGGACAGGGGGTGCTGCCATCCTGTGCTGCTGCCTCTATATTAGAGGCAGCAGGTAGCCGGTCTGTGCAGGGCGCTGTTTTTTAAACTGGCTTCCCTCTCAGACTAGCTCCCTTCTGCCACCCTGCGTTGCTGCCTTTTACAGAGGCGGTAGTGTGAGGTAACAGAGGACTCGCCGAGTTGGGGGCTGGAAGTACACTGGCTGCCTGCCCCGCCCCCAGGGATTATCGAATAGTCGTGTAACCAATAAAAATTTCATGAAGTTATATGATTACACGATAGGATACTAGGGATCTTGGCTTTTATTGATTTGAGATCTACCATAGCATTCTCTCACTAGAACGGAAAATCTAGAACGGCAGCAGGCTGTAAGAGAGACATCACTTTAGAAATATTTTAATGAATTTCCTCTACCTGTGAGTAAGACAGCCATGAGTGCTAAATGAAAAGTGTGAAACAAAGAAATGCAAGATGCCTGAGTGGAAAAACATCATGAGATGTGCTCATTCTCAGGTGGAACCTGTGTTGAAGATGATGAAAGGAACTTTTCTGAACGTGAAGGATCGTCAGGTTTGTCAGCTTTTCCATTTCATACTCCTTAAGGAATGCCTGGACTATTCTTGAATTCCCATGTTTGAGCAAAAAATACAGTTGTTACTCTATGGCACTATCATCTTTGATGCAGTTGTGATGAAAATAAATAGGTGAAATAGGCAGCTCTTCCTTCTACAATTTAGAATAGCGTACCGAGTTTCAGTGAATGCAAGGAGTAATACTAAATGAGCAGTATGGTAATAATAAATAACTTTATTGATTCATTTTGTTTAGAAGAATCTATCCTCAACATACAGGATTCTAAAGACTATCCACCTTCAAAATCACTATCATTTTCCATAGTTTCAGATTATTTGCCAATGATAGGATTTCGGTCACATCATCTATGTCACATAGAACAGTATGCAAAACCTGTAGCAAAAAGAAAAAAAAATCTACATCATCCAGAAACAACCATAGATAAGTTTGTGATAATGACTAGCAGATTACACAAATAGGTAACTGATGAAAAAATTGACCAGTTTGTTTATTCAACATACTCTCCTTTCCATATGATTGAGAACCCACACTTCATTAACAAGGTTCAGTCATTAAGACCATGATACAGTCCACCTAATAGAGCAGATGTTGCAGGCAAATTGTTGGATAAAGTGTATGAAAGAGAGATTAAGCAGTGTGCAAAATAAGTCTAGAGGGTGAAATTGTTAACCTGAGTCTTGATTGGTGGAGCAATGTCCACAAAGTTCCTGTTGTATGTGCTTGTGTGCCTATAGAAGAATGGAATGTCTTCCTTACAGAAACAGTTGATACATCAGGAAATGTGTGTGCACACAGAAGAATTCTTACAAGAAGTAACATTAAAGTCTGTAACAATCTGGGAAAAAATTTCAAATGTCTGGTACGCAGCTTGGTCACAGACAGTACTGCAAATGTATCCAAGATAGGAAGAAATGTAGAAAAAAATGAAGAGTCCTAAGCTAATAACATCGGTTGCTGTGCTCATTTGATGCACCTCCTAGCTAAAGACTTGAATGTTCCAGAAATAAAGGCTGATATTGTTGGAATTGCAAAATACTTCAGTAACAAACCACTTTGCAGCAGCTGCTCTGAAAAAAGTGGGAGGAACCAAGCTAACTCTCCCACAGGATGTGCACTGGAACTCAGTAATGGACTGTTTTCAGCACTACACCAAGAACTGACCTAATCTGATGATAGTTTGAGAATAAAATCATGAAAAAAATAGATGGCACGGTCACAGCCAAAGTTCTAAACCTTAGGCTTAAGAGAAACATTGAACACATGCTGAGTGTTTCTGTAGTCTTGAACAAAATGCAGGGAAATAGCTGTTTTATTGCTGAGGCTGTTGAAATTTAGAAGGAATTGAGTGAGATTTTAGAATGTGAAATAAGTAATGACAGCGTTAAATTACAAGCATTAAAAGAAGTGCTTGTCCCATTTTATCTGCGAGGAAAATGAGCTGGAGATAATTCTCAATACAGTAAACTTCTGATAATCCGGCACCTTTGGGACTCAGGAGGTGCCGGATTATTGGATATGCTGGAGTACTGGAGGGGGGCTATGAGGGGTCGGGGGGGGGGGGTCGGCGAGGAACGGTGTGGTGTGGGCAGCACTCCAGCTGCTCTGCCCCTGACTTCCCCAAGTCTACTGCTGCTGAAACTGACCAGTGGCAGACTTGGGGAAGCTGGGGGCAGAGCAGCTGGAGTGCTGCCGGGTTGGTCCCGCAGCGCCGCTCAGATGAGGAGTGGCGCTGCGGGAGCAACCCGGCAGCACCCCAGCTGCTCTGCCCCTGGCTTCCCCAAGTCCGCTGCTGGTCAATTTCAGCAGCACCGGACATGGGGAAGTCTGGGGCAGAGCAGCTGGGGTGCTCTGCCCCACGGCATCCCCAAGTCCGCCGCTGCTGAAACTGACCAGCTTTGGACTAGGGGAAGCTGGAGGCAGAGTAGCTCCAATTGTCTAGCTGGCCAGAGCACTTCCGGGTTCCAGCTGATGCCGGACTATTGGGAGTGCCGGACCACTGGATGCCGAACAACTGGAGTTTTATTGTACTTGTTACCAGAGTCAAACCTTAACTGCTGAAGAAGAGGAGTTGGCTGTGACATGGACATCAAGCAATCATCCCTCCATAATGTCAGCTATAATAAACTTTAGAGCGAAGGGTGAACCATTCAAGAAATACATGTTTGCTGATCTTTTTAAGAAAGTCACACCAATTAATGGGTGGAAGTAATTTAAGCACTTGGATTCAGAAACTGTTGAAGTAATCATCTCACTTCTAACAGTAGTAGCTTCTTCTGTTGGTGTAGAAAGAATATTTTCTTCCTTTAAACTAATTCATTTCAAATTTGAGAAATTGTTTGGGACCTGAACAAGCAGGAAATCGTGTTTGTTCATAATCTGGAAAAGAAAATCAGGAAAATGAAGGTGAAGACAATTGAATTAGCTGTAGAAGCCAATATTTCAAGTTTCTCATGTTGACCTGATTGATACGTTTAATTGAATTTGCTTTTTTTTTAAATATTTCATTTAACTATTTTAGTTAAAAACAAACCTGACTAAAAATACTTGAATGCTTCTTTTTAAAATATAGGTTTGCTGTTGAAGAAAAAAAAAATCCAGAATAGATGATGATTGATGATGATAATGTTGTTTGTTTTACTTAAATACAGGCAGTCCCCGAGTTACGTGGATCCGACTTACGTCGGATCTGCAGTTACGAACGGGGCCCTCCCTCTCCCTGGTCTCCAGCAGACCAGGGAGAGGAAGCAAAGCGGCGGAACACACGGGCAGAGGACAGCCCAGACGCGTCTGGGCTGTCCGCTGCCCGCATGTTCCGCCGCTTTGCTCCGCCCGTCCCCCTGGTCTGCAGACCAGGGGGACGGGGAGCAAAGCAGAGCAAAGCCATGGAGCCCAAGGACAGCAGGACAGCCACGGCGCGTCTGGGCTGTCCCGCTGCCCCCGTGCTCCGCAGCTTTGCTCCGGACGCCTGTGGTACAGCAGCTGGGGCGCTGCTGGTTGGTCCCGTAGCGCTGCTCTGGGCGCTACTGGACCAACCCGGCAGCACCCCAGCTGCTCTGCCCCAGGTGTCCTGATTCAGCCACTGCTGGTCAGTTTCAGCAGCGGCTGAATCAGGACGCCTGGGGCAGAGCAGCTGGGGTGCTGCTGGGTTGGTCCAGTAGCACCGAGGAGCGGCGGCGCTACTGGACCAACCCAGCAGCACCCCAGCTGCTCTGCCCCAGGCGTCCCCAAGTCAGCTGCTGCTGAAACTGGCCAGTGGCTGACTACAGGAAGCCCCTGCCCCGGGCTTCCTGGAATCAGCCGCTGATCAGTTTCAGCAGCAGGTGACTTGGGGATGCCTGGGGTTCTTAAGTTCAATCTGTATGTAAGTCAGAACTGGCGTCCAGATTCAGCCGCTGTTGAAACTGATCAGTTTCAGCAGCGGCTGAATCTGGACGCCAGTTCCGACTTACATACAGATTCAACTTAAGAACAAACCTACAGTCCCTATCTTGTACGTAACCCGGGGACTGCCTGTAAAACAATCAAAATGTCTGTCTGGTGGGAAGAAATATAGCATGGGAAGAAAATCCTCCAAATACTAATGATTAACCTGTTGAATTAGAGATTATAAATATCTTCTTTGATTACCATTGGTAAATAAAATAACCAAATAATCCATTTTCTGATATAGCTGTTAAAATTATTCAGAAAAGTTCTCAAATCCCTGTTTACAAATGTGTACTTTCTAAGAGATAGATGTAAGTTTCATCTTGTGTTGTGAAGAATATGTATTAACCAACAAGAATGCACTTCTATGTAGATAACCATGTTTTAAATCAACTGTCTTCCTGACTAGTGATTTAATTTAATCATGGTTTAAATTAGTTAGATTTTAAAATAAAATGACTCCTTATTACTTACTCCTGCATGGTTGCTACTCAAGCTTTTCACTATTTGGTGTTTGTACCTGAGACACAATATGTTCATATACAATTCTACCTTGATTGATCACTCTTTCATTGCATGAATTTAAGTATATGTGATTTTGAACACATTCTCTACATCTCAGGCATAGACTGCTTATTTCTGCTCTGATTCAAATATTACATGGGCTATTTTTTCCTGCACAGGTGTGATACCAGACTTCTTGTCCGTACCCCCCAAAACTTAAGTCTTCTGTTTTGTGATGGCATTCTACACAAAGTCACACATTGATCTGACTCTTACTTTCCTGCTGTTAAACTCCTTGGCTCTTTGTGCTGCTTAAATTCAACATTTTAAATATCAACTCAGTCAGTATTAGCCAGCTGTGTGGAATTTTGCTGTATTGCCAAATCCTAGTTAATGAGTTGAAATGGCAACATCCTAGAATAATAATAATAAAAAAGTGGGAATTGCTATTTTTGTGACTGGGATTTACATAAACAGCCAAAAACACTAAGGGTATTTTGATGAGCTCAAATTCAAAACTTGGATTCAACACACTAACCAACACACTTCCCACCCACCACATACATACCTCTCTCAAAAAATGGAAAGGCTGACTAGCAGACTGCTTTATGAGAATATGGTACTGAAAGTGCCAAAATTCAAGGCAGTGGTCATGCAGAAAGAGTTCCCAACTGAATTCTACTTTGAGTTAGGGAATAATGAGAAGCAGAGGAATGACTGATACAGTTGATGCCCAGGTTCCATGCTAGAATTGGTATGTTAATGTGGAAAAGTATTTAAGCCCTGAGGTGGTGAAGTATTGAGATGATTTGAGACTATTCTAAGTGGGCTCGTCTGCATTGGCCCCTTTTCCGGAAGGGGCATGTTAATTTCAGAGATCGCAATAGGGAAATCCGCGGGGGATTTAAATATCCCCCGCGGCATTTAAATAAAAATGTCCGCCGCTTTTTTCCGGATTTTAGAAAAGCCGGAAAAGAGCGTCTACACTGGCCCCGATCCTCCGGAAAAAGTGCCCTTTTTCCGGAGGATCTTATTCCTACTTTGAATAAGATCCTCCGGAAATGGGCGCTTTTTCTGGAGGATCGGGGCCAGTGTAGACGCTCTTTTCCGGCTTTTCTAAAAGCCGGAAAAAAGCGGCGGACATTTTTATTTAAATGCCGCGGGGGATATTTAAATCCCCCGCGGATTTCCCTATTGCGATCTCTAAAATTAACATGCCCCTTCCGGAAAAGGGGCCAGTGTAGACGTAGCCAGTTAGTCAAGGTAGCAAAATGCTACCCTTCAGAAGGACCAAGCTAAAATTTATATAAACAGGCAAAACAATTACATATGAAATTGAGACATGCAAAATAGTGCACATTAGAAGGAATCATTTGAAATGTTCATACAACAATCTCCATACAATGTTACAGGATTGGGGACTAAAGATATGGTTTATTCCCTATGTGCCTACCTTCAGCTTTTTAGGAAATACTGGCGGTTTGGAAAAATGCAGAGAACTGCAACTTTATCCTGGTGTGATGGAACAAACTTTACAAAGCTTTTACTGAATCCCTAGAGGGCATCCAACAACTTCTAAAATCGGTCTCTAGATAAAAATATATGCATGGGCAGCCATATATGTAGAAAACCCAAAAGCTAAATAGCTTTTCAAAATACTTATATTTTAAGATAAAATGTTAAGATAAAATGTTATTAATGTAAATTGAGACACTGCACTGGAAAACATAGGGCTTCTAGCGACAAACATCATAGCTATGTTTTTGTTTGTGTCCCTTGACTTTATAAGTTTACGTGTTCAGAATACTGTACTTGCAGCATGGCCAAAGGAAGTGAATTATTTTAGCGGTGCTGCTGCTTGCTTTGTTTGTTTTTTTAAATATGACATTAATAACCCAAATTCTGAAATGCCAGTGAAGAGTTGCGTGGGTAGGCCCAGTAAATGGAACTGGCTCGTAAAAGTTGTGCATAGTTAAGAAGATAGTTACATTAGATTCTTTCACTTTTGTCATATTTATTACAATTTAGGAAACTTAGACATTTCTTGTAAATCTTGTACGTTTTTTGATTTATGAAATTGTTTGTTCCAGTAAACACTAAATTCTCTAGCAAAATGACTTGAGTTCTTTAACTTTTTATAAACTTCCCCAATGAATTGATGTAAGCTTTTTCTCCTCACCCAAATTTTTATTTTTTAATGGTGTGGGATACCAAAGTTTGAGATTTCACAGATGAAACATGTTTTATATTATTATAGCAGGATATTTTGATAAACTATTTTATGACAATCAGGAGTGGGGTGTGGTCTTAAATCCATACAGATGTATGACTGGGAATGATACAATTTGAAGATTGCTTTCTTCTTACTGTAGTGTTAACAAATGAGTACTCAAGTATATAGCTGTGAAGCAAATAAGTCTTGATAAATTGTACAGTCTTGCCTAGAGTAGGGTTGTTTGGAAACCTATTAAAATTTCTTGTAGTAATCCAGACCTCTTTACGTAGAATAGGGGTTTTTACCAGTTAACCAGGTACCTTACTGGGTGTTGCTTACTGGTAACGGATTAACTCATGCCCAGGAGCAGCGCCCACAGGATTGCTTAATTGGCTAACCAGATAAACACTTAACTGATTGACTGCTGAAATGGGATTTTATGTCCTTACTTTAGAATACAGTTGATTTCTGAAACGTTTAAATGAAGACATACCAATGTTGTCATCCTGTAAATTGTTCAGAAAATAATTGATATAATTTTAACCATGACTGTTTCATAAAAAGGCAATGCTTTATTGGTTACTTTTAAAATATTAACGTAATATGAAAATTGTTTCAGTATAAAACTGATTTCTCTCTTCATCCTCTTTCCCACTCCCCGATCTATCTGAATGCTTAAGCTAGTCAAAATAATTGCTTTCAATATTGCTGCTACACTATTGCAATTTCAGACTCTAGCCAATTTAGCTTTCAGTGTCCTTACAGAACTCATACTGTGCAAGATGGAAGCATTGGCAAATGTTAGAGCTAAATTAATATGAATCTTGTGAAATGTTTTCAAGTGTGTGCTTAAACTGAGGGGAATTGAGGCAAAGTGTATACTGAAAAATAAAATCTAGAGTTGCCTTTTGTCAAACTAGCAAGAACAGCTAAAATGGTGAGAACTGAATGTAAACTTTTGACAAATGAAAATTAGATGGTCTTAGCCATGCCTATTGTTTGCATATTTAGATATGCATTCTATATGGGTGCTCTTGCAGCTGTACTAGAAATGCATCATGCCATATTTTAATAGACTTGTTAGATGCTTAAAATGGTCTCTTCCGATATGAGTAATGCAAGGTTTAAGTAGCAGTATTCCATGTAACTTAAAGTAATAGTGTGTACAAATCCAATACTTTTATTAACAGACATGTTTATTTTAGGTGGCTGTTGGTTTTCTGATGCCAGATCTCCTTGTGGAGAAGGAAATCTCTCTAACAATTTGTGTAAGGAGCTGTTAAGACTATTCAAAGGATTTATTAGAAACTCCATTTCTTTACTACAAGTAACAAAAAACAGGACTGTGTAGCACTTTAAAGACTAACAAGATGCTATATTAGGTGATGAGCTTTTGTGGGCCAGACCCACTTCCTCAGATCATCTTGTTAGTCTTTAAAGTGCTACATAGTCTGGTGTAGCTGAAACAAAAAACAGGACTAACACGGCTACATTTCTATCACTTTACTAGAAGTAGTTTCAAGTAATAGAATCTATTGTATTTATAACTAACGTACTTTGAAACTATAAATTAACACTCCTTGCAGAAAGAGGTGAGAGGCACTTTTCTAAATAGTACCTGTGATTGGGTGGACTACACTCAGAGGCCCCTACTTGGAAGCCTCAGGATTTGGCCATACACATCCCGCACATCTGATTGGCCTGGGGGTAGGAGAACATCAGGGCCTCCGTGAGCTGGATCAACCCTCTTGACCTTAAGCAGTGTTCCGTCTGTTTCCCTCTCTTCTTCCCCGGACCCCACAAGTTCCCTTTGGAGTGCAGCTTCATTGGTGACTAGGTTGCCAATTTTGTCTGGAAGTATTTCTGGAGGCTTCACCACATGACATTCTCTAATTCATGGAGACTCCAGGACAACCCTGGAGGATTGGCGATCCTCTATGGTAACAAAAATGTGCTAATGGCTGACCTAGAACAACGTTTCCTCAACTCCCGTCCCCTTTTACCCCTTCTCTACTTACGCTACATCGATGACATCTTTATGATCTGGACGCATGACCAAGAAACACTGGAGACATTCCACAGAGATTTCAACAACCTACACCCCACCATTAACCTCAGCCTGGACCATTCCACACGAGAGATCCATTTCCTGGACACCACAGTACAAATCAACAATGGAAAATTAGACACCACCCTCTACAGAAAACCCACTGACTCATACAGTTACCTACATGCTTCCAGCTCCCATCCAGCACACACCATACGATCCATCATCTATAGCCAAGCCCTTCGATACAACCGCATCTGCTCTAATCCCACAGACAGAGACCAGAAACTTCAGGATCTCTACCAAGCATTTAGAAACCTCAACTACCCACCTGGAGAAATAAAAAAGCAAATTGAAAGAGCCAAACATATACCTAGAAACCATCTACTACAAGACAGACCCAAGAAAACCAACAATAGAATACCACTTGTCATCACCTACAGCTCCCAACTTATACCTGTCCAACACATTATCAATAGATTAGTGTCCTGTTCCAGTATAGGCTGTAAACTCCAAAAAACTCTGGGAGACAGACCCATAGTCTCCTATAGACAACCACCTAACCTCAAGATGATTCTTACCAACAACCACAGGACATACCACACTAATACCAACCCTGGTACTTTCCCTTGCAACAAACCCCGCTGCCAGCTTTGTCCACATATTCACTCTGCTGACACCATTATTGGGCCTAACCAAGTGAGTTATAAGATCAAGAATACATATTCCTGTGCCTCCAGAAATATAATCTATGCTATCATGTGCCGAAAGTGTCCGTCTGCTATGTACATTGGACAAACGTCTCAGACATTTCGCCAAAGAATCAATGCCCACAAAACAGACATTAGACAGGATCACAAAGAAAAAACAGTTGCTTGTCATTTCAACCAGAAAGGACACTGTCGGAATGACCTGCTAACCTGCATCCTACTTCAGAAGACATTCAAATCTGCACTTGAAAGGGAATCCTCTGAACTGGCATTCATGCTAAAATTCGACACTCTCCGCAGGGGAATTAACAAAGACTCCAACTATCTTACCCATTACAAAGATAGCTTCCCCAATTATCACCTCTAATACTATTAACTCACAGACATTTCCCCTTCCCCACCTCTAATATCATTAACTCACTGGCATTCACCTTCCTTCCCCCCCCCCCCCCCTTACATCCCCCTTCTGTTCTGAAATGTGATTTGTCCTTTTCATGTGTGTTCATTTTTTAAAAATTGTATCCTTTGGTATATATGGTTGTGACTATTTTCTTCCATTATTTGATCTGAGGAAGTGGGTCTGGCCCACGAAAGCTCATCATCTAATAAACCATCTTGTTAGTCTTTAAAGTGCTACATAGTCCTGTATTTTGTTTCAGCTACACCAGACTAACATGGCTACATCTCTATCACTATGCTAATGTAGAGACTGCCACACCAGGAGGGAATGAGAGTTGGGAAGTGTGTTGTGGGTGAGAACCGTATTCTAAACTGTCCTGGTTTGGAAAGGAATAAAGTGGTACTGTCTCAGACAAGAAGACACAACAAGTATTCTCCCTTGACTCTGCATGCCCCCACAATAATACAAGCTCTATAACTCTGAAAAACATGTTTTACTGGGGCAGAACTGCAAACATAGGCTTAGGTATCTTTTAACTTATGGGTTAGTAATGTATTAACTATTTACATTGTACAGTGGAGGGTCAAAAATTCACTGAGATCGTGCAGGCTTATGAACATGAATCACTCTGAACAGCTGTACAGAGCTGGGAAGGGTAGGGGGCTAAAAGTGTGTGTGTGTGTGTATAATACTATAGGCATAGGTGAACTGTCTTGTAATTCTGTAAGTACCTAAGAGATTGAACGATCTGTTTATTTTAAAACATCTGCTGGCTTATATCCAGAATTTCTCCCACGCCAAAAAGGCATCATCCCACCTTGCGTTTTCTGGATGGGCTGTGATTATTTGTATTACAGCCATGCTTCGAACCAGTTGTGGAACCAAACCTAGAATGAAAAATGGTCTCTGCGCCCAAACAAGAATGAATTTGGAAGTCTGTAAACTTGTATTCTTTTGGGGTGGAGATGGAAGGAAGGAAGGAATCTTATTACAAGTTTTCCTCATTGAAAATATGTGTGTGACGGGGTGCGGTCACAGAAGACCCCTTGGGGGTGCTTCCTGGGGTTGCTGCCACGGCCATTGCCACTCCCTCCCCCCCACTCTATGGGGCTTCCCACTGCCTGGTCCTACTGGGCCAGCTCCACTGGTCTCCTCCAGCCAAGGCCCCGAGCTGAGCTCCCAACCCCCACTAAGAAGCAGTATAGACACTGAACCTCTTCAATTCAAGGAGAGTGCAGTTTGGGGCCTAGCTTCCTGGGATACCACTCCCCAAATGGAATCATACCCCAAAGAATTAGGTAAGCCACCTTTACAGTGAAAGGGGGAATGTACACACTGGTTGTCCCCCTCCCCCCCCCAGGTAACAATTATTTACACTGGGTTGATAGAAATAAAAGTGATTTTTACTAAGTAGAAGCAGTAGGATTTAAGTGATAAGTGAGAACAGGCAGAGCAAAGTAGGTTACAAATCAAAAGAAACAAAAATGCTTAGCCAATTCTACACTAAAATCTTGTTAAAAACTTACTCAAACTCATCTTAACCACTTTTCCAGCTGCCCCTCTAAACCAGTGCTGTCTCCCTACTCTGGGGTCTTTGTGACGGACATCCCCACCTATGCTTTATGAAATGGACGTATGGACATGAACAGGGCTTGCTGAGCTGCGGCGAGCCTCGCTTGCCAGCCACGCTGTCCGGCATTCTGCGCATGCGCAGATCGTTCTGTGCATGTGCAGATCGGCCTAACCCGGCTCTTCTGGGATGTAATCTACTTGCTACGAGTGAGTAGATTACATAGATTGTCGAGCCCTGGACATGAATATACATAATTCAAAGGTGCTTTGAGTGAATTATTTCATGTAGCCCAACAATCTTCATGTCATGATCCACTGGTCCTGTTTATCTAATATATGTATCATTTGTGTGTGTAAAATTAGACATATGGAGTGGAGAATACTTTGTGGGTTCCAGTTGTGTGAATGAGAGACATAAGAGGGAGACATAAGAGGGTGTTGCCTTCAAAGTCTTGATGAGCAACTGTTAAACAATGTCTTTGGTCCTTAAGTCTGAGCAGTGGTTGGTAGAGCGTGGCCTCAATTCCTTAACAAAAAGAATAGGAAAGCAGAGGCTAAGGTCTTTTGGCTGGGCTGCACCTGAAGGAAAGGAGCCAAAGACCCCAAGGTAGGGAGACAGCCCTGGTTTAGAGGGGCAGCCTGGATAAGGCTGTATTTGTGATGATCCATTTTATCTTAAAAGTATCTTGCTCTGATTTATTTATGGAATTTAGAGGAAGCGTGAGGTAAAATTTAAGTATATGAGGAACCTACCTCCAAAGTGAGGAGAATTTTTCCATGCATGTAAGGAGATCATGCATGATCCAACTTGATAATAGTTGGTCCTTCCTCTTGGGGCAGGCTAGTCTGAAACTGAATGAATGAAAAAAGCATTAAAGTAAGCAGACTTGTTTTCCCAGGCTAAAAATACTACCACCGAATCCTGATTTGCAGACTTCCCTCCAAGTTGGTGTAAGTTAGGGATGTAAAATCCCATTTAATTGGTAAACCAGTTAAATTTAACTGGTAAACCGATTAGCGGGTGGGTGGAGGGGGAGGGGAGATCCATGCCTGGTGCAGCCAGGCTGGCGTGCCCTCCTTCTCTCCATGCTGCAGACAACTGGAGTAGTTAGTCTGCAGGAGACACTCCCTCCACCCGGTGGGGCTGGAGCGAGCAGCCCCTGCCTGCGGCATGTGGGGAGCCTCTCCAGTCACTACCTTTTAACTAGAACCAGTAACCATCCCTCATTAGGCGGGATGCTTACCAGTTAACCTTTCACATATCTAGTGCAAGTACTTCTCACTTGTTAGCATTCTTCCCTGGCCCTTTCAAGCGGTCTTTTTTTTTAAGAAGAAGTTGTCGGGCCCTCAGTGTGGTGTCTGATTGTTTGTTTGTTTGTCCTCTGCAGGTGCTGTGAAGCAGTCGATGTAATTTGAAGAAAATTTATAAGAACAAATGGCTTTAGCTGGCTGCCCAGACTCCTTTTTACACCATCCTTACCGGATAGTAAGTTTTTAATTGTGGGGTTTTTGTTTGGTTTTTTTTGAAACCTTGCATTGTAATTTTGATGGTGCTGACATGAAACTGAAGATTTAGTAGCTGTCTACTAGTACTCTGAATTTGAGCGGTATTTTGTAGCAGTGACTCTGACATCAGCTGTGGACCACCTATTCATGAACCCACATATGCCAAATAAGAGCTATTTTAAGCTAACGAAATAGGCAATATTGTTAGCTAAGGACCTATTTTACCCTCAGATCTTCTATTTGTGTTGCTGGCAGAGTGACATGCAACAGAGTGACAGGCAACAGCACCCATGAACTGTGGGAATTATCTGTCCCAGCAAACGGTACCAGTGTCTTCTGCGTCTTAAACAGAAACAGGAAATGCCAAGACTGCCATATTGGATCAGATCACTGGTCCATTTAGTCCAGAACCTAATGGTGGCCAGTGCTAGGTGATTCAGTGGAAGGTGTAAAGCCTTGTAACGGAAAAAAAACAGAACATATATTTTTTGGTTGTTCACTCCAATCCCTATGCAGTTACTGTACTTAGCGTAATATACCTGCAGATGAGTTCTCTAGAGTTGGGACTATGTTTTCCTCTGTGTATGTTTAGTGCTTAGCACAACAGGAACAGAGTGTTAGGCCTAAAAGCCTAGGGAAGTAAATATGAAATACAAGTAGTCGTACCTTGTCTAGTCCTCTGTCTCAACAGTAATGTTTCTTTCAGGAGTGATTTCCCCACTTAAGTGATAGATACTATTTGGAGAAAAATTCTGTATTGGATGAATAAAAAAAGGGGCTTTTTAGTTTAGAAAAGAGGAGACTAAGTGAGGGATATGATTGAGATCTATAAAATCATGACCGGTGTGGAAAATGTAAATAAAGGAAAGTAATTACTCATTCCCATAACAAAAGAACTAAGCTTCACCAAATGAAACAAAAAGGTGTCAGGTTTAAAATAAACAAAAGGAAGTATTTCTTCCACAGGTTAACTATGCATTGTGTGAATTCCTTGCCAGAGGATGTTGTGAAGCCAGGACTTTAACAGGGTTCATAAATAAGCTAGATAAATTTATGGAGGATGGGTCCATCAGTGGCTATTAGCCAGGGTGGGCAAAAGCTTATCGGATAGTCAACATGCTAGTTGACAAGTTGCTTTTCCCCCTACGCCCTAGCTGCCTCTATCAGAAAGAGGCAGCAAGGAGGTGCTTTCACATGGTGCTGCTATTTTGAAATGCCATGTGCAGCCCAGTGTCTGCCGCTTTGAAATGCCGTGTGCAGCCTGGGGGAATCCCAGCTGGCCTCAGGCTGCACGTAGTGTTTCAAAGTGACAACACCATGTGGAGCCCAGGGTCAGCTCCCTGCTGACTCTGGGCTCCATGTGGTGTTGCCTCTTTGAAATGCTATGAAGAGCATGGGGCCAGTGTGGGACTGCTTGACTCCCTCGCTGGCCTCATGCTCTCCATAGCACCTTCGCCTTTGAAGTGTAGCAACAGTCCTAGGGCTGTTGCTGCACTTCAAAAGTGGAGGCACCCTTCTGAACCGATGCAAATTGCATCGACTATTCGATTAGCCAATTAATTGAAATTTTACACCCCTAGAATGGTGCCACTAGCGTCTGTCAGAAGGTGGGAATGGGCGAGAAGGAATGGATCACTGGATGATTAGATGCTCTGCTCACTCCCTCTGAGGCACCTGGCATTGGCCACTGTCGGAAGAGAGGACATTGGGCTAGATGGACCTTTGCTTTGACCCACTGTGGCCCTTCTTATGTTCTTATGTCAATAAGAATCAACCTTAAAGTCCTTTTGACCTCTTTCAGAGTTCTGAAAAAACTATGCTGGATGTCTTCAACAAAGAATAAGACTGTTCTGTAAAATGTCTGTCTCTTTGACATGGCATTGACTTCATTCCTCTGTCCCCTTTTTGAGGAAGTCTTGGATAAATTTGGCTGGGTTCCATCTTCATTAGTGCACCAGTGAAACAGTTTTTTCAGTCCAGTGGGCTCAAACTTAGTCTTGACTCTAAACTGGAGAAGGTGGTGAGCTGAGCATGACCAACGTGTAATCATAACATCCAGTCACTTCACATTACACAACCATTATCCTCCTCAGAATGCCAAGTCCAGTGGTGCTGATGGTCATGGCTCTCAGATTCCCTCCAACACAGCATGCAAACAACTCTAAGGTATCTTCTCTTGAGACTCTATTTTGGTCCCATCAAACCCGTCACACTAGTGTGAATTATTTCTCTTTGCAGTTCCTGCTTTATCATGAAACTTATCTAGTGGTATATGTAACTGACTCCTCATGGGGCAACAGTGCTAAGCCCAGGAGATTATATCCATTGAGCAAAAGGAGAAGAGAAACTTCCTTACCTTACGGTTGGAGCAGATTTGTATCTCAAGTCGACCAATGAAAAGAGGGAGGCAACTACTCATTGTGCTAGCATGGGTCACATATTTGCTGCTTAGCACTCTTCCTCCTAAAACTGTTTGAGGAAGTTTAATTTAAATTTTCTATTTCTGTGGGGAGGGAAGGTTCAATAACTCCAGCAAGTTTGGTTCTTCATTCCATTGGCTCAGTTATTTATTGGTCCATCAGGTGCACTGTATTTAAACAGACCTCTTCTTGAGGTTTTTAAAGTAATTGCATTATTTCCAACACCAGGTATTCTAAAAAACCTGTAACATATTCTCAAATTTGTCAAGTATGTGTGGGAAGGTATTTTTTTGGTATTTTGATCTGAGTTTTTAGATACACTTCCAGGTTTTTCTTGACAACCATTCGGATTATAAAATGAAAGCTGAGATTCCCTTGTGGTAGGTTGTCTCCAGGAGCTGGAGCTCTAAGGAAAAAAATATTGAGTCTTTTTTTTTTGAGATGATACAATCCCAAGAAGTTCGCAACACTGGTATTTTTAATTCAACTCTTCTGTAGATTTTTATACACTTTCATATGCCACATCCTCTTCTCCCTCTCCCCACCCTAACCCCACCCACTGCTGTAGACAAAAGCAGTGCACCTTAGGAAACTAGCTGACTAAAAAGCTTCATAACAATTACTTGAGACTGCAGGAATAGCAATGCCTGCTGTAGGTTGGCTCCTCTGCACCTACTGGTCTCCAGAGGAGGGAGTGAGAGAATGCATCCTGTTAAATTTTACACAGTATTTCCTGGCACAAATATTTACTGTGTGCTAGCGTTCCTGAAACGAGTGCTTGAATCTACTACAAAGACTGGCTTTGAAAAATCACTCTCAACTAATGTGTCTGCTGTGCAGAATTAAATTGGCTTTAGAGGGTAAAGAAAAAAAACTTGTCTCCTCCCCCCATTCCTAATAAGCTTGATCAGATTAAATTTGACTTACAAAATTGGATGCTGAGCCAGCATTGTCTTGGTTAAAAGCCAGAAGAAGGGTATACATTCTAAGTTTATAGTGAGAACTACTGCTGTAGTGGTTGTCGTCTTTTATACATCCTCTGTGGACTTTAAGGCTGTGTCTACATTGGCAAGATTTTGCGCCAGAACTATGCAAACGAGGCTAAGTGTGGAATATCGCTGAACCTTATTTGCATATATAATGACCCACCATTATATATGGTGTTATTCCTGAAAATAATAAGCGTAGTGGCATTGCGCAAGAGGGTTTTTCTTGCGCAAGAAGGGGCAGTGTAGACAGCTCCTTCTTGCGCAAGAGCCTCTTCCACAAACTTAGCTGTCAGGTTACATTATAACTTGCCTCAAGATGTTAAAAATAGTGCAGAAGAAAACCAAGAACATATTCAGTCTCTTGGGAATGCCATCCAGGGATCTGTTCACCTTTCAAGCAAAAAGGAAATGCATCTTGTATTGTTGCAGGAAAGTCTTAGGTCATCACTTCTAGGACAAAGCTCTGTTTTATCCTTGGTTAGACCAGTTCATTGGTGCTTTCCATCTGCTAAGTTCTACGTGCAGTTTGGCAGGACTGGTCATCCTGATCTCTTCCCCCTTGTGGTGTAGACCGTTTTGGTTCCCCAATCTCTAATGTATGTCATCCTGAAAACCCCTTGCGCAAAAAGAAATGGCAGAAAATATGCTAATGAGATTTTGACTCATGCAAATGAGTCCCGCATTAACCTATTTTTTGCTGGAAGATCTCACAGCGTAGACATAGCCTTACTAATAGAACAGACTCTACCAGATGTTACCTACCTAAATGAAATCACTCCTGGGTACATCAGCAAGGCATTCTCTGTGAAACTGCAGATATTCCTTTCATCTTGGACTTTATCCCCTCTTTAAAAGACATTGGGGTGTGCCCATAAGCTTCTTTTGAGCCCTTGTGGCAACTCATGCATAACATCCACCTTCCAAGAGCTACTTGGCCTTCAGTCTTTGCACAACCACTGACCAATAGATCTGGAATATTGCTTCTTCCTCCTTAAGTGCTGTTTGGTAATCACTTGACAATGGAAAGCAAGGAGAATTATCACTCAAAGAAGAGGAGGAAGTTACCTATAACTGGAGGCTGTTTTGGTAAGGTCCCTATCAGTATTCCACTACTTGCCCTCCTTCCCCTCTCCTGCAGCACTTATCTTATTTGTCCTGGTGAAGGAAGTAGAAAGACAGTTGAGCTACCTTGCCATTTATCATCTTGGATGGAGGCATGAGATGAACCAGGGCACATTCGCAGACCAAGAATGTTCCTTTCAAGTTCTTTAGTTCTGTGGTGCACATGCATAATCAATAGTGGAATAGAGATGGGGACCAAATATCTCAAAATCCCCAGTTACAGTTAAGTAACCTCCTTTTACCTACACTGTGGTATCACCTTTAAGCTAACTCCTTACTTGCCTTTTTTCTTCCTTTACCTGTTCAGATTGTCTGGTTACCAATTATATTGATCCAGATCTTTATCTTTTAAAGTAAACTATAGGTCTCAGGCCAACTTCACTAGTTTTATAGTATTTGCTGCTTTAGAAGCCGTTTCTAAGAGCTTGCTTGCATGGGGGTTTTTCTTTACTGAATCAGGAACTTGCACTAAGTTGTTCAATCTGAGTGCATTCCCCTGGAAACTATCTCTAGCTTTGTGGAAAAAATCAATACCGTCTTTCAGTGGTTTTCAGGGGTCCTGTCCAAAGTCTCTAACTCTTCAGTAAAAATTCAGCAGTGAGAATTGGCAGCATTTGTCTTCAGTTCCTGGAAATTCAGAACATAGTTCCAGAATTTCTCAGAAAAAGGGGATGACTTTGTTTCCGTTCTTTTGCAATCTGTAGCCACAGCAACATTTATACATGGGGACTTGAACTCTCAGAAAAGATTTAATTTCTTAACTGTTGATTGTATAGCTAGATCAAGTTCCAGTGACCTCCCAAATGTCTTATTTCTGTGCACTGTAGTTTAAACTAATTTAGGGATGTCAGATGGCTTTTGTTTTTTGTAGGAGATCAGACTAGGTAACCACAAGGAAGCCTTGGAACTTTATTTTGAATCTTAATTCTTTTTCAGTGTCACATAGTGTTTGGAATCTAAAATTCTAAACCCACAACTAGGATTTTGAGACTTCAGTTGGCTTATTTTCCTGCCTCCACACTATGCTAATGTGAAAAGGGGACAACTTTGAAATATATTAGTGTTTATTTTTATTGGGCTTAATTCACATTAGAGGGAAGACTTGTTTGAGCAATTTCCAAAGAATACTTAAACATTAAATGGAAAAATGTGATCTTTTTTCTTTTCTTTCCATATAGGCTCAGAAACATTGATTTCAAGATCAAGCAGATAGGAGAATAGGATTTTGAACTTAACATTGACAAAGCTTTAGGCTACTCTACAGTAGAAGCATTTCAATGACTGATTTATGCAATTACATGTAGACTTGAAGCTTGACTGTATGGATAGAAATTAATCCCCCTTTTGCCTGAAAAACTTTTTTTCTCTTTACTTTTTTTTAGTAGAAAAAAATTGAGCTTAACATTTTCTTAAAATAAACCCATATAAAATTGCTAAAGCCTAAACCTATAATCAATCATTAAAATTCAAAATGCAAAATAATATTTAGTACGTACTTGTTGCCAAATTTTAAAGAAAGTCAAATCTCTAGTCTAGTGGAGGTCACTAACCAAGCACCTGGAACCAGAATTTGTTGAAGCCCTGAATCAGCTTTTGACAGCAGTTCTTTTACAGCTGCATACAGGAGAATATTTTGTTAATTTACTCAGCTAGTCTAATTGAATGACTAATTTATTCAAAGTTTAGAAATTAAATGGGAGATGGAAATGGGGGGGAAGCTTATCTTCCACTTTTCGAGTAAAATAGGGGTATAAGAGGACAAGATTTGGGAGTTCTAAAATTATGAATGATGTAATTATTAGTCATAAAAATGTCACTTCACTAAATACAAAGAATACTTCCTTTTGTTTAAGAGATCAGTTAGGTTTACATGCAAAAGAAGTTCTGTTAACTTTGTTATATTTCCAGCACATTTATTTATTAAAATATTCAGTTTTTGTGCATTTTTAATTGAATTTGAATTTCTGTATGACTAGACACAAATCACAAGTGAAAAGGTTAACTCCGCTCTGGTAAATAAGAAAGGCATCCTTCACCATTTTCTAAAATAAAGAACGCACACAAAAATTAGAGAATGGTGAAGAATGCCTTTCTTATTTACCAGATTGTGGTTAATTTTTTAAAATTTTGATTTAAATCAAAGTTTCCTGACCCCTGATTTTACATATTCATTAAAATCAATGACTTGAATTAAATCAATCCATCCTGGTCTCTAGTCACTAAGCTAAGAGAGGAGGCGAGAATTCACCACTGTTTAAAAGGCTTCAGTGGAATTGCATCCATAAGTTAGTGGAGAACTGTGACAGATTTCCAAGAATGTAGTGTGTATGGTACGATCCACTCTTTCTTGATTATCAGTATCATACCAAAATTGCTACAATTGTCCTAGATTGACTTATTTTATTTGTGGATTGAGTAGTTTTGGTATGTGAGGGGTGAAATAAAGTGTCCCAATGAAGAATTCATTTTAGCAGAAACATCCAGTTTGCTCATATTCACAATACAAAATGACCTCTGCCTTACCAGATGCCAGAAGTCTCATCCATCAAACTCCAAGTACTTCCATGCAACCCAATTCCATCTATACACTGGAAAAACACCAAAGGGTGGCACATGAAATACATGTTGAGTATGAAATAAAATTTGTTACAAAAGTAAACAAACATTTGACTGTTTCTATTTTAAATATATCATTTGAAAAATTATTTAAATGTGCCAAAAATTTTATAGTTCACTGTAACAAAGTGCCAAACCAGGAGATGTTGCTCTAGAACTTTGGCCTGGTTTACTACAAAGTACACAGAGCTGTAGAAGAAGGTATGTATGTTTGGCACTCAGCTGAAAGCTTGGCAGTTTGGTATCAGCTGAAAGCTGTTTGGAGACAGCGTAATTAACTGTTGTCATATAAACACTATGGCAAACTATTCTCCAAACTCCCCTAAATTTAGATTTGAATAAATACTGTTGGATTTTCTAATGTTCTGCAATCTTAAATAGACAGGAATTTAGATTTTATAGAACTTGACATCTAGTTCGGCTTTTTATGCTACATAACAGCTAATGTGTGGCAACCTTAGTGTACAAGTATGTTTTACTATGCTTGAGCCTCACCAACTGGAAAACACAATAGAGGCTTTGAATTGCATCATTTTTCTATGTATATTATGAAGAAACAACAGTGTTGAAATAGCACTCCTGGCAGAGCTGGAAAGATATCAGCTTTTTGAAATGTGGCATGGATACGCAGATTTTCTTCTTTGAGTGATGGTCCCTATGTGTCTTTTATATGTGGGTATGCATGCGTCAGAGTCTAGAAATTCTTCAGAGAAGTGTCTGTTGGCTCATACATATGCAGTAACTCTGTTCGTGCTCCCGACTTACGGTAGAAGAGACATTTGTAGATCAACAACTTTCCAGTTCCTTTTTGAGGATGGCATGGCATGCGTCAGAATCATGTCCCCTTTCACTTACAGTGCTCCCTCACTCCTCAGTGGGGAGCAGTCTACTCAGCTGCAATGTCTCAGGGGGTTTCATCATTGGCTTTGGATCACCACAGTGGGGCCGAAGTGTCAGTGGTCCATAGGTCTAGGCCTGTCTGGTGGAGGCAAATGCACCGTAACAGTCTGGGGCCTAACCCCAGTGAAAATTCCCCACAATAGAGCTGACAGCAAATAACTGGCTGTCAGTTAGCTGTAGACTCTTAGGGTGTGTCTAGACTACATGCCTCCTTCGACGGAGGCATGTAGATTAGCCAGATCGGAAGAGGGAAATGAAGCCGCGATTAAAATAATCGCGGCTTCATTTAAATTTAAATGGCTGCCCCGATCTGCCGATCAGCTGTTTGTCGGCAGATCGGGGGAGTCTGGACGCGATGCCCTGACAAAGAAGCCTTTCTTCATCGACACAGGTAAGCCTGGTTTCACGAGGCTTACCTGTGTCGATGAAGAAAGGCTTCTTTGTCGGGGCATCGCGTCCAGACTCCCCCGATCTGCCGACAAACAGCTGATCGGCAGATCGGGGCAGCCATTTAAATTTAAATGAAGCCGCGATTATTTTAATCGCGGCTTCATTTCCCTCTTCCGATCTGGCTAATCTACATGCCTCCGTCGAAGGAGGCATGTAGTCTAGACACACCCTTAGTGGGGTTGAGTTGGGAATAAGCTTTAGCCTGGGCTTCTAGGCTTAGGCAGCCAGCGCAGTGTAGTGGAGCAGAAAAGGGGAGAGCCCACACAGTCTAGGGGCTCAAACAGGCAGGCCATATGGAGTGCTAGTAAGGGGGGGAAGTTCCTGGTGCACAGGCTTCCTGGCAAAGGGTGGGAGTAGCAGTGAGACATGTACCATTAAATTTCTAGTTTTACTGTAATAAAGCACCAAACCAGGAGGGTTTGGTTGCTCTAGAACTTTGGCCACCCTGCTTGACTGCGTCCCAGGCCAGGGCCCTAACAGTGGCTGGGTTGGCCGGGATCCAGTCATAATCCATGAACTGAGACAGCTAGCTCGGCATAAAGCCATTTGTCAGTTTCCCCAGGGCTCTTTCTTACCTCCCTCTGGTTTGGTACCTTTGACTTCCAATTGGGGGTGTTAAATATTGGTTAATTGAATAGTCAAGTAACCTCATGAATTCTTATTGGTTAGTCAACTATTCTATAGTCCCTTGGGGCAGGGCCAGCGGCAGTGCAGGATGCCAGGTGGGAGCTAGTCTGCGAGGGGAACCAGTTTAAAAACGAGTTCCTTTTGCTGACCATCTGTTTGTTTGTTGCCCTGTGCTGCTGCGTCTGATAGAGGCAGCAGTGCGGGGTGGCAGTAGCCCCTTTTTTTTAAAGGGGGGTGAGGGGGAAGTCTGAGCTCCCGGACCCAGTGCGAACTGGAATTGAGCTGGGCTGCCTGCCCACCCGGCTCCTAATACACTTTAAATGCAGAGTCACAGTGGGGGGGGAGGGGAAGGTCCTGGACCTGGACCTGGACCTGGTGTGAGCCAGAACTGAGCTGGGCTGCTGGCCAGCCTGCTAAAAATTGTATTGGTTGGGGGTGGGGGAAATGCATGTAGTCTATAGCACTAACCTATAAGCTTTTGTTTACTGGTTAATCGACTATACTCTTGGGTACTTCAGGCTATTCAGCTGAAGGTAGTCCAGGAACCTCCTCCATGGGGTCAGTTTCCTCTGCGGGCCAGGGGATGACCGGGTGCAAGTTCCCCTCCTGGGTGCTGCAACATGGCAGGGCAGTGCTTCTCTGTGGGCTTCAGTCCAGCTAAGCTGTGGGACCTTTCTTTTATACTTCTGGTCTTGTCCAGAACTTCTGGTTGCCATTCTGCTGGGTATAACCTGCACCCATCCCTCAGGGATTGCAGGTATCAATTTATTTGATATCCATCAATCCTCCTTTCTAACCTTATTGGGGTCCATGGGATCCTTATGGCAGGTGTCTAGGCCCATTTTAGTATGTGTACTGTTTCTCTCACCAGCCAGTTGCATTGGTGCATGAGAAGGAAGAGGAAGAACTGGATCTGCAGGTATTGATGGTTCCAATGGCTGCCCCTTCATCATCTCTGGACTAAATGGTCATTCCTTCTTCCCCCTCTCCACTGGATGACTGTTACAAAAGTGTAGCCAGTGAGCTACAGATACCATTACAGGAGGTCCAGGTACAGACTGTACAGTAATCCCATACCTGGACAATTTGCTCCTGGTAGGCTGGTCTCATCAAGAGGCCATGTTGGTGACAAGGGTTTTTATAAACTTTTGGCAGCTCTCAGCATTTCCCAAAGTGTTACCTAAAGAGTCTCACTTTTTAAGGGCAAGAGCATATTTCTCCCCTCAGAAAGTCTGTAAGGACTGAGCACCCTGATTTCACACATCCCTCAGACCATGAATGACAGTGCACAAGTGCCTCTGACTGTTGGCTGCATGCATCTATGACTTCTTCACTAGTCTCCATTTAAGGTGCCTGCAGGTTTGCCTCCTGTCAACCTATTGAGCTACAAAAATCACATCAACTCAGATGCAGTTTGCGATTGGAAGTATTGCACGTGTCTTTGTTACTAGCTTCTCCATAATGGCCTCCAGTCTGAATACAGCTTACTTACTGTATTGCTCATGTGAGTCATTGGCAACCTCCATTTCTTCAAGTGGTGGTTGCGATGTGTAACTGAGGTTCTTCAGATGTGTGGGGTTCCTTCATCCTCTTTGCTGTGCTTCATACTGAATTGTAGTTAGAAGAGGAACTGGAATGGGTGTTGGCTGGCTGCACACTCTATTTCAGCCTTGATCTGGAGCATGTGGAAAGCTACTTGGGCCAGTGGATGCTGCTCTGAAGAATTTCTAGGCCCAGGCCTAGAGCATGCATGCCTATATGTGGCATAGAGATAGGGATCACACATCTCAAGTAACATGCCTTTCTGTTTGTAGCACTCCTCTTTGTCTATGTGGTGACTGCTGTGTTAAGAATATCCCGTATTTGATGTAATACAGTGGGCACAAAGAAGGACACAGCAGCTATTGATAAATCCATATTGTCTCTGACACAAACTTGTGAAATCTGCCTTCAACATGTAACTGAATGCAAAGTGTAAATATGTGTTTACAAATAAACCGTCAACCACAGAGTAGGTTTTGCTCAAGCATAAATGTTGCTGGATTTCTAACCGCTGTGCTCTCTAGTGCAGTGGTTAATAGAGCCATAGAAGAATTGTTTTCAGCTTTCTGGTGTATTAAGAATGGTCAGGGAAAATGGTGTATTTTAAAATCAATGGAATATTAAGTCATGTGCTTCTTTCAGGGTTTAGAGGTGACTAAGAAATTGCCCCTTTTTTCCACAGATCCGAGCTGAATGTATTATCTAAAAAGTAGTTTTTTGTTTCAAAGAACTCTGTAGAGATCGGACTCTGTGATGTTGACTGAATCATCAGTTGTGTGTGTGATGTCATCTATTTAAGAAATACTCAGTTTAGATTTACACATGAATTTAGTTTAAAGATTTTTTTTTCAGCAGTTCTAATTAAGAATTGTTCCCACCAACTGGTTTACAAAAGCTAGTATGTTGTTTCATCTGGAGCAGTGGTTTTCAAACTCTTTGGCCGATGGGTCACCCGGCTCAGAGCAGACCTTTCCACGGACTATCACCTACTAAAGAAAACTCCGTCGTTAATTACATAATTGCAGAATGGCTCAGACGTTAGTGCTGCAGTAAGAAAGGAGATATTAATCAAAAATGTTAAACAGACCTAAGCACTTTAACTTTCCCATGTTGGTTTACCAAACTTCATTTTTAAATGAAGTATAATATTAATTTATGTCCAACACAAAACATTTCAACACTGTTTCTGTTTATGCCATGGGTGAGCAACCTCTTTTGGGTCAGCAGCCACTGACCCACAGAAAAATCCGTCGGGGACCACACAAAGTCAGAAGCAAAAAAACCCCCTCCAAAACCCCCAACCCTCACTGATGTGCCCACCCCAGCTGAGACACCTCCCTCCTCTGGTGCTCCAGCTCTACAGATGGGAAAGGGACAGGGAGGACTGAGGTTCCAATAGACCATATTAACTCTTCTGGGGTTAATGGATTTTGTGCCCCCTCCTCCCCGAGGGGTGGGACCAACAACAAGGGGTTCAGTGTGCAGGACAGGGTACCAATAAGTGGGATAGGGATGGGGGTACAGTGAGTGAGATAGGGCGGGGGCAGAGCGGAGGAGGCTTTGCATGCTCCCCCAGGCCCTAATTGGCCTGGGGGTGGGGTAGCAGCAGGACCTCCGTGGGCCAGATCCACCCGCTTGTTGGGCCGGATCCGGCCCATGGAGGCCCTTTTGCCCAGCCCTGGTCTAGATCTCTATTTCTCAACCTTTCTGGTCTGCAACCCACAATATCCCAGAGTTTCCATTACCCATCATATTGTACATTCCTTTGCAGCATCAAAGGAGACGGAGAGATTTGGGTCATGAAGCAGGAAGAATCCATAGTTGCAGATCTCATGAGAAGTTGCAGGTGATAAAGCCTGTGTTGATCTTTTGGTGGATGGTTCAGGTCAACTGATGCTGAACAGGAGACTGGAAAAGCTTGCTCAGTCTTATTTAGTAATTTTATAGGAAAGGTGTCTGAGTTGTATGAAGCCGTTTAGATTGTTGATATCCTTTCAGACCTACAAAGATTACTGCTTTTTCCAGCAGACTGTTGACATTTGACCCTTTCAGAGGGTCTACAGGGAAACATTAATAGTCTGTTACTTTTTGTGGTGCCAGGCTCTAGGTTAAGTACAGTCAGATTCCATATGAAATCAAAATGATTTGTGAGCTAAGAAATGGCCCTGGCAAAACATTTGTCATCTTGTTTCTTGGTTTTTTGTGCTTGCGAGACACAATTGTAAGCAAATATTTTTGCTTGTTTTTTTTCCTCCAATTTTCTAATTCATCCCATTAATTTTGAAAACTGCTAGGAGAACTTTCTGGGATGATTTTCCTAGGGCCAGAACAAACTGTTCACAGGAATAAAGTTAATGAATCTTTCTTAAATTCTGATATTCTATGAACAACTTAAGATGTCATTCCCTGTTCTAAGAACACCAGCATTGATTAAAAAAAAAACCTTCTTGATTTCTGTCCAATGGTTAGTTACACAAAATGTGATATGAGACTATTAGGCTGTACTTTAACTGCCTGATTAACAAACTCTAATGAAATATTGTGTATTCCCATCTGCTTATCTTCTGAGTAGGATCTTCTCCAGATTAGTAAACTTCTAACAAGCTGATTACTGAATAGCTACAGGACTGCCAATATGAGTACTAACATGGAAGCACTCGTATTGGCAGTCGTCCATGTAACTCTGCCTCCTTAATGGAGAAGAGAAATTGGAGGACTTCTCCCAGAACCATTTCACAGTTCAAACAATGTTTATAGAGTATGAGATGTAAGGGAATGCAACTTTTGTCTAGTTAACAGAGTCATTCTCATGCCAAAAAAAGTGCATCTTTGACCCGTGCTAGCTCCTAGAGAGAGCTTTTTGAGGGAAGATCAAGAGGCATTTTTTAAAAAAGAAATGGCATAGTATAAAAGCCATGTTTAATATTGAAGTAATATTGCTTTTCATGGCAGACAGGTTTAAAATGGGACTATTCCATCCATTCAGTAAGGAACAAGGGAATGATGTGGGATTGTTTTCATGTGTTATTTCATGAGTCGTTTTCAAAGGCCATGCCCATGCTAAGCATTCATATACGCCTATCTAGAAACCAACCACTTATGCCTTTGGTCAAAAGAAGGAAGCTAAACATTTTCATAGGTTGTTTTCATCGTCTCTTTATTAAGTGAGGTAAGATATCTTAAATTCTAAGTGAACTTGCTAGTTTAAATGCAGAGAATCCTGCAGAGTAGAGTCTTCTAGTTACATAGATAAAAAGAAGCTGTAAGTGCAAGCTTTCCGACTTTACCACAAGATGTTTAATTAGTGGTAGGCCCCATTTGTTTCTCTGTTTGTATAGCGTATATAGCAGTAATAAGGCAGCTGGGTATTGCTGCAGTACTGACATGGAATGAGTGACAAGATAAAAGTGTAGCCTTATTGTTGTGGGCACCTGCAGCTTGACTTCTGTGCAGTGTCACAAAAGAAATACCTGTTATCTCAAATCTTGCTCTGGAAGAATTAGATGAACTCATCTTTCCACACTGGGAAGATACTGAATAGCTAAGAGAGCCTTCATCTATTTACCATCCTTAGATCGATCCCTTTCCCATTCCTTACATGTTTGTTTGCATGTCTGAACTTTAAAAAACAAACAAACTAACCCAACAAAACGAGAAATTCTCCCTTCAGTGCAAGTTCTACCCTCTTGCATGTGTACATTTAAGAAGTTGAATGTTCCCTTTGCACAAAGAAGCTTCATGGGAAATAAATAATACACAGGGTTAGTTTTTCAAACTCTAGCTTTATCCATGGAGCACAAACTTTATTTTTTTTTGTCTTAATTTTTTACCAAACTGTGCAACTTTAGCTCACCCTTTGCTTGGAAAGGACTAGAGGTTTGGTATAAATGGTTTATTTGCTGTGTTCTTTCTTGCCTATATCCTGATGATCTCCATTGTAATAAAATACTCTAGGTTTTCCCCCTTCCATTTCAACCTTCTGTCTTGTGGCTAACTTAATGTAAAGGCTAGAGTAACATAATTTTGGCTTTATGTACAGTTCAGACCAAAATGTAAACTCTTAAAATTGCCAGTGTAGAAGGGGGAAGAAAACACTAGTAGTAAACGGAAAACAATTTGAGTTTATTGGTGCTTTACATATTGCATGTTAAACAATGACATGAGACCGAGTGCTATCTCTGTCCCATGATGTTGGCTCCATTTTTTTTAAACATAATTTTGGAAAGTAGAGGGAATCTGACAGTCCTTCATGCTTGAGGCCCCTGCTTTAATAAAGCGCTTTAGTTATTAGCACAAGTAAATAGTTGTCCATTTATGCTCATTAATGCATATTAGTCATGCAGTAAATACTGTCATTTTGGCACATACCCTAGAATACTAAACACTTCTGCACAGTTATGGGGGGATTCAAACACAAAGTGGTGCTGGCACTTTTTTTAGAAAAGTGTACTTGCATCTATTACTCTATTAAGTAGACAGACTCCAGTAGATTTTCCTAAAACTGATACTTAAGGCAAGTGGAAAGGAGAAATTTATGATGAATGTCCCATTATCATTGCCTACTGCTCTTATGCTAGTCTTCCAGTCTGCTTCTTTTTAAACCTGAAAATACAGCTTGGCTATCCTGAATTAATCAACTTCAGATTAAGACAGTGCATGTAAGGAGACAGCCTTTAAAATAAAATAAATGGTGCTGCTTTAAACTAGTACTTTTGTGGTAGTCTAATCTGATGGTGTAAAAACTCAGTTATTTGCAGAAAGGAGTATAGCTTACAGGAATATATTTTAACCCTAAGGGCTCATTTACACTGCAGGGCAAAAGTTGAATCAAGATATGCAACTTCAGCTACATTAATTGTGTAGCTGAAGTTGAAATAGCTTAATTTGGCTTTTAGTGTTGTCTTCTCGGCTGGAAGTCGAAGGAAGAACACTTTTCCTTTGACTTTCCTTACTCATGAAATGAGGGTTACAGGAGTCTGAGTAAGAAGTCCTCCGTCTCAACATTATTTCAAAATAACGGCTCTCTGTGTATACGTGCACTGTTATTTCGAAATAACGTCAGTTATTCTGAAATAATGTTGCTGTATGGACACACTGTAAGTAAGGCCTGATCCATAGTCCATTGAAGTCAGTAGAAAGACTCTCCTTGCATTCAGTAGACTTCAGATCAGGCCCATAATGAACAATTGGAACACAATGGCCTAATGTTTTGGCATACTGTAAGCTGGTGACTTAGTGTTTTAGTAATTTATCAAATAAGAGCGTGGATTTGACTTGTCATGACTAAGGCCGAAGGAAATCATATGACACAAACAATAGAATGGACTGGAATAAAGAAAACATATTTACTTAAGTGAACTGTAAATCTTGTCAAAATTGTAAAGAAGCAAGATAGAAAGGATTCATGGTCCTTTTTAAAGTACGAAAAATCAGATTTTATTATTTTGAAATCAAGATTCAGTGTGCTACTGAATGCAACTTTCCTTCTAGAATGGAAGAAGAGAATCTTTTGAGAGATGGTCAAATGCCATTGTCATCTGAACATAACAGTAATGGAAGATTCATGTTTCAGGTCTCTCTAATACCTCAATGTAAGTTTGATTCCTGAGCAGTTTGTTTTTGACACTCAAAATGTGGTAAAGATCAATTGGTAATCATGCATGAAAACTAAAAGATAGATAGATAGCACCTTGTAATTTTCTTGCATGCTACTATGACCGCTGTCAATTTTTTTAAAAATGAACAATTTCAAAGAAAAAATTGAATTGTATTACCTTTGGATACTTCTTCCAATATGTTTAGCATCACAGGCCCATTTATAGGCACTACAAATGAAGAAACAGGGAAACTGAAGGAAGAATTAAAAGAATCAATATTGACATGCGATGCCAGAGATAGTCTAAATAGCATGTACAACCTTCCTTTGTGTGTGTTCTGAGATCGTGTAAACAAATTCCCTGTTGGCTGAAAGGATGATCTAAATTTAGAACTTTACAATATAAAACATTGCACGCTAACTAGGTTTCTTCTGCATGAATTGGATGGGTTACCTGCTTTTACAAATTTATTTAGTGAGTTAAATTAGATGAAAATTATACTTGAACACTGACCTCCATAAGATTGTAGTCTTGATTTGACAGAAAAACGCTTCTTGGAGAAGGGGGTAGTTGTTCTATATTCAAACAGAATTTGATTACTTCATGCTAAAAATGTATTTAAAAATGTAACTGCGTGCAACCGCTAAAAAATCAGAGCGGTTATACCCGCTGTGGTCTCTTCAGTATAAAGCTTAAGTAAACTTTATATTGCAGAGCCTGCCTGGGAGCCGCAAGGGCTGCTGTGACTCCACTCCCAGGGAGGAGCTTTGCTGCGGCAGTGAAGCTGCCTCCCCAAGAGTGGGGCTGGAAAGCATGTAAACTGTAGCGGGAGAGGGGCCCACCACCGAGAAGGGCTGCTCCGGCTGGCACGAGTAGTTCCTGCCTACCGTGGGCCCCATGGGACTGGAGCAGCTCCCTGACCAGGGCTATTGGGGAGCTGCTTCAGCCTCTATAGGTTAACCAGAACCAGTAAGCCTCACCCGTTAAGAGCGAGGCGTACCACATAAACAGTTATCCTTTTACATCCCTACTTCATATAATGAAATGTTGAAGCAAAATGAGTCTGGGAGGTAGCGGGGCTGCTGAATGAGGCTGAAGCCCAAAAAGGCTATTACCTTGTGGAGCAACTGGACCCCAGCAGGGGAGCTGGCCTGCTTGTGTATGTTCCAGCAGTGGGACTACCATGATGGGCCAGGGGGCTGGTGGCAGGGGGAAGCTGGTGTGAGGCTGGCAGCGAAGTCGTGGTTGGGAGGGCCAGTGACGGGAGGGCCAGTGACGGGAGGGCCAGTGACGGGAGGGCCAAAAAATGACCTTCCCTGGTCCAGAAAAATCCCTCATCTGGGACCAGTCAGGTCCTGAGGGTGCTGGATCAAGGAGGTCCAACCTGTCGTTTCCTTGGTTTCAGAGGTATCCAGTAGAACTTTGTCTGTTCACAGCACAATACTGTTCAATGAATTTGAGACATGATTGCCAATTGGAAAATTGACTCGCTAAAGACAAAGATGCTTGTTTGTGGCAAAACTAGCTTTTTTTTTCCCAAGGTTTTTCCGAAACAAATTGTGACTTCTGTGTAATCAGTTACTATTTAAATGCAAATTACTGAGCTGAGAATGTTTGGCTACAAGGAACAGTAACTAAATAATGACTATGATGTGTGAAAATAATTTCCCTGCTGCAGGATCTTTGGTAGAACTGCCTACAACCATTTCATTTCCCCCTATGGGAGAACTATAGGTAACAAGACAGCAACATAGGCATGCAATAATCTGTGTTCTGAAGGTCATTCTCTTTACGTATTTTTATTGTTTGCTTCTAGTCTTGGAAGAAACTAGACACAAGAGCAGGAATCGCAGAAAATTGCTCTATAAAAAAGCACATTTGCTGAGGCAGATGCCCTACTTTATCAATGTAAATAGTCCCATAGTTAGTTTCTTCTCCCATTCCATTAAAGGCAGTGGAGACATTACAAAACATTATGAATTTCATTCACCTTAACAAATGTTTATATTGTTTGGATGATCTGAAATTTCCATTATAAACTAGGATTTTGTATAGGTGATTCTGTAAAAAGGGCGGGGGAGGAGGGAATGAACATTTGCTATCCTGGCAGACCACTGTAAAATCTTGAATTTTTATCTATTGCCAGTATAACGCAACATACTCTAAAATTATTACCGTGTTTCTGAGGATAGAACTTAGTTCATCAGTAACTTCAGTTTAACATACAAAGACAAATAAAGACAAATGCAAAGTGCCCCACTTAGGAAGGAACAGTCAGTTTCACACATACAGAATGGGAAGCAACTGTCTAGGAAGGAGTACGGCAGAAAGGGATCTAGGTGTTATAGTGGACCACAAGCTGAATATGAGTCAGCAGTGTGATGCTGTTGCAAAAAAAGCAAACATGATTCTGGGATGCATTAACAGGTGTGTTGTGAGCAAGACATGAAAAGTCATGCTTCCGCTCTACTCTGCGCTGGTTAGGCCTCAGTTGGAGTATTGTGTCCAGTTCAGATCATCCAAACAATATAAACATTTTAAGAAGGATGTGGAGAAATTGGAGAGGGTCCAGAGAAGAACAACAAGAATGATTAAAGGTCTAGAGAACATGACTTATGAAGGAAAGCTGAAAGAATTGGGTTTGTTTAGTTTAGAAAAGAGAAGACTGAGGGGGGACATGATAGCAGTTTTGAGGTATCTAGAAGGGTGTCATAAGGAGGAGGGAGAAAACTTGTTCTCCTTGGCCTCTGGGGATAGAACAAGAAGCAATGGGCTTAAACTTCAGCAAGGGAGGTTTAGGTTGGACATTAGAAAAAAGTTCCTAACTGTCAGGGTGGTCAAACACTGGAATAAATTGCCCAGGGAGGTTGTGGAATCTCCATCTCTGGAGATATTTAAGAGTAGGTTAGATAAATGTCTATCAGGGATGGTCTAGACAGTATTTAGTCCTGCCACGAGGGCAGGCAGCTGGACTTGATGACTTCTCAAGGTCCCTTCCAGTCCAACTATTCTATGAGTCTATACTGAGTCTCTACAGAACGGATTTAATGTGAAATGGAAAATGAGGTAGATGGGAGAACAAACCTAGCTTTGAACCCTCTAAGGCCAAATGGGATTGAAAAATAAAATGAAGAAAACTCCTGATGGAAAATTTTTAAAACTTATCAACTGCCAGGAACATTAGGAGGAAAAAGTGAGGCTGGCACAATGATGGGATGCTTATCCTGAATTGCATCAGTTGAACAAATCAGTCTACTGGTAACCTCCTTGGTAGGAGATATCCAGGCTTATGTTTTTCCCATCATCTAAAAGTTGATGTGGGGAACAGGGATGTAAAAGGTTAACCAGTTACTCTATTAACCAGTAAGCATCACACTGTGGGTAATGCTTATCAGTTCTGGTTAACCCAAGGGGGCTGAAGCAGCTCCCTGCCTTGTCCACAGTGGGCCTGGGCTCCCTGTAGGTAGGGCTTCTCTGGCAGGAGCTAGGAGCTGGTCCCCAACTTGTATCCTGCTTTAGTCGTTTAACTTTGATAACAGAAAACCTGTTCCCACCCAGAAAAATGCTCATATAAGATATGATGATTCCCATGATAAACCCCGCATCTTTTCCTCACAAGTGTGAAAGCCAACAGCGTGAAGGGCCATTTTCAACAAAGTCGTCATATCAAGCACTGAGCTTTCCAAGAAGGCTAATCTTGTACATCATTAGTCTGACTGAACTAGCCTCCATACAGGTAAGTTGTAGAGCTTCTCCTTTGTGCTTTCAGCAACAGCACTTTCAAAAACTGTACACCAAATCTAAGATTCTTAGTACCTGCCCTCTGCCTATAGTTCTGTAGTAAGACAGCAAGCAGCAATGCCAGGGTTGAGGGATAATATAGCAGCCCATTCTGGGTCACTTTAGCTCCAAAGGTGCTTAACCCCAACAGTCAGTGGAAAGGGCTGGGCTTCTTAAATCTACTCTTCGCTTATTGTGCCTGTTGTAGAGTTTTTTGTTTTGTTTGTTTTTTGTTTGAGTGGTGTTTTGTTTTAAGATAGAACATTTGAGGAAACTTCCCTAGTATACACAGGCCTCTGAGTGCTGGCAGGCTGATCTGTTGCTGATTTTCATCCTGTGTGCTGTGGTTAAAAAGACTCAATTCATACATGCAACCCTTGAACTCTCAGAAGGGAATACAGCTAGAATGAATCCTTAGTTGGATACTACCTAACAATCCAGGATTGTTTTGTTTTATTTTTCAAATAAACAATCTTGCTATTTGTTGTATATCAAAGCTTTCCAAGCAAAGGCACAGCACTTCCCTATACTGCTTTTAATGAGAAATTTAAAGATACAGCAATATAATACAATTTATATATGTTCTGTCACTACGCTGGCATCATCCATTGCAATGTTTGATATGGGGAGGTAATACTTTAGTGATTCTTTGCTAATGTGCAAATTATTGTGCAAATAATTATGTGCTAGTGTGGAAGTAACTTTTAGCTAATGTGCAAATAATTGCATCCCAAATTTTCCTCACTCAGTGGTAATGGACAGCTGCAAATAATATCCCATGGTTTGATGGGTCTTTTAAACAAAGTACTGTGGAGACCTACCTTGACTTACTTGCTATCTGTTTTGTAGTTGCAAAGCTCAGATTTTCCCCATTCTGTTGAACTGTGGCTGTCAGACATTTCTGTCTGGAAGGAACAGTTCTCTTCAGTAACTGAAGCAAAATGCAGGACAATGTAGCACTTTAAAGACTAACAAGATGGTTTATTAGATGATGAGCTTTCGTGGGCCAGACCCACTTCCTCAGATCAAATAGTGGAAGAAAATAGTTCTTCAGTAACTGTTTTCCAGAGCCAATCTAAATGGCTTAGTATTGGCACTAGTTTATTGCTTTGAAAGTTACCTCTGTGGCAAATTCTGAGTTACAGATAGAGTCCATCTGTGACTTTCAACTCGGTGGAGTCTGGAAAAGTATTCTTAAGATCTAGTGGCAGAGGTTGCTGGTAACTTGGAGCAGTGCTGGGCAGCAGGGACAATGGAGCCCCCGGGGCACAAGAGCCTGCAGCTAACAGGGCAGGGAAGCTGGAGGAGGGTCCAGAGCTTGTGGAGCAGTAGAGCCAGCTGCAGGAGCTCCGGTGGGTTGGCAGGGCTGCCGGGAACTCCGGTGGAGCTGCTGTAGCTCTTGGAGCCAGGAGGCTAGGGAGTGGAGCCTGGAGAGAGGCTAACACCTCCCCACCCCACACTTCCCTTGGTCCAGCAAACTCCCTTGTTGGATGCTGGACCAGGGAGGTCCAACCTGTACTAAAAAATGCTTCATGAGTGGCGGGGTAGAAATAGTAATACTATTCAAGACATTTGGATATATAGGATCCATATACCACCATTGCAGATGTGGGTTTACGGTTAAAGCTGGTCCAAATTAATAAATAAAACAGCTCTCTTACTGGAGTGAATTCTGGCAAAGGGTTTCCATCTTTTTAAGATTTTCTCAAATGGTAGCTGAACTAAACAATCCGGAGTTGACTTGTTTGGCCAGGCCTCTCAGTTCTGACCAGCAGTAATTATGGTATGTATTGTACCCACTTCAGTCTCCTGTGATTTTATTTCATTGCATTACATTATATTTTATTTTAGATGTTTTTTATTTACAGAGTCTGTCTTTTGACAGGGTTAAAAAGAGGTTTTAAAGTTCTTGGCTGTCAAAACTTTGAATAAGATTGTAAAATTTTTCTTACAGTGTATTTTTAAGCTTGTGATGGAGCTCCTTACAATTAAGTTAAAATCCATATTGGAATCATCTGCTGAGTAAGCAAAGCCTTCAGTTTCCTTGGCATTCCATCGTCTATAAAATGCAAAGAGCTTGGGTGATGGAGAAACAAGGCTGATGGATGCAAGGAAAGGATTCAAGGAATTAGAGTAAAATAATATGAATTGTGGAAAAAAAAAAACTGGTAATCTCTAGATGAGGATTTATATATTTGGATGCTTTTGTGAATCTGGGCTTTGGCAGACTCCTTTCTTCCCCACAGCCCTAACTGAATGCAGTTCTACCTTCTATTGGCAGGTCCTGTTGCCTTATGAACTGAAATAATTTTTCTTGGCTTTGAACATCTGGTGTTGGGTAAACCACAAATTTATTGTGCTAAACGTTTTGCTAGTTGGTGGTTGGTACGGGGCCTTTGGCTCCTCAGACAACGATGCCTTTTTTTCCAGTAGCTTTAAAGACCTTGCTATGAAGAAACATGTTAATCAAAACTGACCCAACCCTTGTAATTTGGATTAGGGACTGAGCTTAGTTTGGGCCTGCTTTCATTCTGGGGAAACCAGGTGGATTTCCCCAAGTAGGAATATGGTGGTAAGTCTCAAGTATAGTCAGGAGCTCTTTGTAATATTCAGGTATCAGAGCACCAGCTCGCTGAGCAGTCAACAGGAAAATCTGCTTTCACTTGGTTAACCACACAAGTCTATATGACAGTCAGCCTCTTTGATAATAGTAAAGGTCAAAAGCCTAGAGATGAACAGATAGGAGCAAGTTAACACAGAATGTGAAACTTGAGTTTGACCCACCTTAAATCTGACATTTTAACATACACATCTAGCTGTAAAACAAATTTGGGGATGGGTAAGAGGATGGATTTTGTTTTATTACTTCTCTTATTTACCTACTTCACACAGCAGAAATTAGTTGTTTTTGTCAGTGTAAATATTACGCACAATAGACAGTTCCTTGATTAGGAAAGTAAAAAAATCCTACAACATGGCCTTCAGAAGACCCTATTTGTTTCTTTAAAACTGTCGTGTGTGTGTGTGTGTGTGTGTGTGTGTGTGTATAGTTGGTTTTTTTATTTATATATATATATATATTTTTTATTTTGTGTTTTTCTCCCAGAGTAGTAGTTCTGGTCAAGTTCTATGTTCAGATATCTCCCCAGAGCAGAGTAAAGCAACAAAGCTAGACCAACACCAGTGCAAATGAGCACCCCACTGCACAGAGGACATGTCTAGACTGCCAGTGGCTTTCAAAAGAAGATGTGCGAATTGGTATATCTTCTTCCTATTCCATTTTCAGAAGTTTATTTTTTCAGGAGGGGGAAAAAAAAAGCAGTCTAGACATGGTTCTTTTGACAAAAGGGTTCCCCCCCCCCCCCGAAACTGTGTCTAGACTGCATTTAAATACTCCTCTCATGCACCTCAGTGGAAGTTTCTTTCGTGCTGGGCAGTGCACAAACAGCAGATATACCCTGATGGTCTTAATTTGTCACCGTGAGTTTGCTAAATTGGTATGCAACTTTTACACAGTTAAACCTTTTCACTTAAAGGGCATAACTGCTTGAGTTCACAAACTATTGCAGTAGAGCTGATGGAGTTTAAAAATGAGCTGCCTCTTGGTGATCTTGGATGTAACACTTTTACATACTCTTGGAAAGTTTCAAGAACCCCTGATGCTGCCTGGATCCTATACTGATCACTTAGCCCTTCAGAAACTGCAGACCTTTAGCATAGTGCGGATTTTGTCTTGGACCTGGAAATCGCCTGTTAGCTAAGATTTAAATATGGTCAGGTTTAATTTCATTTTTGGATTGCTTTCTTTGAAAAGAATGGTGGGTGTTGGAGCAGATAACGGTGGTTTCAGACATGGTAGACTAGAGAGTAGCCATTTCTCATATCTGCCTAACACATTTTATCATAGGATTAGTCCGAGACACTAGCAATGCTTTATGAAAGGACTGGAAAGGGTTGATAATCTAGTGTTCTATGCAATGAGATAGCTATCCCACTGAAACTACTAATATGCAAAAATATAATCCATGGATTAAAACTGGGGGTGGGGGAGTGTACAGTATACCTTTTCTTTTCTTTAGATATATAAACTTGTCTTTTAATGTCAATTACTATTTCCAGTTTAATTCATGGAATAAGAACAGTTACATTTGAAACCACAGAAAGTGATTTAAAGGCAAAATTTGTGAAGACAGGGCAGCTAGAAGTGAGTACGGTTCACTCGATCCTCTGTCTGATTTGAAATATTGGATTTTATTTTTCTTAATTTTGATAACAGAAATTGTTGCCATGCTAGCTTAAATAACAGTTTTAAACTACTAAACTGCTATAATACCATAAAGTACCTCATAATTCTAGATTGTTGAATAATCCCACCTTTGGCTGTTTAATGTACTGAGAGTACTGTCTTTACCTTTGACTGTCCTGTTTAAAGTATGATACGGGCGCTGCATTGTGTCACGCTATTTGGAAGTTTGCAAAATGCCGTTGAAATCTCATCTGTTGTCTGGTTTGTTTTGTCTTCATAAAGTAGTAACTGCTGTAGGAGATATGATTAAAAATAAACATCGCTTCATACGCATCCAGTAGTCCCACTAGTCACTTGATTACTCAACCTTAGAGTCACAGATGCTCTATGACATGCAAAATACTACATTCAAGTAAGTTTATAGGGGCTGATGCCTAAGCTAGCTTCTAAAAATACCTGTGTGGCTTGATATCGTAATAAGTCAGAGAGCATATTTTAATTCTGGAATGAAAATACTTAGTTGGTAGAGGAGAAAGGAATAAAAATAGGTAGAAAACATGTGATTTATTGGAAGCATGGATTGAGCTGGGGGAGGAGTGATGGAAGAAAGCAGGTGTCTACCTTTCTGACAGATGTAATGTGTCAGTTTCACAAAACAATAAGACTTCATTGGCTGAGCAGTGACTGGGAACAATTATATAACCTTTAACCTTGTTTCAGTGGCCAGTCTGATTTCTACTGCAGTTGGCAACATGCCATTGTTTGTCTTTGATCAACTTACTTAAATAGATTCTGATGGGTCATGTGAAACTATCATGAGCTTTTAAAAAATGACATAGTGGTTACCTTTTCTCTGATGCTTGCATTGCTTTAACAGGTGGCGTGATTTATGCATGTCTGACACTTCACTGTGTATGGCCCTGATTTTAAATACCTTAAGGAAATCCTTGTCTTTGGCATGCTTTAAAGATAAAAATGTGCAAGAAATGTTTTTTATAGGAGATACAGGAAGGAGTGTCCAAGATTGATAGAAACTAGACATTTACAAAGAAATAGTCCGTCACTCTACTCCCTCCAGTGATTGAAATGTCTACTTCTGATAAAATTTTGCCGTAATTTTAAAGTTGAAGTTGATGAGGAAGTGGTTTAAGTACCTTCCTGAAGAGCTGAAAGGCTGCCTCAGAGGATGGCATTTGTTTCTGTAAGTCAATGGAAATTATTTTTAAGCTCATTTAAGTGCTAAGTTGCATGCTTTCAGCCAACCCTAGGCCACAGCTTTTTTTTAAGTTGCATCTTCTACAGTAAGACTCTTTCCCATCTAGCGTTGTAGGGAATTCAAAGATAAAGACCCTTGTGTGCAGTTGTTGTTTTCTGTAAGCACATAATATTGTAGTTATCTTTTCTCTAGCAGACCTCTTACTTCATTTTTGGAGGGACAATGAAAACACTTGTAAGGCCTACTTGCAAATAAAATTACTTCTCTTGTAACTGCCTTTCCTTATTCGGTTTCTTGACTGCTGTACTAGTTAGGCATGTGAGCCTCCTGTTGGAAAGCTGTCTGTTGCTGCAAGCAATGCTTACATGTCATATGAACTTACATTGTTGCATGGGAACTAGAATTAGCACCATTGTACGTGTTGAAACATGACTTCTGCTAATTCAGAAGACTCTTAATCTTTCAGTATTTTCTGTTTCTTCCATGATGGGACAGTCCTAGGATATCCGGGACCCAAAGCCAACTTTTTACTCCCTGCCCCCAGCAGCAGGGTAACTGGTATGTGGTAACTGGTTGTTTTTCCCCCTAACATGACGAGCTTGTCATGTAGTCTCCCCTGGGTTATGCCACCCCTCTCTTTGCCTGGCAGTTTAACAAAAGATGCAGCTGAGTCCCTAAGTCCCCATGAAGCATTCCTCTGTGATATACAGCCCCTGGCACTGGCGACTCCAAAATCTCATGTCCTCTGCTCTCAAAAGAGCACTGCACTTATGGACACTTATAATAACACAGAGAAGATTTATTTAAAATAGACTGAAGATGCCACTTAGAACAAGAGAAAGTGATGGAAACATATGGTTACAGTACATCACAAAATCATAAAATACTGATTAGGGTCCACCCTTAATAGATACCGTTCCTAACCAGTAAAAGCAGGTTTGTTTCTACCCCCCAAAAGTTGTTTGTTGTAGAACTGGCTGGATTCCTAGGAATCTCTAGTTTTTCATGAGACCCCCCCCCCCCCAAGATGTCTCCTCAGAGAATGGATGCAGAGTGCCTCTTCCCACCCTATGATATACTGAAAATGAGTCTCTTACCTTCATTCACGGGTAGGGCCTGTCTGTTCCTTTTCACCTGTAAGTAATTTTGTTTGTGGCTATCTTTGATGATTTGAGCCTTTCATTACATCACTAGAGAGGGATGACTACTCTCTCCCACTTGAATAGACCATTACCAAGACCTGTGGTTCCCTGGTGACTAACCCAACACCATAAGCCAGGCATAGTTTTCAATATGGTTATATTATCCCTTAAATATTAACCATTCACACTAGGGATGTGAACAGGTAACTGGTTACCTTTGCGGGTGACGCTTACCAGGTAACAGTTAACTGGTGCATGGGAGCAGCCTCCCGCCCATGACCTGCCTCAGGTAGAGGGCTGCTTCGGCCCCACCGAGCCCCCAGGTGAGGTGGCTGGCTCCCAGCCTATATATGGCCAGGAGCCAGCAACCCTGCAGGCTAGAGCGATCTCCCCGCCCATGATCCCGCTTATATGGTTTAGCTGGTTAACTGATAAAATGGATTTTACATCCCTAATGCACACATCTCACAATAATTAAGAGTATTGGTAGACTACAAGCTTTCAGACAAGACCTCATGCTACCCTTCATGGATAGATACCACGGAAGTGAGGGTATTGATTGTAATGCATTTTCCTGTTGACAATAGTGTTCCTCAGTGTCACACATGCATCTAGCCACTAGCTGAAAACAGAAGTCTGCTATTCCTTGGGGGGGGGGCGACACATTTGCTAGAGTTCTGCATGTCACTATGCTGCCCAAGGTGAAAGAACATTCTGTGTCCAAGATACCTAGCTTTTAAGACTGGCAGACTACTGGGTTTGGAATAGCTGAGTGGCATTTAATTTCAGGTTTGAGTTCTTGGCTCAAACTTCTTTATGGATAGCTTCAGGGGGTCCTCCATTAATAGAAGCTAACTTTTCTGTCTGAGCCCTCAGAGCCCTACTTTTCCCACTGCCTCCCAAAGACACGATGCTAAGCTTTTTGTGGACTAGCCACTTTCCATTTTCTATGTTTTTATGCTTTCTGCAAGACTAGTTTCCAGTAAGGTGAGTTCTGCTTAAAATGTAAGTGCTTTGGTAGCGTGCTCTCTCCTTTCATGCAAGTAGAAAGGAAAACTACATGTGTTGCAGTAAAAGCACTGCCGTAAAAAGCAATACGCATTGCACATTTGTAATTACGCTGCTCTGGAAAAATGGGAGTATTAGCAAGTGCAGAAAAGAGAAAGGTAAATAGGATTTCATATCATCAAAAAAATTCTTGTGGTTTTAGGATGAGACTAAGAGGACTAGATGGTTTGAATTCAAAATAAGGTGGTACAAGTGACACAAGTCGCAGTCAGATTAACAGAAAAGATGAAAGGTCTATGTGTCTGCAAGTTTATGAAGGTGTGAATGTCAAGATCTTACCTTGTACTCGCTCTTATCATGTTGTAGAGTCTGGAACATTGTACAACTGCACAGATGATGGTATTTTTAAAACGCCTGTTTTACATGTAAAACTGCAGTTCTTCTATGAAACAGTTGGCATTTCTTCAGTTGTCAACACCTGTAAACTTATGCATTGATAAAATTCATACATACTGACTTTAAATCTTTCAAGCAGCAATCTGAGACTTTCCAGTATCAACTGGCACTTACTTTAGCACTGAAGTAGTCTTTTGCTCTCAAAAACAGCCTCTAAGGAGACATGATCTAAATTCTTATCTTGAACTATATACTGTGCTTACCTTGGAATACTAGAATGTAAAATAACTTTGTCTGGAATGTTTCAACAAAATAGAAGTGTTAGGTAGATAAATGGTTTAGGCAAAATACGAATTTTCTCTAATTTTCCTTCAAATGCTAACTTTAGTAAACTCTCTCTCTCTCTCTCTCTCTCTCTCTCTCTCTCTCTCTCTCTCTCTCTCTCTCTCTCTCTCTCTCTCTCTCTCTCTCTCTCTCTCTCTCTCTCTCTCTCTCTCTATATATATATATATATATATATATATATATATATATATATATATATATATATATATATAATTTTAATTCTATAATTGTTTTGCTCCTTGTGAGTCTTGGTTTTAGGCAGCAGTACAGAAGGCTCAAAAGAACCTGTTACGATATTTCCTTCCCAACAGAAGCATTAAAGCTTTACAAGCCTAATCTTGAAAGTTGCGGAAATTGAGGTCTGGATTAACATCCAGACTTTTGCAGCAGTAGCTAAACCGAGTCTCTCATTCCGCTGGGGTTTGCAAGTTGCTACTGAATCTGTTTGTCTGGACTCTTCTGGTTAATGAATTACAAATCGTAAACCACAGTTACTGGAATTCTAGATGACAAAGCTGTGGAGCTCCTAGAACGTCATTGAGTTGTGCTAGTGGGAATGGGGTAGATTTAGAAGATAAAATAAAAAAAGAACATGTTAAAATCACTTAGAAAAATTAGATGTCTGCAAGTCACCAGGGCCTTATGAAATGCATCCTAGAATACTCAAGGAGCTGATAGCTAGAGGCTCAGATACCTCCTCTATCATCTTTGGAAAATCATGGGAGACAGGAGAGGTTACAGAAGACTGGAAAAGAGCAAATATAGTGCCCATCTATTAAAAAGGGAAATAAGACCAACCCAGGAAACTACAGACCAGTGAGTTTAACTTCTGTGCCATGAAAGATAATGGAGCAAGTAATTAAGGAATTCAGCTGCAAACACCTGGAAGATAATAAGGTGATAACAGCCAGGATGGGTGTGTAAAGAACAAATCATGTCAAACCAATCTGATACCCTTCTTTGATAGGATAATGGGTCTTGTGGATAAGGGAGAAGCAGTGGATATGGTATACCTAGACGTTAGTAAGGCATTTGATACAGTCTTGCATGATCTTTTTATCAATAAACTAGGCAAATACAAGTTAGATGGGGCTACTATAAGGTGGGTGCATAACTGGCTGGATAACTGTTCTCAGAGAATAGTCATTAACAGTTCACAATCCTGCTCGAAGGGCATAAAAGTGGGGTTCTGCAGGGTTCTGTTTTGGGACCGGTTCTGTTGAATATCTTCAATGATTTAGATATTGGCATAGAGAGTACGCTTATTAAGTTTGCAGGTGATACCAAGCTGGGAAGGATTGCAACTGCTTTGGAGGATAGGGTCATAACTCAAAATGATCTGGATAAACTGGAGAAATAGTCTGAGATAAATAGGATGAAGTTTAATGAGGACCAATGCAAAGTGCTCCACTTAGGAAGGAACAATCAGTTTCACACCTACAGAATGGGAAGCGATTGTCTAGGAAGGAGTACTACAGAAAGGGATCCAGGGGTCGTAGTGGATCACAAGCTAAATGAGTCAACAATGTGACACTGTTGCAAAAAACCAAACATGATTCTGGGATGTATTAACAGGAGAGTTGTGAGCAAGACACAAGAAGCCATTAGCTGATTAGGCCTCAGTTAGAGTATTTTGTCCAGTTCTGGGTACCACGTTTCAAGAAAGATGTGAAGAAATTGGAAAAGGTCCAGAGAAGAGCAACAAGAATGATTAAAGGTCTATAGAACATGACCTATGAAGGAAGACTGAAAGAACTGGGCTTGTTTAGTTTGGAAAGGGGAAGAATGAGAGGGGACATGATAGTGGTTTTCAAAAGGTATCTAAAAGGGTGTCACAAGGAGGAGGGAGAAAAATTGTTCTCCTTGGCCTCTGAGGATAGAACAAGAAGCAATGGGCTTAAACTGCAGCAAGGGAGGTTTAGGTTGAACATTAGGAAAAACTTCCTGTCAGGGTGGTTAAACACTGGAATAAATTTTCTGGGGAGGTTGTGGAATCTCCATCTGTGGAGATATTTAAAAGCAGGTTAGATAGAAGTCTATCAGGAATGGTATAGACGGTTCTGGGTCCTGCCATGAGGGCAGGGGACTAGACTCGATGTCCTCTCGAGGTCCCTTCCAGTTCTAGTGTTCTATGATTCTATAAAGAAAACATTCTTCAGCTCCTATATCCAATTGCCTTAGCTCCCAGTGTCTTAGGTTAGGGAAAATACAAAATGCATATTTTGATCAGATTATCTGCTGTTTTGTATTTTTAGGATAATGTAGATCAGACTTCAGCTCACACTCGGAGAGATCTGGTGGAACCAGGATTCCAAGAACCATCTAATCGCATCTCTTTAAATCACCAAGGTAAGGCATAGAATAGAATTAGGTACAGTCAAGATGATGAGAATGGAGTATATGTTCTGAAGTAAATTGATTTCTATATTTGTTTCTGCACCTGGTATTGGGAAAGTTGAAAACATTTAATTGTTTGTATTGGGGTCCGCAACCTTTTGGAAATGGTACGCAAAGGCTGAACTTATTCATGGATTTGTGTGCTGGGGGCAGTGGGACAGCAGGGGCAGGATGGGCCATATTTTCTGAACCAGCTGCAGCTATTGAGAACAAATTAAATTAAGTGTTTTAATTTTTTTATGTTAGTTTATCAAACTTTTATTTAAAATGAAGTAAAACATTATATCCCACACAAAAGGTTTCAATGTTTTCTTTATTTAGGGCAGGGGTGGGGAACCTTTTTTGGGTCGGGGGTCACTGATCCACAGAAAAGTCTGTTGGGGACCACACGAGAGAAGCAAAAAAACCTCCTCCAAAAACACTCAACCTTCACTCATGTGGCCCCTAACTCACTTCTCTGGTGTTCCAGCCTCACAGGGGGTATGTCTACACTAGAAAGTTAGTTCGAACTAACGGACGTTAGTTCGAACTAACTTTCCTATGCGCTACACTAGCGCTCCGCTAGTTCGAATTTGAATCGAACTAGCGGAGCGCTTAGTTCGAACTAGGTAAACCTCATTTTACGAGGACTAACGCCTAGTTCGAACTAGCTAGTTCGAACTAAGGGCTGTGTAGCCCTTTAGTTCGAACTAGTGGGAGGCTAGCCCTCCCCAGGTTTCCCTGGTGGCCACTCTGGCCAACACCAGGGAAACTCTATGCCCCCCTCCCGGCCCCGGACCCCTTAAAGGGGCACGGGCTGGCTACGGTGCCCATGCCAGGTGCAAGCCTGCCAGCACCCAGCTAGCAGACCCTGCACCTGGCACGGCACAGAGCCACCCACCCGATGCCCCCCAGCCCACCCCCTCTTGCCGGGACCAGGCTGGCGGCTCCCGGGAGCTTGCCCTGGACCGCAAGAGGCGGGCACCTTCCTGGGCTAGTGCGGACATCGTGGACCTTGTCCACGATCTCCGCACTAGGCACAGGAAAGTGGCCGTCTAGGGCAGGAGAGCTGCCAGCCTGGCCACTCAGGACCAGGTGTGCATGAAAATCAAGGGGGTCCACTGAGACCCCCGACCCTGAGCCCTGAGCTTACAATGGCCGTCCTGGGTCAGACCAAAGGTCCATCTAGCCCAGTAGCCTGTCTGCCCACAGCGGCCAACCCTAGGGACCCTGGAGGGGATGGACCGAAGACAATGACCAAGCCATTTGTCTCGTGCCATCCCTCTCCAGCCTTCCACAAACTTTGGGCAGGGACACCACTCCTACCCTCTGGCTAATAGGACTCCATGGACCCAACCTCCATGACTTGATCTCACTTCCCTTTAAACTCTGTTCTAGTTGTAGCCTTCACAGCCTCCTGCAGCAAGGAGTTCCACAGGTTAACTATTTGCTTTCTGAAGAAGAACAACTTTCTCTTACTAGTTTGAAGCCTGCTACCCATTCCTTTCCTTTGGTGTCCTCTAGTCCTTCTTTATGGGATCTCAGGAAGAACTTTTCTGAATGCACCCTCTCCACCCAACCCCTGCTTTTACAGACTTCTATCCTGTCCCCCCTCCGTCTCCTCTTTTCTAAGCTGAACAGTCCCAGTCTCTGTAGCCTCTCTTCATCTGGGACCTGTTCCCAACCCCTGATCATGTTAGTTGCCCTCCCCTCTCCCAGCCTTTCTCTTCCCCTCTCCCACCTCCTTTTCCCAGTCTCCCCCAGTTTTTTTCAATAAAGACAGAGTCAATGTTGGAAGAAACGTTATCTTTATTTTGTACATCAAGAAGAAGGGGGGCTAGGGAAGGGCAAGTGGAAGGAGGTGAGGGAGGAATGGGGTACGAGCCCCCGATGGGGAGGACTGGGCTGGCTCTGCGGGCTTCTGGGGGTGGAAGCTCTCCTGCAGCCCCCCAATTACTCCCTCTCCCCAGATGGCAGCCTGCGGCAAGTGCAGCCGGGCTGATGGCCGAGTGGTGTGATGTGCCCAGTGTGGGCACTCAGGGCACTCCAAGCCAGAACTTCTTTGCAAGCGGGGCACCCCTTAGAACTGTGTGTCCGGGGTGGGGGTCGGGACCCTTTAAGCGCAGCCCTCGGCTAGCCTGAGACAGTATCTCCATGCTCTAAGTCCTCCTTTTATGCCCTGCCGGCACTGCTTCCGGCCATCCTTAAGCCCTGTTCAGAGTCCACTCAATGTGGACTTACTAGTTCGAACTAGCAAAACGCTAGTTCGAACTAGTTTTTAGTTCTAGATGCGTTAGTTCGAACTAGCTTAGTTCGAATTAACTAATTCGAACTAAGTTAGTTCGAACTAGCGCTATAGTGTAGACGTACCCAGGGTGAGGGGAAGGAACAGGGAAGACTGAGGATCAGGGTTGCCCATAAGACAGATTTACTTTTCTGGAGTTAGTGCCTTTATTGAACCCTCCTTGGGTTCTAGGGTGGGGACAAAAATGAGGGGTTCAGTGTGCGAGACAGGGCTGCCAGTGCATGGGCTAGGAATGGGGAGGGGCAGGATCTGGGAGGGAGGTGGGCTGCAGAAGAGGGAGAGAGTGCAAGGTCTTGGTGGGAGGTAGGGTGTCTGGCCAGGTAGAGGGAGCAAGGGAGGATGTGGAGCAAACTGGGGGTACAGGGTCTTGGTAGCGTTTAGGGGAGTGAGTGAGGGAATTGGGCTGTGGGGGTCTGGGCAGGAGGGGGATGCTTATCTAGCTTTGCTCCCACTTGCAGCAACTGCCACTGCCATGAGGTCCCAGGCCGGCCCTGGAGGAGCTGCTGCCGTGGCCACATGGTCCAAGAGAAATAACAGGGAAGTGCTCAGAGATCTCAGGTGCTGAGAAACTTTGCACGAGAGCAGCAGAGGGACTTAGAGAGACGGGGAAAGCCGGAACTAGAGCCAGGATTTTGCCTAACCTCCTTCAGTGGCTGGTGCGTCTCAGGGCATGTACCGGGGTGTCCAGCCCAACACTCCCAGGTTTTGGAGCTCCCACTGTCCCACGTTTTTCTAAGCCACCCCACAGGAAAGCAGCCCCCTTGCGAAAGGCACGCTGTGAGGAAGAGGCACCACTGCCATTTGTGTACCCAGTGCGCAGGTCGGGACAGGCGTGGAGAGGTGAGGGGGGCTTAGGCCGGGGTGGCACCACACAAATGAGCTAGGGCTACACAGCCTGGGCCCCCCCTCCTCAGCCCAGCAGTACTGCAACCTTGGTCAGGCAGTGGCTGCCTGCAGGTGACACCCAGGCCCTAGGTCTGGCATGAAGAGGGGAGGCAAGCCTGGACTGGGAGTGGGGATGGGCGCAGCCGCTACTTAGGGGATGGGGGTTTGGGGACCGGAGCCCGCTGTGGGCAGCCGAGATGTGCACAGCATGACGCTGCCCCTCCCACAGCACTGACCCAGGGACGACAAAGCTGGGCCAACCGGAGCCAGCACCGCTATTGCCGCTGGGTCTGGGCCATCACTGTCGCCCCCACCGTGTGACCCAGGCCGGAGTGAAGGGGGAGTGCGCCAGTGAGTGTCTTCTGGGTCAGAGGCACTTCCGGGGTCCAGTGGCGGCTGTAGCTACCACAGCAGCTCATGGGAGGAGGGGGGGTTCGCAGTGCCAAGGACCCTAAGCCCCAGCCGCCTCCTCCCACTACAGCAAACCTGCTGCTGGAGAAGAGGGAGGGCTCTTGTGGCAGCACAGGCTGCCTGCCTCACAGGGGAGAAAGGGCAGGGCTGAGCTCCTGCAGCGTGTCAGTGTCATGTGTGCTGAGGGTTGCCGACCACTGGTTTATATCCTGTTTGCTAACTGCTTTGTAAACTATGAGTGAGGAAGTGTAGGAGCTCCTTTAATAATACAATTTCTTCATTTGCACGGCTGCTTTACCTTTTTAACCAACATAGGTTTTTTTTAAGCACTAAAACTCCTGTAATACTGCCTTACAAATCTAGTTTAAAATCTTTCATTTACCAGGTCCTGACATTCATTCTTACCTGCTTTGCATGTTGTATATCAACTCTTATAGGAAAAATAGAGTCCTGATTTAATGTCATAATGCCTAAACAAAAGTGAAAACTGTCATATAGCTTGTACTATTGTTTTCCTTATGAAAAAACTTATAACAGCTTTATTTTTTGTCCATATTAATGTGGCTAGTTGTAACATTGTGAGTGCTCCTGGAAAATAACCGGAATTGGGTCCCCATGATGCTAGGGTGCAGACTAGGGGTAGGCAATAATATGGCGGCGGTTCACCAGGGTTATACCCTGGCTGGCTGCCTCTATATTTACCTGCACGGCCACAGGTACCACTGATCACAGCACCTGTTCGCTGTTCCTGGCCAATGGAAGCAATGTAGATTGGGACACCACTTCCCGCAGCTCCCTTTGGCTGGGAATGATAATCCTTTGACACCGGGAGCTGCGATTGCTAGTACCTGAGGCTGAGCAGGTAAATATAGTGGCAGCCTGCCAGGAGCTAACCCTGGCGGACTGGATCCAGCCTGTGGGCTGGTATTTGCCAACACCTGGTCTAAACAAACACACAGAGTTCTTGCTGTAGAGTGTTGGGGTCTATACGAACTTGCAAAAAACTATTAACATTAAACACTATTTCTATGGAGTGATTCATATCTCTAGAAAAAAGATAGCTTGCATGCTGTATCCATATATTAGCAATGGAAGGGCTCCCATTTAAGTGCCAGCTACTCACTGCTTTTAACAGCTTCAATTGTAGTAGAGTGCTCAGCAGTTTCTGAAAACGAGCCCTAAATGTCGTTAGTTTAATGCAGCAGTTAACCTTGACATAGGGAAAAGGCACATTTAATAGTGTGCAAGAGGATTAAGTTAACTTCTCTTAAAAATGCTGGGAAATTAGTTTCCCCATTTTGTCAAGATCAGCAAGATTTGAACTCCATGATTTGCCAAAAAAAAAAAAAAAAAAAAAAAAAAAAAAAGGCTTAAGTTTAAGTTCTTGAACTTTTTTGTAATCTGAACCTACCCTTTTCAGGTTTTTAATTTCTTTTCCTAAAACCTATGCTATGTATTTAGGGTTGCATGTATGAGAGGGGTTGCCACAAATAGATACACTGTAGCTGTGTATGCATTGTATTTCTGCAAGATTGCGTACACACACACACACACACACACGTTTTGTGGCCAGTGCATTCCCCTCAAACTACTTTACTTGCACTTTAACTTCAGTTCCCTTTTTACATCCAAACTGCATGGCAAACTTGATTTAAATGACATTCTTTGAACCCATCAGTAGTTTTCCTTCTTCATAACCGGAGGTAGAACTTCTGTCAGAAAGTTACTGTCTTTTGAGGCACATGTTACAGAATTAGAATGTAAAACTGTTGATGCTTCATAGTGCTCATGGAAGAAGAAGTAGGATTTTGATTATGTTGAAGACCTAGGAAGCCTCACTTTCTCATGCGAGAATACTACTCCTTGGGTCAAATAACTTCTTGATATTCTCAATAGATTAATGCTTCTTTCCCCTCCACTCTTATTTTCCTGCAGTTGATTAATATCTTAGGGTACCTCTACACTTGCTCCCTAGTTCGAGCTAGGGATGCAAATGTAGGCGACCGAAATTGCTAATGAAGTGGGGATTTAAATATCCCGCACTTCATTAGCATGATCTCACCAGCGCGTTACTCCACTCAACAGCTGATTCGAACCAGGAAGTGCGTGCCGGGACGCGTTAGTTCGAACCAAGGGGTTTGGTTTTAACTAACGTTACTCCTCATTTTTATACCTCCTATACATTTTTTGAGGAGTAATGTTAGTTTGAACCAAGGGGTTTGATTCGAACTAACGCATCCCGGCATGCACTTCCTGGTTCAAATCAGCTGTTGAGCGGAGTAACGCGCTGGCGAGATCATGCTAATGAAGCATGGGATACTTAAATCCCCTTTTCATTAGCAATTTCGGTCGCTTACATTTGCATCCCCAGCTCCAGCTAGGGAGCAAGTGTTGACGTACCCATATAGTGTAAGTGAATTGCAACACTAGCATGATGACCTTGGAAATACCATAAACCTTCATTTGTTTTGGGTATTAGCTTAATTAGCTTTCATGATTATACCAGTTACAGTTCTCAGAATCACTGTCACTATCTGCCCTTACATAATATATGCTCACTCCTTTGGCTTTAATCTTCTGAAGTGTCTTGGAAATAATGTTCAAAATGATATGCTTAGTATGTGGGGCAGCCCTTGAAGTATTTTGGTATGTTGGGAAGCCTGCAAGTGTTTTAGAACAAGTATTCAGTATTTCTGCTTTGCCATTATGCTATCTGAATGAGTGCTATTGAGCTGTCGAAACTGTAACTTGTGTCTTTTGTTGTTACGTACCTTCATTGTGGTCCAGCACATTAAGGATTCTGATCTCTAGTTATGCTCTCCAGTAATTCCAGCTATCTTTTCTCATTTGTTATGGTCAGTGATCACATGAAGACTTATTTGGCACCTGATATTTCTCTGCCTGAACTACTTTGAGTCCTGCATACTGCTCTGAAATATTTAACGACTGTTTTTAAATGGAATGTTTTCTATAATGTCAGTTGCTGTTTTAAGGGACATTTGAAAAATAAGGCCAATATTTGATATAATTAGAAATATACTGTCAATGAGTAAATAAAGGTCAATTTTGTTGGACCCAATAGTGTTCCTTGCTCTGCAGCAGAATAGAAACTATCAAGTTAGACTTGTCTCAAACCTATGTCTGGGTTTGCTACTAAAACTGAAATAATGTCAAATATAGTTGATATTTAATTGGCAATTGTACTTGCATGCTAACATGGATATAGATATTGTAATCATACTGTTTGTATAGGGAGCATGGACCGAGCAAAGGACTAGGAACCAGAAATGTCAGCATTCTAATCCTGACTCTCACAGATTGTGCGGCCTCTGACATTTCATTTAACTGCTGTACCTCCCCCTTTTTACAGTGGGAAAATAACTTAGGTTAATGCTTTTATAGCACTGTGAAAATGTAAACAACTGTTAGTGCTAAGTTAGAAAGTCAGGTTACAAGTGGGTTGTCTCCGGTATTATGACCTGTCCATGTGTTACTCTGCAAACCTGTGAAAAGTGCACTCTTACTCAGTAGCTACACAGCACAAGTTCTTCAGTGCTAAACAGGTTCAGTGTTGGTTGGAATTTGTAGATAGAATGTTTATATCACAAAATGCTACTTGTAACAACTAAAATATCTCCTGGGAATGTGCCAGTTTTAAAACAAATTTTATTAGGAAAGATTCCTAAGGTCCAGCATGGAATTTCTGGTCAGAACCAGGGAGAGCAGAAGCCCAGGCTCTCACTGCAATCTGGGAGATCTAGCTTCAGGTCTCTATTTTGCCTGATTCAGAACAGATACGTAAACTTTTCCCTTATGCAAGGTGGGTGCACTAACCACTCATTTTGTAGTGGGTGGATCTTTCCCTTGGTTTTTGTTTTGCTAGCTTTTTCTGGACTTCCCCGCCCAACCCAAAAACCCTTCACACCTTGGTCTGTTGCATCCTGATGGAGAAGGGTAAAATTTACAAAATTATAGGCCAGGTTAAAGATGGGTTCTGGCTGGAATCCACTGGTGGTGTATGTGATAGGGGAAGTGGCTGCCTGCAGTGAGTGTGTGTGCACGTGTAAAAGGACAAGGGGCTCAAAGAGGTGGCTGGAAGTGAGAGGACTCTACCCAGGCTGTAGGCAGCTTCAGATACAAGTTAGTTGAGTTCCAAGGCTCCTGGTTCTTAGTTCACCTCAAGATCCTTGTGAGATGGGGAGTCCTGCCAGTCCCACTGCAGCTCCCGAAAGCCTCTAGACAGTCTTTCCCACAGGCCCTCCTGCTGTGGTCCATGGACTCAGATCCTTCCTCTTGTTTTTAAGGGATTTCCACAACCCTCCTTCCTGGAGCCACACTGTGATTCAAGCAAGCTTCTTCAACCGTGTTCCATGGAGCCTCCCTTGGTCCTTTACACACTGCTATCCCTCGCTTCTGGGGCACTGTAGCACTCCTTTGTGGGGCTTTGGTATGATTCAGGCTGGCTTCCCCAGTCCACCAACCTACCTCCAAGTTTTGGTTCCTATTCCAGGCAGTTACTCTCCATTAATTCTCCTCTCCAAGCTGCTTGCCCTATCTCCGGGAGCCCCTGAACAGCTGGGTTTTATCAGGTTAGAGATAGCTGTCTGATTAACACCTGGCCCCATTGTCCAGCTAGTCTGTTGCTCCCTTGAGCACCTGCTTCCTTAAAGAGGCCATGTCTTGGACTAGAGACTGGCTGGCCCTGGTTCCTACCATCACTTGAAAGGGAACACCCATCTTGTTAAGAGTGTACCCCAAGTGCAGCATGCTCACCTATCACCAGCAGTTCAGGTAACACAGTTTGGGGAATCACGCTTTAGAAAATCTTTAATCTGAGCCAAAGTTAAGAAGGAATCGAGCATGTTAGAGCTGCATGAATGATTTTATATGGTGTATATTAGTTCTCTAATTTTGTGAACTGCTGCAATAAAACTTTCATCATCTCATGTTTGTTAGGCAATTGTATATGACTGCTCATTGCCATTTCACGTTTGATCTCCGTGAAAGTTAGGTTCTCTGAATGCAGAAGACTTAACAGTTTCTATCGTCAATCATTCGTTAAACAGTTTCTCTTACAGTAGAATCGCCTCCTCCCTTTTATAAAGTGGACAGCTTTGGTACAAGTGCTTCCAGTTCTAAATCATGCTTTCTTTCCATGGCCAGAACTAGAGTAATTAGACTCCTCTAAAGAGTCTGAATCTCTTCTGTTCCCTGTAATATGGAAAAAGAGGGCACAAGGGAGAGCTTTATCTGAGAGCTGAGAAACCTTTGCCAAATGTATCTACCTAAATAAGCTCTTTCATACTACAGAAGGGGTTTCAAGTACTTGCAGCTGAATCATCCTTCCACAGAGGTAGTGATTTTAAAAAAAACAAACTAAACATTTGAGGATCAGGTGGAGGAATTGGGAGTACATTACCTCAGGTAAGGGGTCTTGCAGCTTGCAGTTACTATATACAAATATTTTTTACAATAGCTATAAAATTGTATTTTTTTTTTAAATTTCTGTTATGAGTCACTCCCATGATCAACAAGAACTTTGGACTGAAACTGCTTGATATCAATACTGAACAATCTCTCCATTTAGCATACAGGTACAGTCTTCAGAAAATAGGTATTGGGGAGCATCTCCCTGGACCTCTAAAGAACTGCCTGTGACATGCCATAGCTGTTGGAAGAGATTTTTACAAGATCGAAGCCACTGAGAAATAGAGAATTAAGGTACATCAACAAATTGTGTTCAAGTTTGAAGACATGGAAAAGGTTCAAGCTTTGTTCCAGCCTTTCCTATCCAGGAACCAGAATATTATTTGAAAAATTTATCCCAGTTCTAGGAAATTATTTTTTTACCCCATCTTCTATTTTTTTCTACACTCCTCTAAATTATATGTTGTTTATTGAGGGGTTATTCGGGACAGTAATGAAGTATATCAGAGCACTTATTTGCCACCTTTAAAACCACAAGGAGAAAAAGGGAAGTATTAGCATGTCTGGGACATCCAAAGGGCTGGAGTACCTATGGGGAAAAACTGGTAGGTGCTGAGTGCCCAGCAGCAGCCCCCTTATCAGTTTCCCCCCCAGCGCTGTCTGCCTGCCGGTGGGCCCCACAGATGAGAGCCTCTCCCCTCCTGGTGTCTCCTGCACACCACAGTCAGCTGTTTGGCAGCATTCAGGAACCCAGATGGGGGAGGAAGGAGGGTGCAGCATGTTGGGGCGGTGGAGAATGGACCTGGGCAGGAAAAGGTGGAGTATGGGTTGAAAGACGGAGGGGCAGGGCTTTTATGGAAGGGGTGCAGTTGGCGTGGGGCCTGGATCAGAGCCAGGGGTCAAGCACCCCAAGCACTTTTGAAAGTCAAGCCTGTGTGCTAATGTATAGCCGTTTGTATCCTGCCCAATGGAAGAGGATGCAGAGGAAGAGAGTAAGGGCAATTTTAGACCAGAAGACTTCAGTGAAACTCTTTTCATAGTGTCTTTTATGGAATCTTTTACTAGACCCAGCAGAAATTCTAATATTTTTGTCTTGATCTGCAATCCAGGTGAAAAGTCAAAACAAAAAGTTCTGAGAATCATGGATTCAGAAATGTCAAAATATTTTGGGTGGATAGCACTCTGCCTCTTCGATGCCTCAGGAGAGTTGTAGTACTGGGTGTGAGCCTTATTCTCACATTTTCCCTAGTGCTGTGGTTTGATCAGATAACCCAGCCTAAATTTTTCCTGGTGTGCTACGGCCTTTCCCTTTGCTGGTGCTTCTAGATTGGAGTGCTGCAAAAGTTAGTCTCCCCTTTCTGCTAGGACACTCAATGTTATTAATACTATTTATCAAGCGTACATTGCCCTGCAGAGAGAAGTGGCTCACTATGTGGAAGATAATGGAAATGCACAGCAGACTCCTGGTACAAATCAATTGAATTAATTTATCTTTCAAACATCAGCTGGGTTAAATCCTAAGCTTGTGCCGCTGCTGTTTCTGTTCCCTTTTGTTTGCACTTCAGTCTCCTTGTCAAAGCTCAGTTGTTTTTCTGGAAAAACATTAAATAGTGTCAAATCAATCCCTAGAGGACAGTTGAAGATGGTGGTTATTTTATAATGCATTATATTTGAACTTAGTTACCCTTTTAAGAGGTCACACAACTACTTTCTATTCAGTATTTAGTAGCTGAATACAAATAAGCAGCATTTGATTTATATTTAAGAAGTTAAGATTATTTATTAGAAGTAAACTATTGGCATATTCTTTATATACAAACTGTCAAATTATTCTTGCTGCCAATACCCATGTATTACAATTCATTTTTCTTAGTAGGCATATACAATTTTCCTCTTAAAAGACTATTTTGTACTTTGCTTCAAGGTCTAAAATTCTGTATGTCACAGAAGTGCTTTATGTTCCTATTCAGAACAGTGCTATAGCTTGCTCCATAGCCAGATTTTGGTTTACTAGCAGACAACAGAGTGTGATGCGGCTTATCTTTAGGTCTGCCCTGTTAGCATTACAACTGTCATTTAAAGTGATGCAGATGCTGGTTGTAAGCATATAAACAGACACATTTTCTAGATTTCCAAAGAGCACTCACGGTCACTGAACTCCATTCTTAGGGCAGATTGCCAATTTAAACTCACTGTCTAATAGCAAAAATGTGACTTTTGTAGGGTCAATAGTATGTAGAGATAATAAAAACTTCCCTGTCAGCACACCATATAGAGCCAAAAATCTTCTCTTGTTTATTATTTTGTGTGCTGCTGTAATGACTGGCATAGCCATCATTGGAGTGGTACTGAATTTGAGACCTAATTTATAAAAATAACTCTTGCTAATCTCCCTTCTCCAGTATTCCTATTCCAACTCAGTCTACCTAGCTTTAGTTAGGACTCATATGCCAATTAAGCTAATCACTTTTGTGTTCCTTCCTCCCCCAGCTCCCAGGCTTTGATTGGCTTACTTTCACAGATCTGTTTTTGCTGCCCATAGTGGTGACTTCTGTATTTTGCTTCAACAGCCAATGAGTGTGCTTAGTAATTATCAACACTCCAGATTGTCTTACATTGAAATAGTGGGAAAACAATGGTATCATCTGGATATGCTGTTATTGGTATCACCATAAAGTAGGCTTGAGTTCTGATAAGTCCAGAACTAAAAATGTAGAATGAAAGAGCAGTATAGGTTGAACCTCTCTAAGAGCCAAATAAGCAGTGGAAGAGTTGGTAATGCTGCTAGACAATATTGACCTCCCATGACCTGGTACATTCTCTGGTTTCGCACCATTTAGGTCCTGAAGGTGCTGGACTAGAGAGTTTCAATTTGTATATAAATTGAGTGGTCAGTAGGAGACATTGCCATTGGTTTTGAAGAAACGTTCATGAATATTATATAAATGCTGTTGGTGTCACCCAAATTTACTGTAGCCATCATAAGTGCAAAAAAAGGTTTACTGTAACTGTAATTGCGTGTGAGGTAAACATCTACTTCCTGACTAGCTTATTATAGTACTTTCCTCTTATTTCAGAGAATTCTGTTCCTATTACTTTGTGGCTAATCTTATTATCTTTATTACTTCCAGGGCACAGTATATAACAACTTGCACAGCAGTCTGCCCTTATTCGTTAATTTATATGGTCACTTTCTAAGTCCACTAACTGAGATCTGCTTAAAACAAGAACTGTACCAAGAAGAGAATGTGCTATATTTAGTTGCGGGGGGAGGGAAGGAATCTGGTCCCAGAGTTTTGAATCAAATTACAGGAGGAACAAATGACTAGTAATTGAGTTAACTGGAAAATTCTGTGCACAAGGCTGCTAGTGATTTGAAAAGAGAAGAAACAGACCAGAAGCTATTCAGTGTGCACATGGGTGGCCGTCATTATACTTATTTTCCCAGCTAGCCTTTTGGGCATCTGTCTTTATCTAGATATGTATTTACTAAGAGGAAACTCTGTATGAGTTTCTCTATCTTCCCCTTTTTGCCCCCCCTCCCCATAACTTTATAAGATGACCTTTGGTCCCATCCTGTAAACACTTCAGCACATGCATAATTCTGTTCTTGTGCTTTCAGTGGAACAAAGTTAAGTAAAGAAGTATATGTGTTCAGGGTTTGTAGGTAAGACACCAAATCTGACTGTAATCCAGAAGTGTTAAATCTCAATTTTTATAATCCCGGGTAGAGAACACAGATAAACACTTGGGCTGTGTCTACACTGGCATGAATTTCCGGAAATGCTTAAAACGGAATACTATTCCGTTTTCAGTTTTTCCGGAAAAGGAGCGTCTACATTGGCAGGCTGCTTTTCCGGAAAAGCCCTTTTTCCGGAAAAGCATCTGTGGCCAATGTAGACGCGCTTTTTCGGAAAAGAGCCCCGATCGCCATTTTCGCGATCAGGGTTTTTTCCAGAAAAGACTACTGGACTGTCTACACTGGCCCTTTTCCGGAACAGTGTTCCAGAATAAGGACTTATGCCCGAGCGGGAGCAGAATAGTTTTTCCGGAATAGCGGCTGATTTTGTACAGTAGAGCATCGTTGCTTTTCCGGAAATTCAAGGGCCAGTGTACACAGCTCGCAGCTTATTCCGGAAAAGCGGCTGATTTTCCGGAATAAGTGGCCCAGTGTAGACACAGCCTTGAGGTCTCTTCCAGCTCTGGATTTCTATGATTGCATAAGAGGACATTGCCCATAGGGTAAGATGTCTACGGAGGAGGCCATCTTTGTTGGTTGCACAGAGTTTAGCATAATGGGGCTGGTGCCTTTAGGCAAGGGTCTCGGACTCAAAGCCAGGGGGTCATCTCTAGTCAGAGCATTTTCACAATCTGGCCCAAGAGTCCCAGCAGCCTGTGATGTGTGTATCTGGTACTTCATTGAATCCTTGCCAGTCTTGTCCCTCTTGTATTAAAAACTTAGTTCTTCCTTTAAAGTAAGCAAATGGTAAAATATGAAGAGGATCTGATTCTATTTGCTAACTTAAATCAAACCCTAAACTTACATCATTAATCTTCTCTAGTGGGGAAAAATCTAGTTCGAGAGCCTACATTTTATATACATGTTGTTTTTTTCTAGCCTGTTGTTTTGGTCTCCTATTTCTGTCATTTCACCAAGCATGTCATCTCCAGTAGTCATCTCAAGTACTAAATGGTATCAACTGTCTTTTCTGATGCCCTGTATATTTGGGGTGACATGTTCCTTCCTTTATGGACTTTAAGATACTTGAGTGGATCTTTCCAGGGATTCTCTTCAAATCTATTGATCCAAAATCCAATGGTGATGTATCTCCACTACTTGTGTAATGAGTAATGATGGCCAGCCTAGGCTAGTGAGTGGGATGCATGAGTGGCACTCCGTTTCAGCAAACCTCAAGATTGTTGTAACTAAGATGATCTCCTGGGCTAGGGTAGTTTTGCTAACTATGCTTGCATACCTAGAATTTGGGGGTTTGCTGACACAACCATAGCGGTGCTTTGATGGGATGCAGACGGCTCTCACAGTCAATGTTGTGTGCAGTCAAGACGAACCTCACTTCATGTGCTCTTGCGTTGCCATACGTGTCACCTTTTAGTTATACCAGTAGGAAAAAAATGTGGACAGAAACCAGAAGAATCTGGCAATCCAAAGGTAAACAAAAAATGTCTCATGGGCCACATGTAGATCTCGATGGGCTACGTGTGGGCCACAGACTGTATGTAGACCACAGGGGCTACGTCTAGACCTCATCCCTCTGCCGAGAGAAGGATGCAAATCAAGCACTTCGGAAGCGGAAATGAAGCCCGGGATATATAAATCCCGGGCTTCATTTGCATACTCACATTCCGATGCTGTGCCGATCAGGCTCAGTGTCAAAAGTGAAAGTAAAGTGTAGCCGTGGCTCTGCCAACAGCAGGGAGCTTTTTTGGCAGCTCCTGTACTCCTCATGAAAAAAGCTCCCCGCTGTCGGCAGAGCTGCGGCTACACCTTACTTTCACTTTCGACACTGAGCCTGATCGGCACAGCGTCGGAACGTGAGTATGCAAATGAAGCCCGGGATATTTAAATCCCGGGCTTCATTTGCACTTCCGAAGTGCTTGATTTGCATCCCTCTCCCGGCAGAGGGATACAGTCTAGACACAGCCAGGTTGCCCACCATTGCCCTAGATACATATATGAACTAGCTAGCCTCTCCCCTTGCTGGCTTGTGCCTCCATAGAATGTAGTTCTCTTTAGTTCTGTAGCACTAGTGCATCTTAGCTTGAAGTATACACACACACTTAAAGTTAAATACACCTGAGGTGTCTGTCTAAATCCGTGGTCCCCAACACGGTGCCCGCGGGCGCCATGGCACCCGCGGGGGAATTTGTCTGCGCCCGCCAAGTGCTCAGGGCTGGCCTGGCCCCGGGCACGTGGCGCATGCGCGGTGCCGGAGCCAGCCCCGGGCGCGTGGCGCACGGTGAGCGCCGGCCCCGGGGGCGCCGCGGATTGACCCCCTGCGGCGCATGGGGGGGGGGGAGAGAGCACCAGCGCCGGCCCCGGGCGCGCGGTGCTTGGGGGAAGGGGGGGGAGAGAGCGCCAGCGCCGGCCCCGGGAATGCGGCTATGGGGGGGGCCCCACTCGGGGGGGCCCCGCCCTCCAGGGTGCCCGGCGGGTGAACGGCCACGCCCCCTGTCGCCCGGCAACCCCAAATGGTTGGGGACCACTGGTCTAAAGGGTTTTAAGAGCCTTTCTGAAGCTGCTAAGTTTAAATGTCGGAATGCTGCTGTAAGCACTTAAGTTATCATGGGACTAAAATCACATTTAGACTTGGAAATTTGTTTGTCAGTGCTGGCACTAGGTATAAGCAGTCTAAGCAATTGCTTAGTTGTAAGTATAGACATAGCCAAAGCTTTATAGCATTAATTTAGTCTCTTGTTACTAATTATACAAGCCAGCCTCCTAACAAATGAATGTCCTGGGAGAAATGCAGATACTCTACCTATACATAGTTACTGTCCACTTACATAGCTCAGACAGAAGTCTGATTTTCAACCAGTAGTGGTACGTGTAACACGTGGGGTCTGACTGAAAGAGTAGGACGATATCTTCATTTTAATTGTTGATTTTCTTTGATGAAACTGAAAATACCATCAAGTGCCTACTTTAACCATACTTCTCCTCTTAGTTTGGATCTTTCATGAGGTGAACAGAAATACATACAAACAAATTTTATTTTGCAAGTGATTAAAATTTGACATGAATTAAGCAGATAACATGCCTGAAACTACTGGTTTTTGCCTTCTTTAAACTACCCAAATGATAGATTCTGTGTCCCTTTAAGTCTCCTAATCTTCCTGTGAATTTTAGTAATTTGTATATCAGAACTTAATTTGTCTCCCACTGGACATCTTTAGATACAGACATAAGTCACTCCCACCTCCTTTCAAACAAGGCTGTTACTGATTTTGTTTGGTCTCTGATGGGCTATACACCTTTGATCTCTCAGATGATGGCAGGTAGTTTCTAAATAGCTAACATTATGCAGCACTCTCATCTGCAAACAGTTCAGCTTGTCAGGTGTTCAGTTTTTTTAATTGCTAAGGATGTTTTGTTATGGAAACAGAACATTTGCAATGCTGGTTAGTGCCAAGTATTCCACACCCAAGGTAAGACTGTCACAGGTGGAAACAAATTATGTCCTAATCCATTGGCTTCTTCCCTTTGAGCACTTACATTTAAACCTTTTATCTTTTTTGACCTTCAAGGTTACATTCTTGGTGTCTGTCAAAATAGCCAGAAGGGTGGAGAACAAGCTGCACTGCCTTTGGTTTCTTTCCATTGTTTGTCATAAAGATAAAAGTATCCTAACAATTAATTCCTATCTTTTGCCCTCCATTGTCTCCCGGTAGAGCAAAAAATAATGTATTTGTATAACCAGATCCTAAATTAAACCTTTCTGGATATAATTGGATGCGATATGTTTGTTACTACCTGTTGTTTTTAAAACATTGAGAGGTCTGTAACTGCAGTGTATGTGAACAAAGCTGTGTGATTCCACAAGCAGTGAATTTAGTTTTGTCAGTTTCTGTGCTTCATTTCAAGTCATTACAGCCACTTCTTATTTCAGCAGTTTAGGCTGACTGGCTGCTTAAATTGCATGTCTAAATTGTAGACGTGATCATAAATCCTAACATGCTGGTTTGATGCTTAGTAACTGAATGGATTTTAAAAATTGGCTGATACTATTGCAGAAAATGTAGGTTAAGCTGTCTGGTAAAGTTTAGAATTAGTTTAAGATCTTAATATTCTTTTCTACATAATACTACATTTTTTAGAAGTTTAATCTCTAGAAGACCAGAAGTGTCAAATTTAACCAGAGAATCATAGAATGGTAGCAATCTTTGAAGGTCATTTGGACTCACCCGCTAGCACCGAGGCTTGACCAAGTATACCAGACTCCCTCCCAGCTCCTCCTTCCCCTCATGAACAAGTGTTTGTCCAACCTCTTCTTAAAACCTTCAAAGACAGCAATTCAGTAACATACCTTGGAAGCCTATTCTAATGGTGAACTATCGTTCATTTTTTCCCTAATATCTAACCTAAATTGCCCTTGATGCAGATTAAATCCATTACTGCTTGTCTTGTCTCTAGGGGTATGTCTACACTACCCTCCTAGTTCGAACTAGGAGGGTAATGTAGGCATACCGCACTTGCAAATGAAGCCCGGGATTTGAATTTCCCGGGCTTCATTTGCATACGCGGGGAGCCGCCATTTTTAAAACCCCGCTGGTTCGAACCCCGTGCAGCGCGGCTACACGGGGCACTACCTAGTTCGTGCCCCGTGTAGCCGCGCTGCACGGGGTTCGAACCAGCGGGGTTTTAAAAATGGCGGCTCCCCGCGTATGCAAATGAAGCCCGGGAAATTCAAATCCCGGGCTTCATTTGCAAGTGCGGTATGCCTACATTACCCGCTAGTTTGAACTAGCGGGGTAGTGTAGACATACCCTAGTAGACTATTGATCACTATCCTCTTTATAACAACCTTTAATATATTTGTTATTGGGTTCCCTCTTCCCCGTGCCCCCCCCCCATTATCTTGCCTCCTATCTTTAAATAACTTTTCCTCATTACTCAGATAAACCTTTTATCATTTTTGTTGCTCTTCCCTGAATCTCTCTAATTTGGCTACAACTTTCCTGATGTGAGATGTCCAGAACTGGGTGTGATGCTCCTTCTGAGGTTTCATTGGTGCTGAGTAGTTACTTCCCATATTTTACTTATGTTAATACTAGGGAAGTTAGGGTGTAGTCATTTACGCAATTAACTGCTAAATCGGGGCTTATTGTTAATCCTAATGACTACACAGGCCCCTTCTCTTTTGCTGCCCTATGTGTGCTGACTCCCACAGAGCTGCCTCCCCCCTCCCCCAATGCCTCTCTGAGGCAGAAGCTCTGGGGAGGGCAGGTGGGAGCTGGTACACGCAGGAAGTGGTTTTTAAACCAGCTCCCCATACATATCGGCTCCTGCGGAGTCGCCTGCTCCCCACCCTGCTGCCTCTTTATTAGAGGTAGGGGCGGGGGAGGCAGGAGCCAGTGCTCACTGGGAGCTAGAGTACAAGCTGGCTCCCCACACGCACCAGCTCCTGCTGCCCTCCAGCCCAAGTAAACATGTAACCGCTTAAAAAATCCAGCAGTTACACATTTACACAAATACACATTAGTTAGCATCCCTAGTTAATTCACCCCAGAATGTTATCCTCTTTTTACAGCTGCATCATGTAGCTTCGTATTCAATTTGTGATCTAGTATAACCTCAAGATTTTTTCAGAATGCTTTTTATGTTATTCCCCAATTTGTGGTTGAGTGTTTTGATTTCTTTTCCACCCCATAATGTAGTATTTTGCATTTGTCTCTATTGACGTTAATGTGGTTAGTTTTAGACCAATTCTCTAATTTGGTCAAGGTCATTTTCTATTCGAATCTTGTCCTCAGATGTGTTAGCAGCCCCTCCCAAGGCAAATTTTATAAGAATACCCTCCACTCATTAGCCAGGTCATTAATGAAAATATTGAAGAGTTCTTATTGTAAACAGACCCCTAAGTAACTCATAAGCAGGGCTTTTTTTGTGACGGTACTGCCCCGATGTGCAGTACCTGCACCTCCAGATGCAGTACCTGCACCTTCAGTCAGAGATCAATAACTTTTCCGCTGGAGTACCAGCACTTGTTTAAAAAAAAAAAGAAAAGCACTGATCATAAGATCCATTTCCTACCTATCTTGTGATAGCAGATCACTGACAACACGTCCTTGAGAATGGTCTTGCAGTCTATTATGATGCCCCCAGCTTCTTGTGAGTACAAAACATCATCTTGGTTGATAAGAAAGTTGCTATTCAAACATTGTTAGAGCTCAGACATTTTTCTTACAAATTGCATTTTAATCATCTAAAGAATCTTAACTACTTGTGTGAAATGACTGGGAAACCATTGCAAGGTGTGGAACTTCGTGAATTTGTAAGTAAGCAAACAATTCCCTTTCTTGAATAAAAACAAAATGGACACAAATCAAGCATCAAAATGGTAACACACCTAAACCTGTAGGGGAACATTTTAAATCTGCCTTGGAATTAAAAGTAGCCATTCTTCTACAAAGGAATTTCACCACCCAATTACAGAGAGACTGCAGAATTGGAATTTATCTACAAATTTGACACTGTCACCCTGGGCTTGAATAAAGATGTTAACTAATTAAAGCATTACAAAGCCAATTTCCACTGCCTTTTACATCCACATTTTCACTTTGTATTTTGTTAATCTCTAAGGTGCCACAGGAGTGCTCATTGTTTTTAAAGTTACAGACTAACACTGACTTTTCTGTCACAGTGGGTACTCAGTGATCAGTTCTGATCAGTGCAGCCTAACATTATGTCATAATGTACTAGTGGCACTATGGAGGAATTAGGTAACTGAATTTCATTGCAGTACCCTGCTGATAAATTTCTGAGAAGTTGGGCCAGTGAAACATAGGTTTTGCATACTGGCAAAATTGTACATAACAATTTGCGTTCTTTTCTTTGTTTAAAAAAAATATCCCTAGGAAATTGTATAGAGAGAGCCACACTTAAAAGAATGTTATTACAAGTCAAGGACTCAAGTCAGGAAATGCTGGAATTGAAATTGGCACAGATAGCATTAACTTCTGCCCCCTCTTGCATGTGACTGTAGTGCAGAGTTTGATTACACAGACCAGTGCCTAGTTCAAGGCAGAAGATAGACACTGCTTATTGGACTAATTTGGTTGGATAGCAAATTAGGCTGCTATATGTAGGATGCTCCCTTTATTCATTCTGAAAGGGGTGTGAATAATGAGCCAACAACCTATCTGTCTAAGGCAGTTGATGGCCACCCAGGAGATCTGCGTTTTATCCCTGGCTCTGTGTGATTCTAAGCAAGTCACTTTAAACAGAAATCTTTCTAGATGTTTGTTAATTGCATGATCCTCATTCTTTGGGAGCTTGCTTTGATGAAGTCTGACTTTTAGAAGGGTTGAGCACCTGAGCACTAATTTAGGTGTGTGGGAGCTGCAAATACTCACTACCTCTGGCAACCGGATGTTATGGCCTAGAGGTATAGCAGGGGGGTTAGAAATCCTGACTGCCATTAGATTCCTGTGTGGCCTTTCTCAAGTCACTTTGCCTCTTTCCCTCAATTTTTCCCACCAGCAAAATGGGATTGCCACATACTTAATGGAGGAGTTGTAGCTTCATTCAATCATTGTGAAATGTTTTGAATGTATAAAGTGTTGTTTGCTCTTGGTGTCAAGTTGAGTGCCCCGTCACTGAGGCACTCAAAATTAATGGAGGCTAACAAATATTTGATATACCTACACAGGGGTGTTTATTACAAAGGTGAATGAACTTAAGGTTTATAAGGCTCAGACAGGGTATGTCTACACTACAGCACTAATTCGAACTACCTTAATTTGAATTAGTTAATTCGAACTAAGCTAATTCGAATTAGTGCATCTAGACCTAATAACTAATTCAAATTAGCGTTTTGCTAATTCGAAATAGCATGTCCACATTGAGTGGACCCTGAACCGAAGTTAAGGCTGGCCGGAACCAGTGCCGGCAGGGCATCAGTGTGGAGTTGCTGCCTCAGGCTAGCAGAGGGCTGTGCTTAAAGGGACCCGACCCCCACCCGGACAGACAGTTCTCAGGGTTCCCCGCTTGCTTGTCTACCTCGATGAGGGACAGCAAAGCAGTCCTGTCTTGGAGTGCCCTGAGTGCCCGCACTCGGCACATCACAGCACTCAGCCATCAGCCCGGCTGCACTTGCCGCAGGCTGCCATCCGGAGGGGTCAATTGGGGGCTGTCAGGATCCAGGAGGCCCTGCAGGAGAGCTTCCACCCCGAGGAGCCCACAGAGCCACCCCAGTCCTCCCCATTGGGGGCTCATGCCCCATTCCTCCCACATCTCCTTCCACTTACCCTTCCCTAGCCCCCCTTCCTGATGTAAAAATTAAAGGACACGTGTATTCAAAAATACAAACTCTCTTTATTTAACAAAACCGGGGGGGCGGGGGGGAGAGGATTAACCTCTGGGGAGACTGGCAGGGGGAGGTGGGAGAGGAGAAGAGAGAGGGTGGGAGAGGGGAAGGGGAAACCTGGGAGGAGGAAGCTGGAAGGGGGAAGCCAGGGGAAGAAGGAGGAGGGGAAGTATAAAAATATGGTACGTCATATCTTCAGTACTGTGTACAGATGTGGTCTCCTCACCTCAAAAAAGATATTTTGGCCTTGGAAAGGGTTCAGAAAAGGGCAACTACAATGATTAGGGGTTTGGAACAGGTCCCATATGAAGAGAGGCTAAAGAGACTGGGACTTCTCAGCTTAGAAAAGAGGAGACTGAGGGGGGATATGATAGAGGTGTCTAAAAGCATGAGTGTTGTGGAGAGGGTGAATAAAGAAAAGTTCTTCATTAGTTCCCATAATAGAAGGACTAGAGGACACCAAATGAAATGAATGGGTAGCAGGCTTCAAACTAATAAGCGAAAGTTTTTCACACAGCACATAGTCAACCTGTGGAACTCCTTGCCACAGGTGGCTGTGAAGACTAGAACTATAACAGAGTTTAAAGAGAAGTTAGATAAATTAATGGAGGTTGGGTCCATGGAGTGCTATTAGCCAGGGGGTAGGAACGGTGTCCCTGGCCTCTGTTTGTGGAAGGCTGCAGATGAATGGCACTAGACAAATCGCTTGGTCATTGTCTTCGGTCCATCCCCTACGGGGTACCTGGTGTTGGCCGCTGTCGGCAGACAGGCTACTGGGCTAGATGGACCTCTGGTCTGACCCAGTACGGCCGTTCTTATGTTCTAAGCTCAGGGTCGGGGGTCTCACTGGACTTGATTTTCATGCAAACCTGCTCCTGGGTTCGCATGTGGCCTTTGGTGGCCAGGCTGGCAGCTATCCTGCCCTAGATGGCTGCGTTCCTGTGGCTAGTGCGGAGATTGTGGACGTTAGAGGCCTCCCCCCAAACCTCAATGGGGTCCACGATCTCCGCACTAGACCAGGCGGGCGCCCGCCTCTTGCGACCCCGGGCAGGCTCCTGTGAGCCGCCAGCCTGGTCCTGGGTAGAAGCGGAGGGCTGGGTGGCAGCGGATGGCTGGCCCATGCCGTGCCAGGTGCAGGGTCTGCTGGCTGGGTGCTGGCAGGCTTGCAACTGGCACGGGCACCGTAGCCAGACCGTGCCCCTTTAAGGGCTCCGGGGCCAGGAGGGGGGGCAGAAGAGTTTCCCTGGTTGTGCCTAGAGTGGCCACCAGGGCAAGCTGGGAAGGGCTAGTCTCCAATTAGTTCAAATTAAGTGGCTAAACAGCCCTTAATTCGAACTACTTAATTCGAACTAGGCATTAGTCCTCGTAGAATGATGTTTACATAGTTCGAATTAAGCGCTCCGCTAGTTCGAATTCAATTTGAACTAGCAGTTTGCTTGTATAGACGCTATGAAAGTTAATTCGAACTAACGGCTGTTAGTTCGAATTAACTTTGTAGTGTAGACATACCCATACTGTCTTATGAATAAGTCCATATTTATTTGAGAGCTTGGATTATGTGTATTTAATAGTGGATGAGGCAACTCTAAATTGTGCATATAAAAAGATCAACCAACTACCTCATTCCCTTAGCAACATCTAGCTTCTGCTGTGAATGAGGCAGGATGCTGTGGGAAAGTTCCTACATAATCAGTTTGTTAGAAATTGTATCATATCTAAAATTAAGAAACACTTTTTTGGGGTATGGTACATTTGCTGCTGAAAAAAGTCACCTTTTAGAACTCCAAAACTATCTGGGAATATGTGTCAAATCTAGTGAATACTTTTGGCCGGGGAAAAAAAATTGAAAATGTCAATTTTTTTTATCGGTATTTTCAGACGAATTTCTTTTCACCTGGAAACAAAGAAAATCAGTTGATTTTCTTAGCTTTAATCATAATGCTTCGATGTAAAGGGAGCAGAATTTAAGCAATCATGATCCTGGCATTTCCTAATGCCTTGAGCATTTGTCTTTGCAAAACTAACATTTTTTTTGTATGCAATATAATTTGATTGTGGCAAAAGATAACACAGCGCCCCCCCCCCCTTTTTTTTTGTTTTGTTTTTTGTTTAAGATGACGAGGAGGTACATAAGATTTGCTTCGGTTCACTACAGGGCATTGGCAAGTTAAACTGAGAGGGAGTCTGAAATTTAATGTGTGTTATGGAGATCAAAGTCAGGCATGGATAACAGCTGTGGAAGCTGACCTTGGAATATATACTAGAAGATATCAGTCTGGAGTGGGAATTTGGCTCACAAAAAGAACTCCAGGCATAGGGCATGGAGTGAGAAGCCTTGGCGTTTCTTGTGGGTATTTCAGTATTTTACTGGAGATAATGATGTCTCAGCGATGGGCAACCATCAATTGCGAGTGGGCTGCATGAGTGGTCCTCCCTTTACCTTAGTGGGCCACAGCAACCTGCAGCCCACTGTAATTCCATCTGCAACTCCCCTGTTTTATTCCTCTCCCTCAAGTGCCTCTTGTGCACTGGGGTACTAGAGCCTTGCAGTTGCCTGTCCCTCCTTCTCCCTCCCAGCATTTTCGGAGCCCACAAATTGCCAGATTTGTGCTCTGTCCCTGCTCTTCTTCCTCCCTCACAGAGCTTGAACAGCTGATTTGTGGCATTCTGGGTGTGCAAGGGAGGGGGAGGAACAAGCACGAATCAGGCAACTGGTGTGCTAAGAGTGCAAGGGAGGGGCAGGGAAGTGCAGAGATCCAGTGCCCCAGTGGACAAAAGGCACATGGGGTGAGGTAGCCAGTCTGCGTTGCAGGTGGAGCCCAGTGGGCCACATGCAGGCTGTAGGGTACCCTCCACTGTGCTAGCTGCTTACAACTCTAGGCTAGACAGTATGGCTATCTCTACATTGGCAAGATTTTGTGCAAAAGCGACTGCTTTTGTGTAAAATCTTGCTGCCTGTCTACACTGGCCGTGAGTATTTGTACAAGAACACTGACATTGTAATGTACAAAATCAGTGCTTCTTGTGCAAATACTCTGATGCTCCCGCTCATGCACAAGTCCTCTTGTGCAAGTGTTCTTGCACAAGAGGCCAATGTAGACCAGTAACATCAATTTCTTGTGCAAGAAAGCCTGATGGCTAACATGGCCATGGGAGCTTTTTTGCGCAAGAGAGCGTCTACACTGGCACAGATGCTTTTGCGCAAAAGCAAATCTTTTGCGCAAAGGCACATGCCAGTGTAGATGATGTCTTGCGCAAATACTTTTAACGGAAAAACTCTTCCGTTAAAAGTATTTGCGCAAAATCATGCCAGTGTAGATGCAGCCCAAGTGTAATGTGAAAAGTGTGGTGATATTCAAAAAGCTTTGTAACTTTTTGCATTTGTTGGCACTTGACTAGTACAGTGTTGAGGTTGGACTTAATTTGGTTTTCCTGCCTTTGAAAAAAATAAGAGTTGGAAATGCTCTTCTAGAGTTAGCTATGCAACCTCCTAGTGTACTATAGGTGATTGTGTAACAGGGTGAATAATGGAAATATAGTATTATGTGAAAGTGAATTCATTTGCCTTTTATTTTAATAGTGTTTGCCCAAAAAAGCCCAGTTAGACTTGGAGTCTCTTATGGTAGGTGCAAACAGAAAGGACAATGCAGTTCCCAATCCAAAGCTCTTAGACTCATTTGGATTTCATTCAAATCAGGAGGTAAGTAGCAGTCGTAGGTAGAGTGAAGATAATACGTTCATGCTGTTTATCTGTCTGAGCACCTCAATGATTCCAGATCTGAATGTTTCCCCCTTTTCAAATATTTGTCTCTATGTGGCGCACTAGCCATCATGTCCTTTTTTTGGCTACTTTCTCTCTAGTGCCACAGTTTGAATGGTTCTTAGGAACAGATGTGAAAGAGATTTAAGGTCAAGGTTATGCTAGTAACTAGCAAGTTTAGCAACATAAGTTGGCAAAGTGGAGGGTGAGGTTTTTTTCCAGCTTTCTATACAGGCAAATTCCCAGTGTACATGCAGTTAGTCTGGCATAAAGATGTATTGCTATCTTAGTTTATCCTGTTGACCAGCTTTCTGGGAGAAGTGGGCATATGGATGTCAGAGGCACAATGTGTGACTTGATATGAGAGGAGAGTAGATTGATCAGAAGGGCAACGAACACGTTTGATTAAATGGTCAAGATTTAACGTGGGAATCAGCTAATGGATGGATGGATTCCTCCACTTATTTAAAAGTCTGAGGTATATTGAAAACTGAAGAAGTGATGACATCATACCAAAACAAGTGCAGTTTTGCAAGGTGAGTGGGAATCTACCTTATAAATCATGTTCATCAGTTTAATATTTTATTAGTGATTACAATTCATCAAACTTAAATGGAGCCACTGCAGAATGTCCAGTCTGTCATAATGGAGTGTCTGAGATCAAGGGACCTTGAAGCAAAATATAGTTCCAGTTTGCCATAGAGTACATACGGTCTTGGTCCCTTCAAACATGGAAGTTTGAGGTATTCAGTCATACTCTACTTACATAGTTAAAAATGTTTACTTGTGTGGAAAAAACTTCTAGTTGATGCTGTTAATTAGAACTTGATAGTAGCTTTAAAATCCATCCCGCATTCTGATGTTATAACCATTATTAATTATGTTTGTTTTCACTTTAAATTGTGTACTGGTCAAGTTGGAAAGCTCACATACATTGCAGAACATAAATTTCTCAAGCTTCTTTAGAGGTGAAAAAGTTTGTGTTGAGACAAATCATGATGAAATGCAACTGTGCCTGTACCACTCATTATAACAAGTGCTCCATGCCTACAATAATAAAGTACAAGTAACCTCAAAGGTGAACTAGAACTGTACACTTCTAAATGGTGACATGCTGGGTATAAAGAAGACACATCTTAGATTGAAGGTGTAAGCAATATTTAGTTTTATGACGAAGAGTTAACAGAAGAAAGATTGAAGTCCATTATTCCTGTAAATGATGCAGAGCCACAGAAATAATTTTGATTATAATTTGATGCCACTTCTCTGTAACCAAAATATTTAACATCCCCAAAATGTAGCATTGAATGCATTAACCGTAAGTTATCATTCTTTGTGCTTGTCTGAGTGCGATACACCCTTGAGAATTTGTTCCTGTAGGAATATAAACCCCTGCTACAAATGGTTCATAAAATTACTTCGGCATGAGCAGCTGTATCATTGCAGGATATTTCAGAAGTGCATAATTTCAAAACTGTTGACATGGTTGGTCATTTATTCCTTGCAGTAAATGTTTCACATGTGTAGAGGCTTGTGTGTTATCTTCAAAAGCTTACAAAGAAACTAGTCTGAGAATTTATCTATACTTAAAACTTATAGTGGTGTAGTATAGTTAGATGTGTATATAACATTTTACTGAGGTACCTAAGCTAGGGTAAACCCTAGTGTGTAGGTACACTCACAACAGCAACATTTGTATGCCTATTTATACGTGATATCCATACTAGAAGGGATAGCAGTATAGCAATGCCAACAAAACATAGCTAGTGTGGACAAAGTCTGGCTTCAAATTAACTTGTCTAATCACCATTGTGACAACTGTAAGGATAAGTTTCCACAAATATGCTTTTTCTGGCTAACTGTAAGTTAGAAGGAAACTGAAGCAAAGCAGCTGTGTAACTTAGCATTTGCAAGACAAATAAATGCTAAATGTAGCATTAAAAATGCTGCTAAAACCAGAGTCTCATAATGGCAAGTTACTGGGAAAATAGATAAATACCAGATGGGTCAAAGTAAAACATAGTGTAATTATCATGCAACTCCATTAAAGTTAACAGAGTTGCCGCTATACACACAACTCCCATATTTGATCCTTTTATATTCGAATCAAGGATATAGGCTATTCACACAAGGATATAGGGTGTGGAATGTGGAGTTAGAAATAATGAAATATAGTGTACATTGTTCCAGAACAGTTAAACTTCCTAGGTTAAAAAAAAATTAAACAACTAATGGTCCTGCAGCATCTTAGAGACTAACAAAAATATAGAACAGCCCACCTCCACGAAAGCTCATGATACATTCTACATGTTTTGTTAGCTCTAAGGTGATGCAGGACTATTCGTTGTTTAAGTTTTTTCAGCTAACATGGCTACCCCTCTGAGATGTCCTAGGTTAGCAGTGTTAGCAAGTAGCTTATAGACTCTTCACTGTATGACAATGAGCACACTGATATTCAACAGTAATCTTACCCTATCCCTTTCCCCTAAACTAGATAGATGAATTTTTCTCTGAAGTTCAATGAAACCTGCACAGTTCAGCCATATCGGATATACTGATGTCATTTCTTTTTTTTCCCCCCACCTGGCCAAAGTGAGAATCTATTTTCCTAGCTAGATTTTTCAGTTGCTAATAACTAAGGACTCCTGACTTCTAACACTTAATAATAATAATAATAATAATTAATAATTAAAAAACCCCACCTGTAACAGGTCTCCAAATTCTTCTGTGTTCAGATTTTGCCTGTTTCTTCTAGGTCTAAATCCTATATAAACAAGTCTTGTATGCTTTATGGTCAAACCATGAGTTTGCTGGTGGAGTTTCAGGTCTGCACTAGAACCAGATGTGAGTGGATTGTGAAACTTTCTTGGTTCATTGTCTTAATTTTTAGGTATCCATCTTGATGGGCCACTTTAAAATGTATCCATTTGGGCACTTGTAAATCACTCTTCATTTCTGAAAGAATGGGTTTCTAGCTACTGCAATCTTTTGTCCTGATCAATACAAGTTTGGAAATAAAACTTTGTCTTAAAAAAATTAACTTGTCACTAAAGTCTTCTTTGGTAGAATTTACTCTTGTATACCTGTGGAGTGGTGGGATTTTGTCTGAGGAAGTGTGAGAAGTACAGAAATAAGTTTTACGGTCTATTTTATATCTCTTGAGATTAGGCAAAGTATGAATGCAAAAGTAGATTCTGTTTTTGAAAAGTAAGCAGTGCCATCTGCTGGAGGTAGCTTAATCCTAGAACAAGTTCCTCATTTCATAGTCCTTATAACCTCCTGTAGATTATAAAATATCACAAATTACTAGCCTTGTGGCCTTTTTTTCCTTTATTGCATTCCTTTACAGGTGGCTTGGGTAGGGATGTGCTTTTAGTGGAATCTGGCTGAAGTTTGAATAAGATTTATTGGGGGCGTAGAGAATTATAATGCCATGCACATTGCATTTCCTTCATCTAACTCTGCAATACTATCAAAGCAATAATATTTTTGGCAAGACTGTTTCAAGAGTTAGACATTATTAATGTTTTCCGCTTATTGATCACAGCATTCTTGAGACTTTAGTTAGGAGGGAATATTCTGGAAAGGGAAGGGGAGTCCAGGGACAGGGCAGGGCAGAAGAAGGTAAGAAAGGCAGATGTGAAATGAAGCTGAGGTTAAAACTGTCCAACTCACTCTCTCCCAAACAGCCAATTAGCAGAGAAAGTCCAGGCATAACCAAAGTTGGGTTTGTTATACAGCCCCTCCTACCAACTGGAGTCTCTTGCTGGTTCCTCCTGCTGTTTTTTATCAAGGCTAGTTGATGGTGAGGGAGGTGACACCATCTGTCTCCTAGCTTTCCTCAGGTAGGAGCAGGGTTTTCATATCTTCTTTTGAAAGAAAAACGTAGGATGTGCCTGAAATATGTAGATGGTATCATGAGTTTTTGTTGGTTGTGCTCATGAAAGCTCACGATACCATCTACATGTTTTGTTAGTCTATAAAGTGATACCGGACTATTTGTTGTTTTTTAAGTTTATCCTGTACAGACTAACTCGACTACCCCCTGAAGCGTTAAAAAGTAGTTACACTAAACCTGTGATGTCCAACATGGTGGCCACAAGTGGCTATTTGGCCAGTTGATTGTGGCTAGTTTGCATCAGAATAGGTTGGACACCACGGCACTAAACAGTTTTGTGGTGTGTTAATTGTAGAGCCAGATGGAGGGGTATTAGTTGTACAATTGGTAAAGGATTACTTGATTAACTCTCAATGAAATTCAAAATCAGGCTGAAGGAAAAACTTGTCTCCTTCCACTGTCAAATCAAGGAAGATAGAGAATATTTAGATGAGAACACTTGACATCAGTGTACCAAACCCATGTATGGTACCTGTGATTTATTGAAGAATACATAGGAAATATCTCTTATGCATTAACACATACAAGTGCAACACACTATCAGATTGCAACTTGCTTTATGTATGAAGGTAGCCTATTTTGGGAAAATCTTTTTTTCATCCTTGCTTATATAGTTGCCAGATTTAAATGTAGGGGTTTTTTAGGGCAGGGAGAATGGGAAGGTAAATATTAGAACACTGGATTATAAGAGATGGGACTATATAACCTATAAAACACAGACTGCACATACTCACACTTACTCCCCACCTCCCCCCAATTCTGTTGACTAAACTGACACTTGAAATACATTCAGGTTAGTTCTCTTCCTCTTGTATCCTTTACTACATGTGTTACAGCAAGATAAACCAGTGTTTACTCTGTATATGATTTGACTGAAGTAATTTAAAAGAAATGTTAATGATTAAATTCCTGCAGTTGTATGTAACTTTGGAGCTTGAACGAAATATATTGTGCTTTCAAAGATATGGACTAAAATTACTCAAATGAGATCTCAAACTTTCATGATCTATAGCAGTGAAATTAGATGGAGGATAACTCAGGTATCAAATAACTGTATATGCTGAATTTAACAATTGGCTACTGTGAATACCGGCTATTAAGGTTCACACCTGCTGTTTCATAAAGGGGAGGATGGGGGGGAGATTCCATTACTTTTCCCTTTAGGCTAGTGTAACTAGTTTACCATTTTAAGACATTATGGAAATAACTTCTGATTTTAGATGTAAAATGAAAGCAGTCAGTCTGACCATTGGATCCAACTGAGTTGTTGCTTGAACATTTAACTGAGAGTACATGGTTTGTCATGATCAATAATACAGCAGTATTCTTGCCTTGTTGTCCTGGAGATTCTCTGGTTCAGTAGCTAACTTTGATATTTTAAGCTTTGGCTTTAGCTGAGCAGGAGCATGTCATGAGGTTATGTACTCAGTTTCCTGGAGCTGGGATAAAGCTTGTGCTTTCTTGGCAGGACAAGCCATGAAATAGTATTTGTTTTCATTTGCAAAGGTTGTTTGCTTATTCCACTCAGCATTATTGCAGTTTAATCAGGAAAAAAGAGTGCAAATTTCGTAAAGGAAAGGGGGCTGTCAGGTGGCAGAGCTCCATTGACCCTAAATTACCCTGGAGTATTGTGTGTGTTTTTGTATGTTTTTCAGTTTGTGGCTTGTTAATCTTTTTACTTTTATGTATTGATTTTAAATTAAACTGTAATGTGTGTGCACCAAGGAATATTGGAGTTACAGTAAAAGCTCTGTTATCCAGCACACAGTTGACCAGAAAGCGTAATTAACCAGCATTTCTGATATCTCCAATAGAAATATTCAATCTAGTAACCGGGACTAGTATGCTGCCCAGCACGTTACGCCATTGTATATTCTGCACTCTACTTTGATGCAAAAGAATCTGAGGTAAGCAACCTGAAATCTGGGATATATTCGAAGAAACAGTTTCCAGCATATGCCATAGGGGCATCCATACACTCACCCCAATCCTCTTCCACCTTCTACATTACAGTGATCATTGATGTTGATAATGATGACCCTGATGCACTCACTGCAAGATCCTGAAGTGTCTGCTGAATCATCAAAGGCAGAATATAGTCTGTTCACTATAGTTTTAGCATTGCATGTATTTTTAGTGATCTGGGTGTATGCCATGCGCTGATCTTAGTGATACGTTAGATATTGTAGAGGCAGCTTTGCCTGTGTACACATAAGTGCTTCAAGGAACCAACTACTCTGCAGCGCAATGCTACTGCTGGATTGGTGAGCACCTCTGTACTGTTTTATACTTTATTCTAGGGCAGGGGTCGGCAGCCTTTCAGAACTGGTGTGCCAACGGTTCACCCTCCTGCTCTGGGCTGTGGTGCTTTCCCGGGAGGGGCATTCTGTCCACCGTGCATCTTGCTTGTCTCGTGCTCTGGGTTCCGCTCTGGCTTTTCCTGTGCGGCGGGGAGGAGCAGCATGCGCTTCCCTGGAAGCCAGATGCAGAGTGGAGCCTTGGGACTCCCTTCCCACCCCCCGTTGTCCCCCACAGGAAGCAGGTGCTGGCTCCAATCTTGGCAGAGGGTTCAATGCTGAATTGTAGGATCAGGGTGGCTGGCGGCGGGGGGGAGGGTTCAGAGAAATGGACGAGGTGGGGGCAAGGTGTCTCAGCCCTTATGAGGGCAGGGTCCATGGTGCCTTTGCCTTCCTGCCAGGAACCAAGGAGCCCAGGGGCCAACATGACTTTGGGGCAGGGGGGACCCTCCCATGTATTTTCCTCTCCCCTCAGTTGGCCTCGCACAGCCTCCGGAGCCACAGCCTGGACAGCACTCGCTCTCGCCCCAGAAAGAGCTCCCCTCCTCCCCGTGGCTTCCACACCCCACCCAAGGTCCAGAGTGCCACCAGCAGCTGTCTCAGGGGCCCCCCACTCTCCCATGTCGTTTAGCAGGCCTGGACCCTGGAGTCACCCTGCTCTGCCACGTGGCCTAGCCACCCCCGGAGCAGCCCCAGCCCCTGAAGCTGGTCAGGTTGTGTGGCTACCACAGACCAGGAACCAGGGCGATGGTGAGGCTGCCCCAGCAATGACAAAGTAGCCACTCAAGTAGCATTCTCACCTATCGTTCATGTGCTTTCTATTTTCATAAAGTATTGTGGTTATGATGTCACAGTAGTCTTATTGTAAAAACTCAGTCTGTCTTGGATACTGATGCTTCTGTCTTCCCTATACAGTATGAATGTAAGGGGATTTTTTTTGAATGTGAATAATTGCTGACCCAGGAGTTGTACAAAAGTTAATAAAGCAAATGTGTGCAATGTCTGAATGCTGTGGTGGTTAAAAGGTAGAGAACAGTGAGGAGGTAAGGAACAGGTGTTGCATTTGTTTTATTTATCAACCATCTTGTTACAAGCTCCATAATTAGATTGACTGGTGCTAGGTGACTCTGAAAAATATAGGGAACTCTCACCCAAACCAGATTATTGCATTATCCTTTAACTTCCTTTGTGGATGTATATATCTGGGATCAGAAAGCTCATCAAATCGTAATTCGCATATTTCAGATTCACCTAATCTCTTTATAACTGGAGTGGAATTGATAAGCTTAATTTTGTCTTTGGATCAAAGTGTCCTTATTGGAAGTGTTTAAAGATTAGCAAAGTTTATGTTCTAGAATGAAGTGATGGATTTGATTGCTAGGTTTTGTGACTCAGCACTGAGGTTGTCCTGAGTATCTGGTGAGAACTTTCATCTGTGTAGTGTAAAGGCATTGAATAAAAATTATACCTCTATACTTCCAAGTAGAAGTAAGTGAAAGGCCAAGAGGTATCTTTAAATAGATAGAGCCTAAATGGATTTTTCACATTAGAAGTAGCTGGGAGGTAAAGTCCTCCTTGTTTTATCTGGAGATTCCATGGAGAAGAAGCTCTTGAACGCTTACTATGAGCAGAGAGGAACCCCACTGGACAACAAGCTGTTATGATGGCTTTGGTAAAGATTTATTCTCAAAGCAGTGGTGCCCCCACCTTATTACACTGGAAGATCACATCAATCTAAGAATAACCTTGTGTGTGTGCCAATCATATATATTCTACATATTTTAATAAGATTTAAAGTAACCTCTGCTGATTTTATATTTTAAGTTAAGCTTGTTTCATGTGTATTTAGATCGACAATACTATACATAGAAACAACCTATTTACACACTTGTGTAAATTAAAATGATGTTATTTGAGGACAAAATGCTAATGAATCAGCTGCTAGTATATGGTGTTGAAGCAGGCTGTGGGTGTCATAAAATGTTTTGTTGGGACATAGGTTGGGCACCCCTGCTCTAAAGTGTTCCATAGTCCATTGAAATTAAGTAAACATTAACAGAAATAGCAAAACCTTCTTGGTTTTAAATAGTAAGTCTAAAATCCTTCCGCTCTGAGTCTGTTGTTTTCATTATCTTGTCATATCGCTAGCCTTCCAGGAAAGGCAACACAAGATTCCAGCCCTGAATTTCTAGTCTTTACAGGAGAAAGCAAGCAAGCAACCAAGCAACCATTCCCCACTCTTCCCCCACACTTTTAAAATTAGTTTTATACATAATAAAGACTCAATATCAGGCATAGATGCATTTTTTAAATTCTTTTGCAAGCCACCTTTAATTGGTCCTTTTTGTACTCTTTAACACTTTTGGTTTTAACAACTGTAACATTCTGTGTTTGTAGCCTTTTAAATTATTACCTAGCAGCAATAAATTTGTTTAATTTAGCCTGTCTATGTATTATATTTAAAGAAATAAGGTATATATTAAGAAAATTACTGCAGTCCAGCTGTAAAGTTTTAAGTACGTAGGTGTTTATGTACTGAATTCTTTTCAGCACATAAAGTTGAATGCACGTAAATTTGTGCTAAAGACTTTCCAGCCTCCTACTGGGCTTAAAGAAATTCAGAGCTCTCCAAAGACTACAGCAGGTGTTACAGATTCCAATTAGACTTCTTTATATGTTGAATCCCAGTGCACTCAGAACTTTTGTGCTAAAAGATCACAGTTTTCCTAAAGTGAGTCTGATGCTCCTCACCAGAGACGAACTTGTGGTATCTGATCTGTCTTTCTTACTACTGGTCATAGGAAATCCATATGGTATTTTATCATTTTCACATGAACAAGCATGGAGCTGTGGAGCACATCAGCCCCAGTTAGGTTAGGAGTTTTCAAACATAACACACTCTTCAAAACCCTGGTAAATTACCTCTACATTCTTTTCATGTCAATTCCCCATACAGTTGCATGGAACTTTCATTGCATAACAGGTACAGGGCTCTTCAGGGCATGCATCACCACCTTGTTTTTTCACCAGATGCCTCAATCCCCATTTGAACTAGCTGATGTACATGACAGATTCCTTTAAAAATTCTCCTCCTGTGCTAGACATTGTATGAGTTCTTGTTCTCTTTGCATATTGAGCAGGATTTGTCATGCTGTACTGAAACTTACTATCAGTTAATGGTTAGTGCTTATAAGAAAGATATCTACTTGTGTGGACAGCAGTCATGTTCATAACTGGCCTTATTTTATTGCAGCATATGGGAGTAACTGTTTGATACGGTCTTCTATTCGTGCAATATAGAAGTTGTGAGGCATAACTGAGGATCAGTATATGGTCCTTAATCTTCTATGCTTACCTTAAGACAGGTCAAAACAGAGTTTGTGTGAAACAAACTGAGGAAGGCTGCAGAATGAAATGTATATGTAGGGAAACAAGAATAAAATTGCTGTGCCTTAATTCACTGTAAAAAGTAGCCATTTTACAGCACAGATTGTTTTAATTTTTTTTTAACTTGGAAGTCATTATGGGACTGTTATTTCTATCTCAAATGTACTGAGTCCACATGTATAAAGATGTTTTAGCTCACAGCTGCCAGTTGGGGAAACAAATAAAACTCTCCCTAGATTCTACACTACAGTCTGGGCTCTTTCCCCAAGCACCATTGAGAGTAATAAAAATTCTGAAGGGTAGCATGCCCACTGATGGAGATTGTCTTCAGTGGGTTTGCATAAGTGGAACTGATTGGAACTTGGTAAAAGATTCTTTTGCGTCATGAGAGGGAATTACTTCACCTACCTCAAGCAAAGGCGTCTCTGCAGGACTGACATAACTGAAAAAGCAGGAGAAACTTGTTGTTAAAGTGGACAATAGGACTCCTGTTCCATGTGTATCCAGACCTGCATAGGGGACTACGACTTTTTACACCATTACTTCAACAACTATAGAAAACCCCCTTTCCAAACTTTAGATATAGACTACGGTATTCCAGGTCTGATTTAATAGCCTCCTTCATTGTTACATGTTCAGAAACACTAGGTGGTGCTCAGATGAAGCTGTTGTATTTTGGTGGAAAAAGAAGTCTATGGTGAACAGCTGCTGAGTTAGATAACATACAATGATGATCTGTTGTCTATCTTGCCCCCAGCCCGAGCGAATGCTTGCATTTTGTCTTGTAGCTAAAAGCACGCTCTTAGGTTTTTTTACCAAAAATGTTGATATTGATGTGCCCTAAGCAACATGGGGTAAGGACTGAGAATCAAGAGTAGTTCACAATTGCAAAAAATCTTTATGGAATGTGTTAAGTCTCTGCAGTCTTAGAATTTCGTGTTTCAACATATTTAAAGTTAAAGGATGATTCTTCTTTGAATGATGTTCCTTATATGGATTTGAAATGTGGGTGCACATGCATCCCATGCGCCAGAGCAGAAATCTTGAAAAATCAGGTATCCTAGCCCCAATAAAACTTGGATTCAGCTAAAGACAAACCTAGGTATCCATCTTCATACTACTGGAATGTGCTGCAGAATTTGCCATTGTCAGCCACAAAATATGGTTGTCTGGTCTGAGGGTAGTCTACAAGGGAATCTGGTTAACATGGCTTGAGTCCTCCCTGAAAGGATGGGCCCGAAGGTAGTGATTGGAGATCGCAGAGGAGCAGAGTCCTCTCTCTAGTCACTTTCAACACTTCCATGGAGACATGAAGTGGACCAGAGAAACATGAGGGATGCAGATTTACACGTGACACACAGCTTTCTTGCTATCCTTCACAAACTACAGCATAGCAGTGTTGCAATCTGTCCCTCTTTTGAGGTGGCTGTTCTAGGGAATCGTTAAAGGTGCTCAGTACATGCTGCCAGTTGTCCAGTTTTACGGGCTCAGAATAATACCAGGTACAGGGGTGGAGGGGCAACACTCCAACATAGTTTGAGCTATCCCAATGCTTGGTCACAGTCAGTTCATGGATGAAGAGAAGCTAATTGTCACTTAACCTAAGCTTGTTGAAGCTGATCTAGAGCAAGATGAATGTTTTTGATTGATTGGGGGGAGGGGAACATTTTGGGATTGCACTGGGGCTGCAAATTCCGTTTTGAAATGCTCATCCACAAATAGTCCAAGCTGTCCAGAATGCTTCTGGATGTCTTGATTAAGCTAAGCTCTTGTTACAAATAATGTGTTCTACTATCTGGCTGGCTAGGAGTTTGTGGTTTTGTCTTGGCAGATGATAACCAAACCTCCAAAATACGTGTGTTCAGTATCTCCTAGCTGGCTTGTGGCAATGCAGTCACCTATCTGAGCCTCAAACAATCATCGCTTAAGCTATTTGAGTTATCAGAAAATGCAGCATGCGTTATCACGAACAAATCAACCCTGCTCTCCGTTAAGGTCTGGTCTGTACCAGGGATGTAAGTGACTAGCTGACTATCCGATAAACAAAAGCTTATTGGACAGTTGATTAGTCCCTTGACTAGTCGCTCAGGGAGCAGGAGCCGGTGTTGGGGGGAGCTTGTTTAAAAACCAGTCCCCCACAGCATCGTTTCAGCGGGAGGCACGGGAGTAGTGGGGACTGGGCAAGAGCCAAGAGCCTCCTGGCTCGTGCCCAGTCCCAGATGCTGCGCTCTGATTTTTAAATGTATTAAGAGCCTAAAAATCAGAAGCGCAGCAGGGGGGACCCATTACGAGCCTGGACAGCTGATTCCTGGCTCATGCTGGATCTCCCCACTTCACTTCAGTCTTTTAAATGTTTTAAGAGCCGACAGACTCTTAATACTTTTAAAAGGCAGAGCTGCAGTGGGGTTAGCTCTCAGGCCGGGAGCTAACCCTGTTGTGGCTCCCCAGCTTATCGACTAGTCGATTATCTGATTAAACTAAATTTAACATCCCTAATCTATACTTAAAACTTACACTAGTCGAGTACAACTCTTGGCTACATAGCTGTGCATCTGTACAGGGAGTTTTGCCAGCAGCTGTGCTGACAGAAGAACGCTCCTGTCCACATAGTTTGTTTTGAGATGTGGTACTCCTACATCACTGGGGCAGAGAAAATACCTTCTGTTGGTGAATCTACCATTTATGCCAGCATAGGGTCTATAGTGTAGACCTAACCCCAGCATATTGACTCTCCGTTGGCTATTCCGTGAAGTTCAGGCTATCAGTTCTTATCTTCAAAGTGCTTAATGACCAGGACTAGGGATGTTAAATATAGGTTAATTGAACAGTCGAATTACCTCATAACTTTTTATCAATTAGTCGACTATTCTATAGTCCCTGGGCAGGTGGTGGCGACAGCCGGGGTATCAGAGGCAGCAGTGCACGGTGCCAGGCGGGAGCTGGCCCACAAGGGGAGCCAATTTAAAAACCAGATCCCCTTGTGGACTGGCTGCCTGTCGCCCTGTGCTGCTGCCTCCCTGTCTAAGAGGGAGGGTCGTGGATCCAGGGCTAGCCAGAACTGAGCCGGGCTGCTGGCCAGCCTGCTAACAAATTTACTGGCAAGAGTGGGGGGAGGGAAATGCGTGTAATCTATAGCATTAACCTATAAGCTTTTGCTTATCGGTTAATCAACTACACTATTACATCCCTTACCAGGAAATGGAAAACTCTGTGGAGCAAATTCCTACAGTATGTAAGAACTGCTTCAAATGGCAATGCTTTCTATTGCAAGCACAAGGTGTTCTTCGCTAATATAAACATACGGCTTCTCATAACACGTTTTCTTAGAGATGTGACAATGGAGCCAGATTAAGTCCTTCCACCATTTTCTATCTCACACCAGCTTCACAGCTTGGTTCAATTTTAAACTTTTCGTTCTATAAATTCTTCACTATGTCTGTAGTGCATCCTCTTGTATGTCTAGTTTCTTGCACTCCTGGTACGTATCATTATATATAGTATCCTTTCCAACTTATTTTGGATGCATGTCAAGAACAGTCTCATTTGTCTTTTTTGAATCTTCAATAACAAAGTTATTTCTTGCTCTCGCCTCTTTGTTTCTTTGTTTCTTTGTTTCTTTGTTTCTTTCTTTCTTTCTTTCTTTCTTTCTTTCTTTCTTTCTTTCTTTCTTTCTTTCTTTCTTTCTTTCTTTCTTTCTTTCTTTCTTTCTTTCTTTCTTTCTTGCAGTCATGAAACTCTCACTATTCCCCTGAGACAGGTTTTTTTTTTTTTGTAGTCAATAGCTTTCCTTTGTAGGTGTTATTTATACTTCATTATTCCAACCTGTACTGCAGTATCGACATGACAGTTGCCATTTGTTTGTTTTTTCTGTGCTGACTTTCAATCACAATTTCCTGCTTTCCTGGTCTACTTTGCCTGTTATTTTTCTATAAACCCTCCATGGTCAATGCTGTGAGGTTAATATCTGCTTATACAAAGTTTCTTGTCCTCCCTTCATAAGATGAGTCTTCTCACTTCATTTCTCAGTACTACAGCTATTACTGTATTGGGTATCAAGTTGAACAAATTCTGTGGTTGCATATATTATTCCCCAACTTGGGAGTGAGGGAGAGGAGGGAAGAACCACATATGCTTAGGTGTTAGAACTAGGAGTTTGGGGGTGCTGCTGTACCCCATAGTTTAAAGTAGTTTAACTCCTATGCAGGGTTTACAGTTTGATTCAGTGGCTCTTAGCACCCCCACTATACACAGTATTCCTGTACCTGCACTAACGATGTTAGCTATTGGTTAATTGAATAATTGACTAACTGTGTGAATTCTTAGCAGTTAGTAGACTATTCAGTAGTCTCCGGGGCCGGCAGCCAGTGCAATGTGGCCCCACTCCCAGGGAGTCCCCTGCTATTCTGCACTGCTGCCTCTATTAATACAGAGGCAGTAGCATGGGGTGGCAGCAGTTCCTGTCTGCAGGGAGGTCCAAGCTCCCCGCGGACAGACACTGCTAGGAGAATGGGAGGGGTGGGGAAAGCTGCCCTGGAGCAGCCTCTGTCCATGGTGGCCATGGAGAGAGACTGCTCCGGCAGCACCCCCTGTACATGGCAGGTTGGGACTCTCTGCAGACAGGGGCTGTTGCCACATAACAGCCTCTGTCCTCAGCAGTGCTGGCCATGGACAGAAGCTGCTGCTGGACCAGCCTCTGCCTGTGGTGGGCCAGGCTTGCTGCTGGCAGGGTCTGCTTTGTGGCAGCCTCCCCTACCCTCCCACCTCCCCTGCACTGGGAGGGGAGAAGCAGGCAGCACAACGGACCCAGTGCTGGGGGGAACCAGGTTTTAAGTTAGCTTCCCCCAGCTCCTGCTCCCCCCATCCTTGCTGCCTTTGATACAGTCAGCGAGCAGTGTGGGGGGGGAATGTGAGTAGTCGACTAGATTAACTGATAAGCCTTCGCTATCCTGCACGTATGATACGCAGGTTCCTTCCTGTTGGAAGGCTCTTAAGGTATGTCTAGACTACATGGGTCTGTCGCCAGAGCCATGTAGATTAGTTTACTAGACATACCCAAATGAAGCGGCGATTTAAATAATCACCGCTTCATTTAAATTAAAATGGCTGCCGCGCTGAGCCAATCAGCTGTTTGTCGGCTCAGCACGCTAGTCTGGACGCTCCGTGGTCGACATCAAAGGCATTTGTCGACCGCTCCGGTAAGCCTCATCCCACGATAATTATAATTATAATTATAATTTAATTATTTATAAAAAATAATTATAATTATTCAGGCAGCTATTCCACACACAAACCTCTGCTGTTGCAGCTTCATTGCTCTGGTATCCAAGCTATGTGTACATGGCCTGCGGTCGCACTCTAATTTCAGAATAGATGTAACCAATATGATGGCACTGCTGCTCTCAAACAAACAGCTCCTCATACAGCTTGGTAGCCTCTTCAGCTTTTTTCACACTGGACAGTTAATTTAAATGTTGAGCTGATACTTCTGCTTGGATCCTTCTGACACTGAGTTCAACATAGCTTTAAGTTACCTGGACTGATAGTATTTTTAACAAAGTGCACTATTGTATACACATTAAATTTCATATTGCGCATGTGAAGTCATTTGCTTAATCAGGAGCGCCCTGTTGTTCAGCTACGGGTAACTCTTAATCTTGTTTTCCTAATCTGAAAGCTAAATGATCTTGATACAAACTAATACTTTTGTTGAGATTGTTAATAAAATTAGAGTCCTCTGGGACTCTGAGCCCAGCAGTTTCCACTAAACACACACCTGTCTCTCTGTTCTGCTTTATACTTGCTAAGCGGTAGTTATGCATCTTAATTCACCTAACGCATAGCTAGCATCTCAGTCTTGGTATCTTCTTCTTGAAGCCTCTGACATCCATCTGGTTCTACCCCTTATGCAGGGGATACCCCCATTGCCTGGGCCCCTGTGTAGAGTTCAGAGATTAAGTTCAGCAGCCTTGTAACCCTGCCTCTACTCCTTGTTACCTTGATGAGACAGACAAGCTGGAGTGGGCCCGTATTTGAGAAATGTGTTTGACGGGTAAGAAGCAAATCAGAAACTTGAGATGTACTTGGAAAGTGTAGATCAGTTTAGATAGAACTAAAGTGTTTAGCTTCATATGTAAGGATATGTAAACTGGCAAAAAAAGTAGAGGAGCGGTTTACTCCAGTATAGATTAGGGATCTAATAGTATAGTTGATTAACCGATAAGCAAAAGCTATAAACTACATGCATTTTCCATCCTCCCATTGCCAATACATTTTTTAGCAGGCTGGCCAGCAGCCCAGCTCAGTCCTGGCTTGTGCCGGTCTGGGATCTAACTCTGCTGAGGCTCTGCATTTAAAGTGTATTAGGAGCCAGATGGGCAGTTAACAGATGGAGATGGAATATTTATTGGAGAAGTTACTTTGGCTTGAAGTCCAATTTAAAGTTGGTGGTGGAATGTATGTGTTTCAGGAAGATCACCTTGTCACAGAGAGAACTTGAAATTTCATTGTTGTACATTTCTTGAAGTTTTGAGCCACTGAATATAGACCTTCCTCACTTAGTTATCTGAACTCCCAAAGGAATCCAAAAAGGGTACAAATTTGTCAGTGACTCGAGTCAACATGTAAGACCAGATTTAATGGAGTCAATAATAATAATAACAAAAAAACCCAACAACTCAATGGTGCCTTTCTGCATCAGATTGAGATATTAGGCGATAGATGTAATACTCAGATGAAATGTCAATACCCTGTGCTACTGATTTGGACCCAGAAAGGAGTGCATCCCATTGATTACAAATTTTTGGAATATCTTTAAGAAGTCGTTCGGTATTATCCTCCTCGACATCTAACGTGCATTTTGTGGGTTATTTTTAGCAGCTTAATCCACATGGACAATGTTAAAATGCATTCAAATTTGGATGTATACTTCTGAATTGACTTAAGTTCAGTGCAAGCCTGTGCTGTGAGAGTGAGAGATTCAAGCTCACTTAAAGCCTTTCTCACAGAGTCCAAATGCTGTGCAACTAGTTTAATGCCATCTATTCATGCTGACCATCTCGTCGTTGACATGCGGTGAAGAGGTGTCTTTTTTTATGAGAAATGATGTTATTGGCTTTAAACTCTTAACTGCTGCTTCACTCTGTTGCTTTCGCCATCTCTTACTTGCACCACTTTCAAATCTTCACTTCATTTTTATAAAGGGGTTCTTTTAAAACACAGTTACACACAATAAGTAATTCACTAAAGGCTATTGGTTATACAAAATTGTAATTGTATATACTTTGCAATTAATATTATATAATAATGGTTTGGGGATGTTATTTATTATGACCCTTATAGCCTTATTTCAAAGTCTTGAAATTTCGTCTACTAACATGTTTCAGTAATAAAATTCCTCTAAGTGGTGTGTTGTTATAAATCTGGACACAGGGTGATTTGCCAGATTAGATATAAAGTTTGTTCAACAACTAGAATTAAAAGTTTATTTTCACAAAAAATCCTTTAAAGTTGATACTAAAACTGGATGAAGAGGCAGCTTACAGCTGAACCTGCTATGGTTATTGTGTATGAAGACACACACAAAAAACAAGGAATATGAAAATCTCCTATGCAGAGATAAACATCTATTTTGTAGGTTAAACTCAGACCAAGCAAAATCATTTTACAGAAACAGAATGAATTATGGCTTTCAAAACCTCTAAACTACGCAGAGACTGTAAACAGAGTTTCATAATGTAGAATCACTAATCACAGAAGCTACTCCAATCTCCAGTCACGCAGATAAAAACTTGGATGTGACCGAAAAAGGCTCGAGGCCCTATAATGGTTTAAATACATTTTTTTGCAGGGGTGTGTGTGTGTGTGTGTGTGTGTGTGTGTATACACACAGGGCTCGCTGATCCATGGCGAGCCCCACTCGCCAGCCGCACTGTCCAGTGATTTGCACATGTGCGAAGACTGTCCTAACCCAGCTCTTCTGGGTTGTAATCTACTCGCCATGGGCGAGTAGATTACATAGTTTGTTTGAGCCGTGTGTGTGTGTGTGTGTGTGATCTTTTGTTGTCACTGTTATAAATACAAAGTATAGAATGGAAATGACTTGGTAGAAAAATGTCAAAATTTGAGGCCCCTTTGTCTTCTGAGGTCTGGGTCAAATGGTCCTCCTGGCCCCCATTCTGATAGGGCCTGTGTAGAACCCTGATGGGCTGCATGCAGCTGTCAAGCCGCAAGTTGCCAACCACTGCGCTAAGTCTCTGCTTTTGTTTATGAAAATGTTAACCAGTATTTAATGTGCCCCAGGATATTTCTTTGTGGGTTTTTTGTTTGTTTTTGGCACATCATGAGGTGTGGGTGGCAGCATCCAAAACTAGTTCATCAGATGATATAAAGCCCTGAACATTGCTACAGTTTAATTAGATCTGTGGTTCATCTGAAACAGCATTGCTGAATTTCTGTTCAAGTCCTCATGATGTGCTGACCTGATGACTGCAACAGCATCTGTCTCCACTACTGCATTAAAATTGATTAGTGAAGTAGTATCAAAGGCAGAATGCTCACTGACAGTGGCTTGATGGGAACTTACAGATGTTTGTTTAAAAAATGAGGGTTTGGAGAGAGATCAGAAGCTGTCTGGGTAGGGAATATGATTTAACTGCCTAGTGCTAGGTAACATGTTGCTAGGGAATGTCTATTATGATAAGTGTTCTAGAACGGGAATTTAGAAGCTATGAAGTGTAAAAGACTCTCAGGGTTTATTGTCTTGCAAAGTGCCCATACTTAAACCAGTCAACAAAGAATGAATGAGCAAATATTGCATATTTACTGTAGGTTGCATAGTACTCTTAAGTTATATCTACACTGGAGAGGTTTGGCAAGGAAAGTACTATCGACATTCGTAAGTTACCAAAAAGAAAGACAAAACATCTCTACATTGCTAACAGTGCGGCCATGATATGTCAACAGAGGGTATGTACCCCTTTGACAAAAAGCAAAGCAATGTTGGTGTGCATCCCACAGTGCCTGGCATCACCTTCAGTTACTAAATGCTGTGGGAACCCGCAAAATACTGTTAGGCATTTGGGAACATAAAAAATGCCCCATCAGCCACCTCTTTCTTCTTACTTTAAAGACTAACAAGATGTCTTATTAGATGATGAGCTTTCGTGGGCCAGACCCACTTCCTCAGATCAAATAATGGAAGAAAATAGTCACAACCATATATACCAAAGGATACAATTTAAAATTTTTTTTTTTTAAATTGTATCCTTTGGTATATATGGTTGTGACTATTTTCTTTAAATTGTATCCTTTGGTATATATGGTTGTGACTATTTTCTTCCATTATTTGATCTGAGGAAGTGGGTCTGGCCCACGAAAGCTCATCATCTAATAAACCATCTTGTTAGTCTTTAAAGTGCTACATAGTCCTGTATTTTGTTTCAGCTACACCAGACTAACACGGCTACATCTCTATCACTCTTTTTTCTTGGCTCTCCTGGGGCTTCCGGCTTACTTTTGCACCACTTGAATGACAGTCCTTGCTGCAAACTCCAGCATCTGCTGTGAGAAATCATGAATCCCAGACTTTTTTCCCGTGTTGTGTTCAGTGTGCTTAGGACATGCATTGCGGAACTGCTTATGCACTTAATACCAGAGCAAGACGGCTCACATGCAGATGACAATATAAATGACAGGGACAACAGCAAAGTGGCATTGCATTGGGCTGTCACAGAGCAACTGTGCATAGTCAAGCATTGGTTTTAGGGTAGGGAAACTGGCCTTGAGTAGATCACATTGTCATGAGGGGTGTGGGATGAAGACCAATGGCTATGAACTTTCAGATATGGAAAGCAACCTTTCTGGGACTGTGCGCTGAGCTGGCACTTGAACAGAGTGGCACAAGGATGCCCAAACGAGCTGATCCCTTGGTAGAGAAGTGTGGTGCCAGCGCTTTGTGGAAGTGGGTGACTCCCAATTGCTACTGTTCAGTAACAAATCAATTTAAGTGGGGAAGTCTACTGTTGAGGCAGCACTTACGCACGTGTGCAAGGCACTAAATCACATTTTGTCATATAGGACTGTGACTCTGGGAAATATGGATCACATAGTGGCTAGCTTTGTAGAAATGGGCTTTCCAAACTGTGGCAGAGCAGTCGATGGCACACAATTCTCATTATAGCTCCACCTCACCTTACCACAGAGTACACCAGTCGGAAGGGGTGCTTCTCCATGGTGCTTCAGGTCCTTGTGGATCACTGTGGATTTCACAGACATAAATGTGGGGTGGTATGGAAAGGTACGTGATGCCTGCATCTTTAGGAACAGTGGCCCGTACAGAAAGCTGTAGGTGGGACTTTTTCTAGATCAGAAAATTACAGTGGAGGATGTGGAAATGCCCGAAGTGATCCTAAGTGACCTGACTAACCCCTTACAGCCCTGGCTCAGGAAGCCTTACACAGTAGTTCAACAACAGATTAAGCCGATGCCACGTGGTTGTTGAACGTACCTTTGTCAGATTGAAAGGGGGAGAGACTCTATGGGAGTGTTTCTATGGCAGGCTGGGCCTTTTGGAGAATCCTATCCCCAAGGTGGTGTCCGCATGCTGTTGCTTACATCATTTGTGAGAGAGTAAGGGTGAGGTATTTGCCCGTGGGTGGAACAATGAGATATGGTACTTGGATGCAGTTTGAACAGCTGGGGACACTCATGCTATGAGAGGAGCCCATAGGTTAGCCATCAATTTCAGGAGACTCTGAGGAACCTCTTTGATGTTGAGGGGCACTGACATTTCTCTGTGTTGAGGTTGCTTCCCTGCCTCACCCCACTGCTCATCCTGAGCAAGGCATTCCCATGAAACCAAGGGATAGTATAGGCTGCCACAGGGGCAATTGGTGTGGATTGTGTCTTACAAAATAAACTCATTGAAACCTGCACCATGTTTGTTTTTAGTGATCCCTTTCAATCAGGATGCTTGGTGGTAAGGGTTATCGGAAAACCTCACAATGGTGTTAACATCCAGCTGCTGTGACGGGGAGTAGGAATGGAAAAAGGCATCTACAAATGTAATTATACAACTGCTAAAAATCCTTGCGGTTACACATGCTGCGAGCTTTACAGTGTAACTCTTAAATAAGCTTTATACTGCAAAGCCTGCAGCAAAGCCTCCCGGGAGTGGGGCTGGCAAGGGATGCTGGCCCTGCTCCTGAGGAGGAGGCTTCACTGCTGCCGTGAAGCTGCCCTTTCTTTCCCGGCTGCACTAGAGCAACTTACTGCCCTGCGTGGATGCTGCCTGCACTCCTCCCCCTGTCTGCACAGCAACTTACCCTGCGTCTCTTCCCTTGCTTCATTCACCATGTATAGCTGCTGAGAACCCTCATAAACCTTGGGACTTGAGAACAATTGCTCATTGCCTGGGGCACAGGTGGTCATCACATTGAGCCCCACCTCCATGTCCTCTTCCACCTCTTCATCAATAATGTCTGCCTCTGGGTGAGCTCCTGTTTCTGACTTTGTGCTATGGGAATTTTCCACAGTATCCTTGGGTGTGGCTGTGGATGTCCACCCAGGATAGCGTCCAGTTCTTTATAAAAACAGCACCAGACCAGCTGTTTGCTTTCTCAACTTCTAGTATGCCTGCCAATGCGTCCTTATCTTGGCTCTGCATTGTAGGGTCTCTCGCTCATACCCCTCTACGCAAAGGCCTCGAGAAGTCTGACCTTATGTATCCCAGTTCCTATGAGTCACTTGGAGCTGTGATTGCACCAGTTGTTCACCCCACACATGAATATGATCCAAAAGCTTTGGAGTGCTTCAAGAAGGAGAGAGTCTTGAGAAATAGTTCCCCTGTTTCTCTGAGAAGATGCCATGAGGACCACTACACAATGAGCCAGCCAGACACCAGGAAATAGATTTTAAAGTTCCTGGGGTGTGCAAGTGGGACAGTTTTACCCACATAAAACTCTAGCAGCATCCACCATTATCCATTCCTTGATCTCAGGTGTAACCTTTTCAGTATAGGCCCCCACCCTCACCTGATTCTGGGGCTCAGGCATAACCTTATACTCTGTAGGGTTGTTGGGCCTTTACCAGTGAAAGAGCCTTACACAGTAATAGCCTACATAATCTCTTAAGAATAATAAAAAACAGAACAAGCACTAAGCATACAATGCTCACCACTTTCAATAAGACAGATGAACATGTATCTTGATGGCCAGGCTGGATCAGGTCCATCTGGAGAACTCTAGTTTCTTGTCATTGGCACAAGGTTGATGTCTAGCAGCTCTGATCTTGTAGCTGTATTCGAAAGAACTTCCTTTTGGGACCCAGTTTACATAGTGAAACTTGAGTCTTGCTGAGCTGTGTGTTACCCAATTATTTTACTGAAATTTTACTAACCAATCCTAACAGAATTACCTATCCAATCATATCCCATCACCTCCCTTGATTTACATTTAACAAAATTAATTATACAGCAGACAGAAACAATTAAAAACTAGACAGCAAGCATATAGACAAACAATAGGTAACTAAGGACCATGATCATAGAATGATTCAGAGGAGTAGCCGTGTTAGTAATCATTGAATGAGGATTCCACAACTCCAACTATTGATAAGGAGTTTCTTGCTAGACAAAATGCTATTAAACCAAGTTTTCCTTACCCATCTTGAGATCTGTTTCTTTCATGGGTGACAATGGGTGCCCTTAGGACAGGGTGGTCTTAACATCCTGGTATTACACTATTTTAATGCAATTCAGATGGAATGTGAGTATGTGGCTCCCTGCTTTACAGCTAATGGCGGCTGCTCTTTTTTAGTCTGACTGCAGAGGAAGGCCTTAGGCCTTCCAGTGTGGCTACAGAAAAAGGCCATGTTTTTACAGTGGGGTGCATCTGTTTACATGGGTGCAGAGCAGCGGAGTTCGAAGCACTGGCCAAAGCGGCTAATTGTGCACTGTGGGAAACATGACGGAGTTTGATAAACTCCGCAAAAAACCTACTGTAGTATAATAATTACTCATTTAACACGTTTTCACAAAAGCATGATTTTTTTTTAAAGGGAATGTTTTTCAAATAACATGTCTGTCCCCGAAATAACATGAAAATAATCAAGTAGTGGACTACTTCGCACGGCAGTATAAGTTGGTGAAAACAGTGGTAATACGCACGAGCGGATGAATTCACGTGGTCACAGTGCTCCTCCGCTCACTCACGTGTTTATCTTTGTGTTTTAAAAAACCGCGGCGACTTGTGTTGCTAGATATCTTGCATTGCTAGATATATAATGTTGACACTGAGGACCCAACATCAACAAAAAATTAAATTTGCCACCACCACCTGAAATGCAATCCCCACCTTTTCCATTATTTTTGATGGGAAAATTGACTCTGCGTAGCACGTTTTTGCTTAGCACAAACATTTTCAGAAACACATCTATAGTGTAAAAGGAGGAATTTACTGATTGTTGTCAGTAAAGGGAGGGGGAGAAACAAAAGTCCCTCACAGTTGTTAGTGTGGTTTTTTTTTTTCATTGTGATCTCTGACTCTGCAAAATGTTTCTATAACGAAAAGCTAGACTGTGAAGAGGGACGTTAATATGAAAAGATCTGGTCTCCTATTAGTAAAGCTCTGTAAATTGTCTTTATCGTTCTAAATATCTTTATTACTTCTAGCCTTCAAATTTGTTATACCATCATTGTTTTTTTCAGATGATGATGTGGACCTAGAAGCTTTGGTAAATGATATGAATTCCTCATTTGAAAGTTTGTACTCGGCATGCGGTATGCAGTCTGAAACCACTCCCCTCCTTCAAAATGGCCAGCTTAATCGCAGCCAACTGCCAACCTCAGGAACAAGTTCTCTGCAGCCCATGTCTCCAAGGCAGAAGGTGCAGCGGTCTCAGCCAGTGCGCATTATGGCAGTCAGGTATGAAAAGAGGACAAGACTGAGGGACTCCTATGTTTATCTAGGGCTGACTGATGGAACCCAGATCATCTCACGGCTGATCTCTGGCCCCTCCTTATTGGTACTGTGTGGGGATGCATTTAATTTTTCTTCTGGTTTTTAAGAGGAAGGTGGATGACAAGCTAAGACAGAACATACAATCTGGTATATTCTCTGTGTTACTTGGAGATCATGTCTTTAGTATGAGCTTTTTCAAACGACCTTCTGTGTTTGGGTTTAGTTAACATTCTTCAGCCAGATGTGCTTTTATGCACAACATCTGAGAGGACCACAAATGTTCTCAAACCAGAGAGTCCCAGTGGCTGGGAGTCAGGCAGCAGGAGGTCTTGTGGCTGGGGCATTTGAACAAGCATACTTGTATATAGTTCTGACATTTAGAAAATAAACTAACAGTCTACAATTTAGCCCTTGGTATCTATGATATAGGTCTGATTTTTCTCGATAAAATGTGCATTTAATTTGTGTGCAGAATTTACCTTAGTAATGCACACAAATAATTACATTAGATGCAGCAAAACAAGCTTGAATGCATGACTAACTTTCCACATACATTAGCTGATTTATGCATTCAGTCACGTAATTATGTGCATCTTCTTATGGGAAAAAATACCTTTTATTGTGTAGCAGTACAAGAATTCTTTGTTTCCCCTTTCCTAAACAGTGTATGATATCAATATGCTGAATGGGTTAGTCAGGAGAGTTAATTTCTGCTTTCAATAGTCATTTTTTATGTGTTTGTAGACGTCTCCAAGAAGAAGAACAGCAGTTTAGAACATCCTCTTTGCCAGCCATACCAAATCCATTTCCAGAGCTTTGCAGTCCTACAAGCTCTCCAGTACTGGCTCCTGGATCTTTACCTCAGAGTCAACCTGCTAGTAAGCATGTGAGTATTAAGCAGATGTACTTTTCTATCTCAAATTATTTTGATTATTTCACTTTAAAGGTAGAAGGGAAACCTCAAGATATCTAGAAATATTTATATATCTTGTCCTTGTGCAGAGTAACAGTGGCAAGAGAATACTAGTTACAACCAGACTTCAAAGCTGTAAGAGGTTTTTAAGTATCAAGATATCAGAAGCTCTCTTGCAGTTAATGAAAAGTTTGGAGTGAATGAAGCAATAATGTTTAATATCCTCTTCTGAATTTCATTATGGTATGCAATGTTTCATTTAATTCAGAAGTCTGGATAATTTGCTGGATAAGAGCAGTAATTGGGTATATTATACTGCATACTCTAAGTGCCACAATAATGCTTAGCAGCCTGTTGCTGATTAAAAATTCAAAAAGTTTATAAATAGCTGCCTATTTGCTTTTAAAGATATGTGCAATCTTTACTGGTTTTAATGTACTTCATAAAATTGCACAAAAAGCAAAGTAATCTTAGATCTTATAACTGAGAGCAGGAGGATGGAACTTGGGCGCAGAATTAACTGATGGAAAAATGGCTTGCGTGGGTCTTTACGCTGAGAGTTTTTCAGTGACTGTCATATTGGGGCGCTCCTGCTGGAAGAAGGTGTCATGGAAATGTTTTTTCTTCCTTTTCTCTCTACCCACTAAAGCAGGGGTAGGCAATAATTTTGATGGGGGATCACTCCAAGATTTTGGAAAGAGGACAAGGGCTGTACTCATCCATTATATTAATGGCTTTGGGCAGTGGTCTGGGGGGCAGGGTCTGGGAGGGGGTATGGGTGCAAGAGGGGGGCAGAGGGCTTGGCTTTGAGGGGTAAAGGGGCAAGAGCAGGGACACAGAGGGTTGGGGGGGGGGGGAGGGACTGGGATGTCAGAGGCAGGCTCTGGCTGGGAGACTTACCGGGATGACTCCTGGCCAGCAGCCCAGCAGGGTTTTCAAGTACTCTCCCTGAATTGGCTGTGTAGGCGCTTGCATTATTTCAAAATAACCATACTTACCTCGAAATAACGGTGCAGTGTAGATGCACCCCAAGCCTTCAGAGTCTTTGGCTGTGATGAGACAATAAAAGTAACATTTGAGATGAAGTCTTCCCGGAATAGGTATTGAAGCCATCCAATTGCTTATTGTGGATCAAATGCTATGGTGATATCTTTAAGTCTTTTTCTCTTGTAATGTAAAACCAGTCATGCATCGCCAAGACCTTCCTTTTTCAGATGATTTCCTTTTTCAGTTCTCAGCCTGTGACCATAGAAAGGTGTGGAGAGAATGGTCATACAAATTGACTACAGGGTCCCAGTATTGGGAGGCACAGAACTCCCTTGCCTTCCATTACTCTGAGTGATAGCCACTGTCTAAACCAGGGGTTATCAACCTTTTTTCTTTCTGAGCTCCCACATTTGCCCAACATGCCATTAAAAACTACACAACCCAACTATGCCACAACTGTTTCCCTGCTTGTAAAAGCCAGGGCCAGTATTATTAGCAAGTAGGAAGTATGGCAGTTGCCTGGGCCCTATGAAGCTAAGTGGCTTTGGCTTAGACTTTAGCCCCAGGTGGCAGAGCTTGGAGTCCCAGATTTCAGCCTCATGCTTCAGCTTTCTTCCCTGGGTCCCAGCAAGTCTAGTGTTAGCCTTGCTCGGCAGCCTCCCTGAAATCTGCTTTTATTGTTTAAAAATATTCAGTGTTTCAGATTCAGATGCCTTTTAAAGAAGCACCCACTTTAAAAACTTATTTCTATATGAAAATGTTTTCTCTCACACTCACACTCACACGTTTTACTGTAACTGGGACATAATATAGATGTAAATTATGTGCTTGACAGCTCTGAAGTGTACCGTCAGTTTCTGTACTTTTTTCCTGTCTGGTTGGCACTGACTGAATCAGGATGTGCTTCAGAACATCACTTACACACTGTGCTAGGGGACTTCTTGTACATTCTGTGCCCAGGTCCAGAGTGGGGCTTTGTTGTGGAATTTTCAGGTGGTCAAAATAAATCGAAATAATATGGCTTATGGAACAGCCTTCTTTTAATCATTTGTTTTTTATGTTATGAAATGTTCCACACACTTCTCACTTCTGATATTTTTCACTGCCTTACAACTGAAGTGTTAAGAAACTTGAGGCTGTTCCTATTTCAGTTTCACTCTTGCAATACGTATTGTCAATTCTCTTGAGAAGGATCTTGACTGATGAATAACTATATCCATTTTCATCTGGAAAATATAAGGCTATACTGTATAATGATGGGCTTGTTTGCAAAAGTAATATGTGTATATAAATAAATGAAGCACTCATTAGATGGTTTCCTGAAAAGTGCAGCTTCAGAATTAATCTGTCTGGGATGTAAAAAGTTTAAATTCGCTAGAATTCAACAATGGAGACATCTTATATATAGTCTCTTGCTATGCAAACTGTTCTTTAGACTACTTGTGCATTGATTTTGAAGGAAAGCATGGAGGTAGCCTGAATTAATAGAGAAAATGTCATCTAATGGCAGAAGATCAGTCTCTAATGTGAATCTATACAACAAATAAATGATGAAAGCCTTCCCACATCATGTTACTTTCACAGTGGTGGCATGGCACTGAGACCTCATGCGGGCAATCTGGAATGCTAACAGTGGATCTAATGTACTGGGTATCTTTTATTTTTGTTTTTTTTAAGGCAAAGTCAGACAGGAGTAGTAATAGTGTGGTCAAACACTTGACCAAACACTTGATTCAGTGTGTCTAGGAAGGTCATTAGACAAATGTGCTTTTGCAGCAATGTTCTCTTAATTTTTTTCCCCCCATCTCTGTGTGGAATAAATTTTGTTTTGTGCACCAGTGGATGTGCACCACCAGTAGAAACACATGCTGCCATCTGTGGGCAGCTATGATTGTTCTGCTAATCAGCTGGACAACACCTGAATCTGTTGGGTGGCCACCACTGTGCGTAGTTTATATAGAACACTGGTTTGCAATAGTGATATAATGCTGGATTGCAGTACTATAGACAGAAGCAGACTGATTGGGGAAAGTTCAACATGAGACACTGAATGGCATAGGGACTGCTGTAGTAAACCTTTTAGTTAGAGAATAACCCAAATAAGGAATATTCTGGGGGTGTTGAAAACTGACTCTGCACACTTAACAGAAGCTGAGTAGGACTCAGAATTGACTCAGGAAGTGCTGCAGGAAAAAATAGTTACACATTGATGTTACATCACAAAATTGTTATATGGTAAACAAAACACCTAACATGTCTGGCACTGGAAGGCATTAGGAATCTTTATGGTTACTTTCCAGAATAGCTGCTGAATCTCTTAAACATGATCTCAAAATTATGGCACCCAAAGCACAAGGAAACTATTGAGTCAAGAGCCATACTATTTTGGGAATGTTGACAAACTTGAAGAATCACCTAAACAATACTACTCTAGTATTATTGATTTTTTTTCTCCATATACTTCTTTTTCTCTAAAAGCATTGCTCTCCCCCTGCCGCCTTTTTTATGGTGTGATCAATACCAGAGAGAAACTAAGTCTGTAAGACTTAGAATTTAAGTCTGTAAATATTTTAAGATCTCTCATTTCTTTTGAAGAGATCAGTAATGGGATACCAAAAATCTTTGATTTTTTTTTTTCCCTCTGAGGGAGATAACATTTGCAGGATAAGAAAAAGGAGAGGTGGAGCTTTTTAAAACATCATTTAACAGGATACATATGTTTATGTAAGGAAAACTATAACCAGAAGATAAACCAAACTTTTGTCTAAAAAATGACTAAAAACATCAGACCACTAGATTACCACTAATGGAAGTCCATCTTTATGTTGCTGGAATAAACCAAAAACTTATTGGTAACTCAAGCTATAATTTCTCATTGTGTACAAATATTTTGGAAGATGCATGCAATAATTACACGTAGATCACTGCAATGCCACAGGATATTAGTCGAAAGCATCTTGTGTGATTCAGTGAAGCTTTCATCTGTGAAAATAGGGCAAACTTCTCACATCCCACTCTATACGGACAAGACAACCTTCCAAGTAGCAGTTTGATGTACCAGAGTTATTTACTCTTTTCTAGAAAATTAATCTGTTAAACGACTACAAATTAATGCAACCCTTAGTCCAGCTTTAGTTGTCCTTCAAAAGAACATCTGTAAATAGATGTTTTAGTTATTAGTTTAATAATGTATCTTACAAAGGTTTCTACTATCAGTGTGGCTAATTTTGCCCCTAGAAAGTTATTACTGTAGAAGCAAAAGCTGCATGTGAGCACACCGGCAGTGATATGACGTGTTGGGACAGAGGTACTTAAAGGACCGTCTCCTCCTGTATGAACCTGCCCAGGGATTAAGATCAGCTGGGGAGGCTGTGCTCAATGTTCCTCCACTTATGTATATACGGCTGATACCTACGGGGAGCAGGGCCTTCTCAGCTTTTGCTCCCAGGCTGTGGAACTCCCTCCCTCGGTATTGTTTCAGTGCCAGGCAAAAGCCACGCTTTTTATCCGTGCTTTTATTGGTGCTTGAGTTTGAGTGTGTGATGCCCCTCCTCTCAGTGTCTTAGTAAGTTTTATGCCCCCTCCGTAAGCTGCCTTGAATATTTTAAATAGAGCAGCAGGGTAAAAATATGTTAAATAAATAAATAGGCAAAATATCAAGCATTGACCAGAGTTTAAATCTGCTTTTGTTTCAACCTCTGCCTTTGGCCCCAATCCTGCAATTGGCGTCATGTAGACAGCTGCTTGTGCTCTTGCCAGACCACATTAACCTCCGAGGTCCCCAGGGCCCACTCTCAGAGAATGGGCCTGTGTTAGTGGTTGCACCTAACATCTCTTGGCTTTTCTGGTACTTTGTTTCGATCCTTTGATGCAGCCTTGCAATTGTGTGTTGTTCCCCCCCCCCCCCCCCCAAAAAAAAGGTACCAGACATGAAATTCTTGAGGAAGATAAATCAATGTACATACATCATTAGTTTATTTACTTCTGGGTCACTTGAGATTTTTATTTCTTTTTTTCAGGTAGTTGCAGTGGTTATATGGAAAATATTGGGGAAATCAAACCTTCCCTGTGGGACTGAATGGTCAAAGTAGATTTAAAACATTGTCTCCCCTTCAGTCGTGTCCCTTTTTATGTAGAGAAAGCAGAAATTGTAAAGAAATTATGGCTTCCCAATGTTTAATTGATTTGCTAGGTTTGGTGTACAACTGTTTGTTTATAGGAAGTCACTCATAATAACAGTCATACTGGATCAGACAAACTGTCCCTCTAGCCCAGTATCCTGTCTTCTGATAATGGCTGGAGTCAGATGCTTCTGAAGGAAAGAACAGAACAAGGCAATTATCAGATGATCCATTCCCTATCATTTGGTGCCAGCTTCTGGAAGACGGAGACTTAAGGAGCTGTGAGGTTGCATGGCTGATCACCTTGGTCCTTTGCTTGGCTCTATCTGCTATTAACTTACGTTTGTTTTACATCCCAGTATATTTTTGATCTTTACAACGTGCCATGGCAGTAAGTTCTACAAGTTGGCTATGTGTTATATAAAATACTTGCTTTTATTTATTTTAAACCTTCTGCCTATTAATTTATTTGGGTGACGTTAGGTCCTTGTGTTTATAGGAAGGTGTAAATAACACTACCTTATTCGCTTTGTCCACACTATATTACAGATCTGTTTATATCCTCCCTTAATCATCTTTTCCAAGCTGAAAAGTCCTAGTCTTTTTAAACTCTTCCCTCATAATCCCTCCCCAGTGTTATTAGCTGTAGAATCTGCCCAACAGCAGCGGGGTTGTATGCTGTCTCCTTGGAGTGCTAACTTTTGTGTCAGGTCCCAGTACTAAAACTGAGGAGGGGCAAAGATATTCCAATATATTCAGAACAGAAAATTTAGCCCTTTATCTTTCCTATATTGGCAGTTTCAGAAAGTCCTTCAGAGAGCCAATCACAAAATTCTGGAAATATTTAATGAATATTTCTAGATGTTCCGTTTCACAACAAAAAAAAAAACACCTTATGACACTATGTTGGCCTTGCTTGCAGGAGCCCTTGGGCTGTTATGAAGCAGCACTTCTTCAGTGTCAGATGTTTGGGGAGTGTGCATTGGAGTGCTGCATAATAACCAGTGTCAGTGCGTGCAAGACACAGCTTCCCTGGCAAAGTTGGATTAGGAGCATGTATGACAGCAGGGTCAATGGGACCTAAAAACCCACAGAAAGAGACAGTTGTCTACTACACATGTCAGAATGAGTTTGTGTGTCTCTCTCCCTCTCTCCTGCCCCCCACACTCTGTCAGCGTCAACAGCTTTGGATAGGTGCCTCTCACCTTACCCCAAGCTGCCCTGGTGAGAGGGGGCTGGTGTTGTCTTATCTCCCCAGGACAGCCTGTATACTGAACCCCTCATCACTAGCTCTACCCCAGAGCAATGATTTAAATTAAGAAAAACAAATTATTTGAGTTAAGTACCAAACAATGCCGGCTAAATTCTCTAGTATGTTGTAAATGGAAATAGTGCAAAAACATTTTCATGACTAAATATAAAAGTAGCAAATCTATGCCGTTCATGTATCGGAGTTGGTGGATATATGAGAGAAGTAAAATCTGAGAAACAGGAGATTTCATTCTTTGAGATGGCCAGAGGCAGTTTTTGAAGTAGATAAATGATACTAATGGCTGATAATTACACGATACTATAATACTGAGCCAAAATGGAACCCTGACAATAATAGATTATGACATGAAAAATGCTTCAGCTTAATCTAAAAGGCTTTAACTTTGTACTGAAAGCTGTTGGGACTCATCCACTAAACGCAGTGTGCATTTAGTGTTCTCATTTTAAAACCATAAAAGCAATAGTTGCCTAAATATGAAGATTGAAATGCCCCCTCTTTAAATGCTAAAAATTTAATAGTCCTTGTATGGCTAACAATGCCTTAATTTGGAACTTAAAATCTTTACTCGTACAATATTTTGTGTGTGAAACTGCAAAACTGGAAATTATCTTGCTTGTTCTATTTCTTGGTTTGCTGACGTCAAGATAATATGCTTACTCACTGCACCAGAAGCTTACATGTTCTGGGTTGTCTGCTCCCAACGCAATCTATGGTTATGTACATGTTATCAGGTCTTGTCAACACTCAAGAGTCAACAGAACAAAAATTGTCTGAGGGCGTTGATATTTGCTTCCTCTGTTGACCAATCATGTCCACGCTGGCGGCACCATCATCAACAATGTGAGCCATGCACTGTAGGTATGTAGCCCAAAGTTCTGTGTTGTGGGGAGACAGAGCTGATTCCTGGGATTCAGAGCTAATTCCTGGGACATCTTGGGATTCCCCCACAATTCTCCCACAGGCTATTCAGCTGCCAGGAGCAGCATCATAAGTAGATATGTGAGCTCTCCATGCTTAGCAATGTCAAAGCAGCACAGCAGCCTGTCCTCCCTCCCCCTGCACTAGCAGTCTACCTGCCACTGTGTTCCTAGTGCAGGGTAGAACAGGAGAAGTCCAATGACTTGCTCTTTCTTTGTTCCCCAAACAGAGCAGCTCACTGAGCTGTCAAGACATTTCCTCAAGCTTTGAAATGTGAGTGTCCACGTGCCTCCACATGCTTGGTAGCAGAGGTAAAAGCTAAGCAGAGCCATCAGAGAAGAGATTGTGGGATACAGATGGAAGCCAGTTCTGTCGACAAAATAAACAGCAGAGCCTACGCTGGTTTTTTATCACAATAAAAGGAGAGGGAAAGACGGAAGTCTCTCTCATAGGGGTTGAATTTTTTGTCACCGAAACTGGGTGTTTTTCCCAACAAAAGTTCCGTTGCAATGTCTATAGTCTCAGTTTTGTTGCCAAAAGGCAGGCTTTGATGACAAAACTTTGTTGTATAGACTAACCTGACATTTTAGTAGGAATTTAATAAACCTTGTTCAGCCCAAAAACATAGCTGAGCTATTCAAGCATGGTAGGACAAACACTAATCCTGTGGTGTCTAGCCAGACTGCTGTCGTGCACTAGCCACAGCCAATGGCCACATTGTTCAAGTCAACTAGCCACACTCAACAGACCAAATAACTACATGAGGTTAGTGGCTAGCTTGTTGGACACCACAGCCTAATCTTACAGAACCATGGAAGTGTAGAACTGGAAGGGATCTCAGTAGGTCATCTAGTCCAGTTCTCTGCACTCAAGGCAGGGCTATGTAATAACTAGACATTGGCTTTCAAACTTTTTGAGCTGAACTCAAAAGTTATGCTTTGAGTTACAATTTTTGGTTGCTATACTCCAAACCAACACAAAAAGAGGTGAGTAAAAGGCGGTTTGGGGAGGAAGTGACACTTCCACCACCATGCACAGCTGAAGCCCAAACCACTTGACATCACTGCTGACCTGCCAGATATTCCTCTACACCCCACAGTTTGAAAACCTCTTAACTAGACCACTGCTGGCAGGTATTTGGAGGCTTTTAAAAACAGGTTAAACGATGATTGAGATTCCACAGTCTCCCTATCCAATTTGTTCCAGTGCTTAAATACAGTTAAGAAGTATTTCCTAATGCCTAGCCTAAACCTCCCTTGCTGCAATCTAAGCTCATTCTTCTTGTCCTACCTTCAGAGGTTAAGAACGATTTTTCTCTCTCCTCCTTGGAACAACCTTTTATTTATATAATATTTTTTTGAAAATTGTTATGTCTCCACTCTGTCTTCTATTCTCCAGACTTAACAAATCCTGCCTTTTTCAATCTTTCCTCGGAGTTAAAATGTTTTCTAGATCTTGTATCATTTTTGTTGCTCTCCTCTGAACTTTTTGCAATGTGTCCCCATGTTTCCACTGAAGGCTTAACACAGAATAGATTGGAAGAATTATTTCTTATGTCTTGCTTTAAAAAATCCTACTGTTATATCCCAGAATGAATTGCTTTTTTCCCCAGTGGTGATACATTGACTCAGATTTAGCTTGTGATCCAAGGTAACCACCAGATCTTTCCTAGGTAGTCCTTTCCCATTTTGTATGTGTGCAGCTGATTGTTCCTTCCTCAGTAGGGCAACTTTATATTTTATTTGTCCTTCTTGAACATCGTTCTGTATGTTTCAGACTGTTTCATTTGGTCAGATCATTTTGGATTTTAATCATATCCTCCAAAGCACTTTCAATCCCTCCCAGCTTTGGTATCCTGTGTGGTGTCCAGCTAGTATAGTAGCTACTGCTATAGCAAACTAGATACACTCAACCAGCCAACTAGCCACACTCAATTGGCCAAATAGCCACATGTGGCTAGTGGCTAGCATGTTGGACACCACGGCTCCAAATACTTGATAAGTGTGCTTAAGGCATCGTCTCCTCTCTTCATGTATATTGCTTTATAACTCTGGTGGACTTTGTTCTGTTGTACACTGTTTCTTAATGAGTTTAGAGTTGTGCAAATACTGATTGCAAAAGATTGCTTTGTTAACATTAATCAGTTCCATCTGAGCTTCAAGATGTCTGTAATACCTGTAGAGGCAAGTGTTAGGAGTAGGGCTGTCCAGTGACTGGAAAAAACACAATTAATCATGTCTTTAATTGCACTGTTAAACAATAATAAGATTTATTTAAATATTTTAGATATTTTCAACATATTAAACATTTTCAAATATATTTATTTCAGTTACATTGACTTTATATTTTTAGTACAAATATTTCAATAGTAAACCAAAAGAAACAGTATTGATTTTTTTGGTGCTTTGGATTCTGTAGTTTCTGTATCAGTTTTAAGATTTCTGAAAGCATGCTCGTATCGCTCTGATTTTTGCAAAGCACTCAACCCAAGGTTTAAGAATCTATCTTCAGAAATTTCACACTGGTACCGTCTTTGAAGTTCATCAAATTTATTGTGAAAGTGTTCTTAAAATGAACAACGTGATCACCCAAGATTGTTATCATATGAAATATATGGAAGAACGTGGATAAAACCCATCAGGAAACATACTGTTCTTTGAGTGGTTGTTCATGTCAATTTCTATCAAGTGTATGTGTGCCACGTGCATGGATGTCAGAAATTTTTCCCCTAGCAGCACCCGTCGGGTCAGTATTGGGGCTCCCCACCAACCCAACTCTCCCTTAAGTTCCTTCTTACCATCTGTGCAGTTCACTTGCTCACAAGTACTCCTTGACATGGTTTCTTGTGAAAGTAGTTAGTTGGTTATTAGTTTTACTGTTAGTAATGAGTAGTTAACTTGGACGGCTGGTTTCCTTTGTCCCATCACCCGCCCAGGGCTGCAGGGTATGCTGCAAGCCTAGAGCTTCAAAAGTTTGCAGTTCTTGTGCCAATTGTGACCTCCATGACTCCTGCTTGTGCTGACTGGAGTGAAATGCATCAAGCAGAATGTAAATCTGCAAGGCTTTCAAGTCTCGCATAAAAAAACCCAGCGACAATTCAGATTAAAGCAGCTTCTGATGGAAGCAAGAACTTAGACCTGTAGCTCCCCACTACCCAGGCCAAGTTCACTGGTACAGAGTACCCTGGAGTTGGTACAGGAAACAGTGGAGTGAAAAGACTCCATAAAGGAGCCTTGATGCCGCAAGTCTCTGGCACTCCACTGAGAGTCAGAGCCTCAGCACCACTCAACTTCACCAGTCCCTCCTATGCAACATGAATAAGGAAACAGGGTCATTCCCCACATAAGTCTGCCAGACTTCCTGCAGAGCAGAGAACCAATAGGCAGGGTTCTCCCATTAAACGTCAGGAGGTAACACCATTGACTCCAGAATCCCAAGCACTGGGTGGCTACCCTGACGATTGAGACCTGGTAGAGATTGTGGAGACTTCAATGCCCGATACCTTTGAGGCAGCCAAGACTAGATTGAAATCATGATGCCCTTGCCTCGTGCAGACAAGTCCGGGGCCCTGGCACTGCCAAGCAAGGTGTTGTCTCAAGACAAGCCCTCCTTGATGTGGCACTCCGTTTTTGCAGCTCTGCAGCATTCCAGATCCGTGGCCTCCTGTCACTTCTCTCCAGTGCCTGCGGCATCACAGTCATGCCCAGCACTGAGTCAGGAGTCACTATGCACACCACTACAACAAGAGGTTGCCTAGGTCTTCTCAGGCACGTGGCTCTGTGAACATATGTGGTTAAGCATGCCAGACTGAAACTCTGACAACATCAGGCATGGCTCACCTCTATTTACCATTCGGGATAGGACAGTATGAACTTGATAATGATGATGCCAGGTCAGATCACTGAGATGGTGGCTGGATCCTTTTGTCGTCTGCGCAGGCATTCTCTTCAACACTCCCCAACCTTCGCTGACCCTAGTCACAAACGTTTGACTTGGGTTGGGGAGCACCATTGGGAGACCTCAAGATGTAGATACCTAGCTGCTATCTCTGCATTTCATCCAGGGGAAGTTGGCCAAATAGTATTTACCGTCTCCATGGTAGCATGTTTTCTCAAGGGATTAGAAAGGTTCTATCCACCCTCACAACCACCCCTACCTTAAACAATGGTAATGTGTGAAACCACCTGTCTATTAAGAACCAATGGTAACTTTATTAATTGTTTAGAGTAATACTGTTTTGAGCAAAACTCGTAGTCCTTTTAAAAACTGTTCAAGGCTTTGACATATCTTTAACATGACACTTGTCCCAGAGATACCAAACTCTTCCCGTTAAGGATGGATCTGGGATAACCTGTAAGCTCCGTGATCTTTTGTCACCTTATACCCATACTTACTCCCAACTTTAGAGTTTGCAAAGAATGCATTTAGTTGCTTTGATGTGACAGAAATAAAAGATTTTATTTAGCTTCAGAATTTTTGGATTGCTTTTCTCTCCTCCTTCAAGGGGCTTGTATGTAAGATAGAACATTGTTTAAAATGCACCCATGATATAAGTTATCCAGAATCTGAATGCTTTTCTGTGCATCTGCTCAACTAGAGTGATGTGATGTCTGAAATTGCAGATTAAATTTTGCGGGGGGGAGGCAATAATGGAATTTAAACTTTCATAAAACAGAAATAGTTATATACAACTGTGTAATGCCTTTACCAAGTCTTGGGGTGCTATTGGAGGTTTCCTAGGTCAAAGAAAAATCTTCAAATACTGCTCAGTGAGGCTATTGGATTGATAAGTGAGATGTCTGACTTTTTGAACTCTCCTATGTGAAGAGCATCTCCTCCACCTGCAAACCCTACATGACAAATTTCAGGCTTAATTTTGGTGACATGGAGGTAAAGTAGCCCAAACTGAGGTTTAGGGTCATCCATTGAGTTTCCATTTAATTCTCTTTTGTAGTATTAATCATCTCAAGATGACTGTAATGTTGGACCCTGTAGTGAAGTTAACTGGTTATTTTGTCTAATTTATTGATAAAACTAGGACAAAATGCTGTTTGTAGGGGAAAAATAAACGATGAACCTTGACACTGCATTGTATTCTATGTCTGTGAGTGCACCCCCTGGCTCTTTAAAAGGATGAGACTTTTCAGTTAGTCTTTAAACTGCAACGTTCGTAGTATAGCCTGTAATAAGTTGACACACTCCCTAATAAGGTTTTAAAAGTGGAATTAATAGAGCGTATAGTCTGGCAAAGCTTTGGTACAAACAAGAACAGTAACAAAACTCTGGTTGTTTTTTGTGCAGTCAGATGAGTTGACAGAAGAACCTGAAGTGCCCTGGCAATCAAACCACAAAACAAATTATAGGTCTTCATATTTTTTGCAGTCTTATCATTTTCTTCCTTGTTGACATGTATATGAACAGTAGTTGAACTGAAAATGGTTTCAGTGCTGTCTGGGTTTAATACTCTGAAGTTAGCAACATTTTTGACCCTTAACATACATAATCTTTTTCCCTAGTGGGGAAGGGTAGGAGAGGAAGTAGTAAATCCCATGAAACTCTTCTTTGTTTTGTGGCAACAAATCAATAAGATTAAACTAATCTACAACAGCAATTTTTATTATACTAAATACACATAAGAAAGCATTCCTTCTGATATCTGGAAAAGATTCCAACATTATTTCTGTACAGTGCATTACCCCCGGAAAAAATAACCAACACATTGATAAATTAGGATTTGGAATATTTTCAGAAATCCAAATAACATCACATTGAGTAAAATTTTTAGAAAAGAATAAAGATTAATGATGGATTTTAATTTAATATATATGTATAATTACTAAATAACTTAACTTTGGGAACACTATATAGAACTGGTTATTTTCAATTTGAGCAATTCAAGTAATTGAGTAACACAAGCTGTAGCTAACTGAAAAGGTAGAAGTGTAGAAGTGGTTGAACAGAAAATAGGGAAATACAGTAATAATCAAGTTTATTGTACTACTTTGTAAGGTCAGTAAGGGGCATGTTTTACTGCAGCGCACATGTTTGTGCATGCACATGTACAAACAAGACACGGATCGTTCTACAGCTTTAAAGTTGTCTTCACCCAGAGGTGAAGATAACTTTTTTTTATTATAAATACCAAATATAAAGTAAAATATTATAATTTGATTATTCTATAAAGAAACATAAAAGCCTTTTCCACTGCAGCCAAACTCACTTTTCATTAGCCCTAGGTTACAAGCATAGTTAAAACAATGACTCTAATGCAGAGGAACAATGGAAACTTTATTCCTTTACTGGCAACAATTTCTTAGTCTTTTCAAAAGGATTTTGTAGGCACTATAGTTAAAAGATAGTACTTCTTGAAGGAGTATTCTGAGAAAAATATAGGTCACTGAAACTTTATCTAAAACTGAACTACTGAGAAGCCAAAACTGAAAAGAAAGCAGTGATGCAGTATTTGCTATTCGTTGGACATACTCACCCTTCCCATGGATGATTGATGGAAGTTAGGACAATATATTCCTTTATTTTTTTTTTATTTTTTATTTTCCATTTCCACCAATGGCCAAACTCCATTCCCATCCAAAAAATACCTGCATTTTAAACAACATGCATTCATTGAACTCGGTTATGCAAAGCCCCTTTTAAATGAATAGTGCTTTAAGAGCATTTGAACAACTTATAATATTTTCATCTATAGTTTGTAAATTTGTACATCTCCATTTTATAACCAATTTTCCATGAAAAAATATTAAATCACCTGCTAGGCAAGATGCATTAATCCTAGATAAATATTTTTAAACAAGTTTTGTTTGACAGTCGCTTACTATGAAGTTCAGTAACCCACTAAGATCTGTTGGGTTTGTGTGACGACATTACCCTTTTTCATTCATGGCACAGAAACTTGTAGTCATCCTGACTCTATACATTTTCAGATTTGCAGTGTGCAGCCATTCTTCTGTCTTGCTCTGAAGTATATTAATACAGCTGATGACTAGCAAGTATAGAACATGTCCAATTCAGTACAGTATGGCTGTATAATTATGCATGGCTGTTATAGTGACTTACAGAAGGAGAATAGCAAGTTGTATTTTGTAGAAGCAAGGTTGGTCTGTCCTTGGTACAGAAGTGTATATCTAGAAAGTATACTTAATAGTCACTCAGACTACTCCTGTATTTGAATATTAATGTCTTCTTAGTAGGGCTCACCATTTTAAATGTTTAATGGGCATTCCGTGGAAAGTGTTGCTTTAGTTCTTCACCAGTTCAAAAGGCCAGTTTGCTACATTCATGCACGATGTTAAGCAGGTGGACAGAGAATATTAGACAAATCTATTAGAAATTACCACAAACTTACTGCTTTTGGGGGGGAGGGGATGTGAGGAGAGAAAAAAATGTACTTTCAGCCAACTTCAAAGATACCTTTCATCTAAGCCAATCTATCTGTATCTTGACGTGCAACTTTATAGCAAAGCTTTAGTCTCTTATAACATTCATATTGGTAAACCTTCTGACATTTAGACTTCCCTGATTTACTTAGTTCAGTTGATTAACATTCAGTGTATTGACTCATGGTGTGCTCATTTAATTTAGAGAAGGAAGATTTTGTAGTTCCATGGCATGACCTAGCAAGATACTGATTAAGACAACTAGACAGTTTGGCAGTGTATGAACATTCCAACTAACTAGAGTTCAGAAAGCTTTGATGTTTTTGAAGATATAATAATTCTTAAGTGAGTGCATTGTGTGTATATTAAGGGGTTTGGAATGAAATATCCATTGTGGAAAAAATTCAGCTGCTTGGTGTGTGTGTGGGGGGGGGGGGGGGATGGGGGGAGGTTTGCTTTTGGACAATTGGTTTGGAAAGCTGTTATGAAGCTGGGGATATTCCAGTGTTGACTTATGCCCCTACCTATCTTCCCTTTCCTCTCCAAATATAATTTTGAGTGCTCCTCTGCATCCCTGGTTAAGATGCTAAGTGTCATTAAAATAGATTAATGGTCTCAAATCTGAAGTATCTGGTATTCCCAGTTTTACACTGCATATAAATTACATAATACACTAGTAAGGGGAGTCCTTTTTCCCCACCAATTTCAATACACATCAAAATAATATGATTAAATACATAATATCCTAATAAACTCATTAATATTTATCACCACGACCTCTGTTAAGCCCAGTGCAATTTGCTAATACCCCCATAAATCATTAATTTGCAAAGAGAGAGTATTGTATCTATCTACTGACTGCATACAAAATCAAGTGGCTAGAAGTTGATGTGGTAGTGGTAATACTATGAACCATTCAAAGGTTGGATAACATTTCCATTAAACTTCAGATTTGGAGGAATGTACGTCTTGTATGTATGCAAATTATTTGGGTCTCAGTAAGAATAAAACTAAAAATGGGTGAGCTTAATATTGCCTAAAGTATCTGATTTGGGCCCAAGCTTGCTGTTCTTTTATATTGTGGTGGTAGTGGTGGTGGTGGTGATGATGATGATAAAGCTAGAGATGACGAAAAGGGAAGAAAGATGATGAAGAAGAATTAGGAGTTATGATATTTCATAGAGGCAGGATCTTAGCATTGGGTTGCAATCCAAAAGAAATATTTGATAGGTAGAAGTAGGATTTTGATTTTACGAAACAAAAGGTTTTTGATTAGGTATAAATGCTGTCCAGGAACACGGTATGCATCACTGTGTACTGATGTAGGAAGAGTGGCTGCCTTCTGCTGAAATTATTTGAGCTAATATAGGCAGTAGTTCTCATGTTATAACTAGAGTGAAACAGATACAGTGATTTCAGAGGTAGATGAGAGGTAGAAATAAGACTCCTACGTCAAAATGGGGAAGAGACATGGGGATAGTTATGGGAGAAAAACTCAGAGAGAAGCAGGAAGATGAGATTTGGTACTGTAATGCACAACATTGTGAAACAGGCTACTGGAACATAACATTGGACAAAAGGACAGCTGAGGATTCAGGGAGGCTTGCATAACCATGTGCGCCTTCTGGAATATCTTGTGTCAATGTTCTGCTAAACACTCCACTCATTATTATAGCTTTACTAAAGAAACCCTCCTACTGAGCAGCTATAATGAACATTTTACACTGAAGATTTCTAAACTAACAATACCATCTACAGCGAAATTAAATACCATACTTATGTGCACAACTTGTGTAGGAAAGAACATTTAATGGTCTTCTCTTACCTAGATTATAAGGGAAAATTTGTGGAGAATGCTGTCGCAAGTAAGAATTTATAAGAGGAATGGAACCAGTTAGCCTCCTTTATACCTAAGCTTTTAATGAAAACTAGTTGGCCCTTTCAGTTTCTAATGGGCTGTGTTCAAATACTAAGCTCTCTATTTCTCTAATGTCATGTACTGCTTGTTCGGCATCTTTTTAATTAGTGACATTTTATTTAGTCCAAATTAAATATGCCAGATGTAGCCGATTTAGTGGCTAACAATGATGAGTGAGGGGAGGGGAAAACTAACATTATAGCCTTCTGTTCTCAAGGGAAGTTTTTTATTTCTAGTTCCACAAGAGAAGTTGGAACAGTAACCATGGCAGCAGGGAATTTGTCCCTGTATGCTAAGCAAAGAGTTGGTTTTGTGTGGGTTTTGGGGAGGGGGGGTTGTTTGTTTGTTTGTTTGTTTTGTTAGTGCCCCCACCATTGAGAAAGGGACATATTAAATGGCTTGGAGCAATACTTTAAAAGGAGGATATAGTATGAGTTAAATTAGAGTTGTTAGTCATGGAATTAAAGCTCAAGTTGTTACTAATAACTTAGTTGTATCATAGCACAAGAGTAAATATATATAAAAGGAAAATAAGACCAGAAGAGATGGGAGCCACTTTTTAAATAGCAATACCTGTACATAAAGGTAGCTGCAGACTTTCATTTTGTAAAATAGCAGACCTAATATGCGATTCCTATTTGTAATTTTTCAAATAAACTACATCCATTTAAAAAATCTTTTTTTGTGAAAGCGAGTGCAGTTCTTGATCTCAGCAGGTTGAATGGGCATTCAGACTACACATGGAGCTTGTGGCATTCAAGTCAGTATACATGGAAGCAATCGGCAATCTCAGTTACGATACCACATTCCTGGATATTGCATCAGAAAAGAAAGCTTTCCCTTTTTGACTGGCTGTTTCTTGAATCTGAATTTAGGGAAACTAAAGAAGCTGTTCACATAAAATGTCTAAATTACCAGACACAAACTCCCTGAGCACTTTTGTTATGTGTAAGTTTTCCTCTTAATGTAAGAACCTAAACTAAATTATGAATGTTTAAATACAATGAGGGGGAGAATCTTAAAATTATGAAAATTGGATACTGATGTGTGGAAAGAACTCTTGAAATACCCCTTATGTAATTTTTACTTGGTAGAGATCTATAGGGATTTATTCTAATCACGCAACTGATGCTTACACAGTTGCACAGAAAGTTTCCTAATGTGAGCAGCTCTGTAAAAAGCATTATTGTATGTGACAAATGGAACTATAAAACATTCGAAAGCTGCAGTCAGCAACAATTAGCCCATATTCTCTGCGTGAAATCTCTCGGTCCCAGTGCCTGTAACTTTGGAAACAGCAAGATAAGTAATATTGCTGAATACTGTACATGGAGGAAGAAACTGATGGCCAGGCATTAGCAGTGCTTTGCCATGCCACTGTCATTAAGCCTGTCAACCCTCCCAGTTATGAAGCTTCCTCCCCCATCTTCCCTCTCCCCTTATTTTCAGAGCCGTGTGAGCTCTGCCCGATGGATGAATCTGTTGTAAGCTACAACTGATGATATATTGAAGTGGGGGGAAATTACATTTCCAAGGTGTGCTTGGGTTGTTGAGGTTCTGTTAGCAAAAAAATGACTATTATATTTTTTACGGGTTTTTTTATAAACAGAATAGCTTTATATTTATCCACATAATTAAAGTTATTTGTATTGAATGGCATTAGGTTATGTCAGGACTGAATTAAAACTGTTTAGATGAAATGGTTATCTCCTCTGTTCCCCTTTTGCTCCAGGCTAATTGCCTCTCTCCCTTCAGATACTTGTAGCTACGTAACCCATCTTCAGCCTTAGTGGTTGCAAACATTGTCAGGTTTTTTTTTTTTGTTTGTTTTTGCTAGCAGCAGGGGTATACACAGGAATTTAAATGTGACCCCTTTGCTCTCCCCCCTAGCTACAGAGCCAGAGAAGTTCTGTGCCTCCATTGATTTTCTGAGGGCACATCTACACTACAGCATTATTTTGAAATAAGTTATTCCGGAATAATAACTCCCAAAATAACAATTTAGAAATAGCACATCCGCTCTACAAATACCCATCGAAATAGCTCAGATCTATAATGAAATAGTGCGTCCACACTGATTGGCACCTGAATCGCACTAAAGCCCCCCAGAAGCACTCTGGGCAGGGCATCAGTTCAGCAGTCACTTCCTGTAGCGGCTGTTTGAGTCTCGTGCTTTAAGGGGCTCCTCTCTACAGCCATGTCTCAGACTCTTCAGCTTTGCCTGCCTCCTTGAGGAACAGCAAACACCACACCGTGTGCTTTGGTTGTTGCCTCTGCAGACGCCACAGCACTTACAGCATGGGACCGGACCTGTTGCAAAGCAGTCAACGGCTCCTAGCCCTGCTGCTGCAATTCCTGGCGCAGTTTATACAGGCTGTCCCGTGGCACTGCTTGGGGCTGACGACCTGCTTGGAATGGGGGACCCCCTCTGAGGCCTGGGCGCTCCTCCTGCATCACAGTCCCTCCTACCCCACTCAAACCCTGCACACAGTGTGCTGCTGCTTCTGGCAATGGGAAGCCAGTAGCGACTGGTGAGACCGGATCATCACGGAGTGGTGGGATGATGGTGGCTCCAGAACTTCCTCATGCAGAAAGACACCTTCCTGCAGCTATATGAGTGGCTCGCTCCTGCCCTCCACTGACAGGACACCCACACAGGGCCTGCCATTCCCCTCCAGAAGCTGGTTGCCATCGCAATTTGGAGGCTTTTCACACCAGACAGCTACCACTCCATCAGGAACCAATTCAGCATGGGGAGATCAACTGTCAGGGCCATGTTCATGCAGGTTTGATCCTCTTACTATTGTCCTAGGAGGGTGGAGAAGCACTGCAATGGCTTCCCTAGGGAGGGGTAGTGGTGGAGTCTCCCTCCCTGTAAAGAAAAAGATAGTGATCATGGGAATGGGAATGTCTCCTTAGCAGCTAGCTACAGCAGTTTCCCTTTTAAAAACATGTATATACCTAGACCCAATATAACCTGTACAGCTTGTGATGCTAAGAAGTTGTGGAGAAGCAGTGGATCCCCATGAAAACCACAGCAGTCATTTCTACAGTTAAAACATGAAAATCCAGAAAGCATTAGCCTCTGTTGCCTAGGGCTGGGCAAACAATTGTTTCCTTGGATTAACTCAATAAATGTTTTGAGGATGAAGACAGAAAATTGCAGAGTCATTATTTAGGGATAACGGGTTGCAAAGTGCTTCTTTTGGCTGCCTCTTTGGGATTAAAGCATTTTTTCTCTCTCAAATAAATGTCTTCATTGTTCTGCTGTATGCTAAATGATCTGTAGAGAATAAGCATCACACAGTGATCGGTCATGTGGATGGGGTAACCTCAGTTTCTGCCTTACTTTGTGATTGTGAGTCATTACACCAATGCATTGACATACAACTGTTGGTAGACACGATGCTTAAATACACTGAAATAAATACAGGCAGTCCCCGACTTACGCGGATCCGACATAAGTCCTGACACTTACGAACGGGACTTTTCTCGCTCCGGAGCTTGCGGGCGGCGGGACCGCCCAGAGCGCAGCGGTCCTGCCACCGCGTCCTCCGGGGCGATAAAAGCTGCTCCGGGTCTCCCTGGTGTGCTGGGGAGGGACTCCCCCAGCACAGCAGGGAGACAGGAGCAAAGCCACAGAGGCGGCAGGACCTCTGCGCCTCCGCAGCTTTGCTCAGGTCTCCCTGGTCTGCTGGGGGGGGGGAGGGGACGCAGCTAGTGGCCCCCCCCCTTCCCCCAGCAGACCAGGCTTTTGTTGCGGGACGCCTGGGGTAGAGCAGCTGCGGTGCTGCCGGGTTGGTCCTGCGAGGACCTACCTGGCAGTGCCCCAGCTGTTGTGTCCCAGGAGTCCAGATTCAGCCGCTGTTGAAACTGATCAGCGGCTGATTCCAGGAAGCCAGGGGCAGAGCAACTCTGCCTAGGGCTTCCTGTAGTCAGCCTCTGATGAGTTTCAGCAGCGGCTGAATATGGAGCCAGTTCCGACTTACATACAAATTCAACTTAAGAACAAACCTATAATCCCTATCTTGTACGTAACCCGGGGACTGCCTGTATATAAACTACTTGGTATCTTTTATTTTTATTATTGACTTTACTTTCCATTATTTTAAAAATAACGCTGTTCACATGCTATTTCTAACTTTTAAAATAGACTTCCTAAGCATGGCTCCAACCCTAGAACTGATGGCATACCAGGTGGACTGCTGCGAAAAAAAGTCGGCGGGGTAGCAATAGATTTTTCCTGATCATTAATGGGGCCTGATAAGTTGCAACATTAATCTCCCTCACTGTGTTTCCCTAGGAAAAGCATAGGAGGTATGGTTCTAACTTTGGAAAATAATCCAAACATGAAGAGAATAACTAAATTGGATAAAAAAGCTAAAAGAGCTTATGAACACCCCTACAACAGTTGTTACTCAGAGAACTGCTGGGTCAGGAACCTGCTGACCATACTCATTTCCAAGTGGATAGGCAGGAGGGCACCCTGGTTGTCATGAAGAAAAAAGAATTCAGCCCCCAAATCCTATGTGGTTGTGACTGACAAGTAGAGAATTCCACAGAAACTATCAAAATCTACAGTTTGTTTTTCAGAAAGAACAGTCAACGGAGCAAATTCTAGAGATGGCAGATGCAAAAAGCGGGGACGGGGGGAGAGAGAGGTGGGTTGGAGGGAGCATTAAGGAGTCCAAACTGACCAACCAATTGCTGTAACTAAAGAACAGCCAGGTGAACAAGTTGATATGTGTTCAAGTCATGTAATTAGAAAATTACTATGATATAGAGACACTTAACAGGCTAATAAATATGGAATTACAATATTTACATTGCATGCCAATTTTGAAAGTGGTGGGAATGCAACTGTGGTCAGCTGAAGAAGTGGGCTGTGCCCAGAAAAGCTCATGATACTATATATTTTGTTAGCCTGTAAGGTGCTACAGGACTACCCGTTATATTGTTAAGTTGGGTCACTACCACTGGGTGCAAGCACACCTTATTTAAGATAAGCCATACAGACAGAACATAGAGGATTTTATATTGAACGTATCTGGTGTGTATCTCACTGTGACGGCTCGTGTGGGTGCGAACACCCCTTCCCGACGGGGCAGGGGGTTCTGTGGACCCGCCGCCTAGGGTCCCCCGAAAAGGGGCCCGCGGTTCGAGTGCGATCACCCGGCCACGAGTCCGGGCCGGGGATCAGCGGACTCGTTGTCCCGACTCCTCTCCTGCAGCCCCGGGGTCCTGGTCTGTCCGGGTGCTATGGGCGAGGGGATGGGGTCACCCCCGGCGGCCTGTCCGTAGGCAAGGTCCTCGCCGGGGCAAAAGAAGGGAAAGGGCCTTGGCCCCTTAGGGCCTTATGGCCCAGTTTCCGCCCTCTACTGTACCTTGGATTGTTCACCCCCTAAGGGGGGGTACGTGGCTTGGGGTTTCGTGGTGGGGCGTGGGGGACCCGGGCCCACCCTCTCCACCAGGTCCCAGCCCGGGGCCCTAAGTGGGGGAACAGGGAGGTCGTTCCTCCCACGACAGGTGGGGACTATTCCCGTAACGCACCTGTCCATGGGCGCCAGAAGGACCCCCCCCCCCCCCGGGCTCCTTCCACTCCCCGCTCCCCTTCGCCCCGCCGGTGGGTCCGCCGAGGTCGCTTACCCCACCCGAAGCGTCGGTCCCGTCCTGCTGCCGTCGTGCGGGTTTGGGGTCGATCCTTCCTCTCCTCCAACGCGGGGGGGTCTCCCCCTGGCAGCTGGGCCGGCGGCAGCTCTTCCCAGTGCCGCCCCTGCCTGTTCCGCCCGGCTGCTTTTCAAGCGGCCCGGGCGAGGACGCCGGGGACGTCGGCTCCTCCCCCCGGGCGTCCCGATGCACCCTGACGTCACGGTCGGGGCGTGCCGTCCCAGCGCTGGACTTGCGCCGCTCGGTTTGAGCGGCGCGCCATTTGGGCTCCCCGCCCACCGGCTGCGTCCGCTCCCGGCCCCTCCTTCCCCGCCGCGGGGCCGGCCGGTCCTTCCCCGGCTGGGTGCCCCCCCCGGGTCCGTTCTCCCCCGCCCCTGGGGCTGCCTGTCGGGGCGCTCCTGGCCCCGGCGCAAGTGCGGACCTGCCTGGGTCCGTCACACTCACTCAGAAGGAAGCTCTGTAGCCACTCCATATCTGGCACAGGAGCATGATATAATGATTCTTCTTTGAGTGATATCTCTGTGGGTGCTCCACAGTTGGTGTCAGGCTTGCCCTGGCACCACAGATCGGAGTCTTTAAGAGCAGTGATCGGGCAGGCTGCACATGCACGAGCGGAGAGCGGTACTCCTGTCTTTGAAGTAGCACGTGCAGCCTGCTTCTCCTCAATTCCTTCTTTGCCACCCTCGGCCGCAGACAGAGCTCAGTTCTCAGCACGCTCTGCAAGACAAAGCAGAACCGCTTTATCAGCTTATGTAGTCCTGAGGCACTCAGAACTACCTTCTCTTTATGCAGAAAACAAAACCAAAAAAGTTGCCGCTGCCAGCTTTTACCACAGTGCAGCGGCAAGCCGCAGCAAGCAGAAGAAAAGAAACAGAGACCAGCGACCCACGAGCAGTCCCCACTGCTTGTAGAGTTACAGATAGCTTCTGGGAGACACGCCAGACTCTCCTTAGGAGAAAAGATGTGGCAAATGCCGAAAGTTTATGCCAGCCTCTGATGCCCACAGCGAATGTACGCTCCCTTTGGGGGACACGTGTACCTCAGAAATGCTTTCATTGCTGTAGACTCACAACCAGAGCTCTCAAAGAAACGGAGCTGACAGTGTGCACGCAGTCTGTAGATAGAGCCCTGGATCCCCATAATTATCACCGGGGCTCAAGTGCAACTTGAGGGCGCAAATTAAGGGCTCAAGTGCAACTTCTCCTGAGGGCAGACATCCAAGCCCTTCACCTCAGAGAACATGCTCAGAAACTAGACCCTCACTAGCCCGCTCTTTCCCCTCAAGAATTAGCAAAGGGGATGAGCCAGGTACTTCAGGCATGGCAAAGTCTCGAGCCTCCTCAATAACAGGCTCAAAGATGCGCTTGAAAGAGCCCTCAAAATCAGCTGCCCTCAAAATCAGCTACCACAAAAAGGGCACCTAGCAAGGGCCCTCTGGTGACAGAGGCACCACTGGCATTAAGAGCACCTCGCTTGCCGCGCGCACACACAAGATTTCCAGCACATTGCCAACCTACGGCACAACATTTGCCTGTGGCACAGAAAACTGATAGGACTAGCTTCAGCTGCACCCTAGTAACCCACACTAACTCTACATCTGGAATGGCAATGGGATGCAGGCTTGTGACCCATGCCACCATCACAAGTGCCATCCAGCTCCGCCAGGAGGTTTTACACCTTCTCAAAATAGCCATAGAGCGGGTCCCCAAAAAATATAAAGGAAGGGGATTTTATTCGAGCTACTTTCTCATCGAAAAGCTAACAGGAGGTTGGAGACCTATCTTGGAACTGCACCAATTAAACAAATACCTTTGCAGGAAACACTTCAAAATGGTCATGCTCACAACAATAATTCCAGCACTGGACAGGGAGGATTGATTCTCAGCCCTCAACCTTCAAGATGCATATTTTCACATCACAATACACCCCACACACAGGCACTTCCTATGATTGACAGTAGCTTCAGACCACTTTCAATACAAAGTCCTCCCGTTCGGACTCTCCTCTGCCCCCAGAGTCTTTTCCAAGACCCTAGTGCTGGCTGCGGCGCATCTAAGAGGCAATGGGATCACAATATTCCCTTATTGAGACGATTGTCTAATCCGAGGTCCCTCACAATGGACCATCAAAGACATGAACACATTCACGAAGATCACGCTTCAGTCACTGGGCTTCATTATCAATGAGCAGAAATCCATACTATGCCCCACACAATCTTTGGAGTTCATAGGGGCTTGTATAGACTCCACAACAGCTTGAGCCTATCTCCCCAATCACTGTTTTGATGATATAAGAAATCTTGTTATGACCATTGTCACCAGCCCAACGGTACCCATCATAAAGTGCCTCAAACTTATGGGACACATGGCAGCTACTACATATGTGGTCCTGCGTGCCACGCTACACTTCCTGGCTACGTCTAGACTGGCCCCTTCTCCGGAAGAGGCATGCAAAGCAGGCAAGTCAGAATAGGGAAATCTGCGGGGGATTTAAATATCCCCCGCGGGATTTAAATAAACATGGCTGCCGCTTTTTTCCGGCTTGGGGAAAAAATAGGATAGGACTCAAGCCTGTCAATCATCCCAGAGTTTGATGGTTTCTCTGGCTGAGAGGTCCAAGGGAAAACCACTGTCTTCCCAACACCTATCAAAGCTCATAAACATCATGCATTACTACATGCTGCTCACTCCAGAATAGGGCATTACCAACAAATCCCACTCTACCAGAGCTATGGCAACATTAGCTGCTTTCCTAAAAGGGAGTCTCACTCCAGGAAATATGCAGAGCAGCGACATGGTCGTCTAATCACACCTTCATAAAGCATTATGCTATTCTACCATGCTCTACAACAAATACCGCAGTAGCCAACGTGGTTCTCTCCACAAGTGTTTCAGTATCCTACTGGGAAAGAAGCAGATAGTCAAGAAAATGGGACCAACACTATTTTATTTATTGCAAGTAGGAATAAGAGATCCTCCGGAAAAGGGCTTTATTCCGGAGGATTGCGCCAGTCTAGACGCTCTTTTCCGGCTTTTCCCCAAGCCGGAAAAAAAGCGGCGGCCATGTTTATTTAAATCCCCCGCGGATTTCCCTATTCTGACTTGCCTGCTTTGCATGCCTCTTCTGGAGAAGGAGCCAATCTAGACGTAGCCCCTCTGTTTTCAACATTGGATCTCTTCAGTATACATACCAGCCAGCCTTCAGATCCACAGGCACATTTCCCCTCCCCCAAAAGTTCTCACCTCTCTACAATGGTGGATGCAGGCACACACCTTCTGCAACGGGGTGCCTTTCCACTGGGACCAGCCGTCCAAACAAATTATGACGGATTCCTCACTGATGGGATGGGGTGCATGCACGCTTCCAACAACAGTTTGCACAAGGGAAATGGTCCAAAGATGAGTCAAGACCGCACATAAATCTGCTCAAACTTCAACCAGTCCACAACACATGCAAGTACTTCCTCACATCCAAGGCTCTTCCGTGCGTATCCTCACCAACAATATGACAACTATGTTTTACATCAACTGCCAAGGGGGTGCGAGATCCCAGTCACTATGCGCAGAGGCAATCAGGCTTTGCGATTGGTGCAACCACCACAATATTACCATCTCGACAGAATATCTGCCTGGAGACAAGAACATTATGGCAGATACCCTCAGCCGTAACATTCTCACAGAACACAAGTGGGCACTGCATGATCAAATCACCCACAATCTATTCCACTGATGGGGGGCAACCACAGATAGAGCTCTTTGCCACCAGGCAGAACTCCAAATGCCTCCGTACTGCTCATGAGCGGGCATAGGACACAGCCCCCTGGGCGATGTTGTGCTTCTCACTGAGGGAGGGGGGAGAGGGGCACCTATTATATTCCTTCCCACCCATGCCTCTCATTCCCAGAGTCCTCCAGAAGATACAGATGGATGGGGCCTGAATGATCTTGATAGCCCCAGCCTGGCCCCAACAGACATGTTTCACATGTCTTTATCACCTGAGTCTACGACCTCCCTACCGGCTTCTGAACTGCCCAGATCTGCTGTCCCAGAAACAGGGGCAATACTTCACCCCCAACCACAAACGCTGCACCTGTGATGGCGTGGTACCTATTTGGTTCTCAGAAGTGGAGTGACAGTGCTCCCAACAAGTGAAAAATGTTCTGCTGCATAGCAAGACACAAATGACATGCAAGACTTACCTATACAGGTGGCACCGGTTTACACAGTGGTATGCACAGGGGGCAGTCGAACCATCCAGGGCGCCATTCCACCAAGTGCTGGAGTACATCATGCACCTGAAACAACAAAATTTATCAATTTCATTGTTCTGGGTGTACATGGCCACCATTATGGCCTTCCACCCTCTCATTGATGGCTTCTCCATATTTGCCCACCCCATCTCATAAAGTTTCTGGAAGGGCCTGCAGAAGCTTCACCCACCTCAAAAACCCATTCCCCCCCATGTGGTCCTACGCTCACTCACAAGGCTACCCTTCGAACCAATGGCAACCGCACTACTTACCTTTCTTACCACGAAAACGTTGTGATCGCCAGAAGGAACTTCTGCAAGGCAGGTCAGCAAACTTGCAGCTCTCACGTCCTCGCCTTCATACCCAATCTTTCACAAGCACAAGGTCATCCTGCAGCCACACCCATCCTTCTTACCCAAAGTAAACTAAGAATTCCATATTAACGAGTTGATAATCCTTCCCACTTTCTATCCAAAACCAGTCATTTGAGGGAAGAAGCCATATTACACACCCTGGGTGTCAGAAAGGCAATTGCCTTCTATCTCGATAGGACTCAAGCCTGTCAATCATCCCAGAGTTTGATGGTTTCCCTGGCTGAGAGGTCCAAGGGAAAACCACTGTCTTCCCAACACCTATCAAAGCTCATAAACATCATGCATTACTACATGCTACTCACTCCAGAATAGGGCATTACCAACAAATCCCACTCTACCAGAGCTATGGCAACATCAGCTGCTTTCCTAAAAGGGAGTCTCACTCCAGGAAATATGCAGAGCAGCGACATGGTCGTCTAATCACACCTTCATAAAGCATTATGCTATTCTACCATGCTCTACAACAAATACCGCAGTAGCCAACGTGGTTCTCTCCACAAGTGTTTCAGTATCCTACTGGGAAAGAAGCAGATATTCAAGAAAATGGGACCAACACTATTTTATTTAAGCCAATGAGAAACTACTCCATTGTCTAGTTATGCTGTCTGTCAAAATGGACGTAGTTCCTGCAGTTCAAAGCCTGTGTACTAAGGTATATGTGATTCTAATTCAGCTGCTAAAGAATACCTTGTAACAGGAAAAAAAAAAAAAAAAAACTTAAACACAGTCTGCAGCTTTTTTGGTTATCTAAGAACTGTCCTTTAATCTTGATTTTTCTTTCAGGACTTATGAGAGACTTGGAATGTGTGTGCAAGAATTTTTCTTCCTAAACTTATTATCACTTCTTCCTCCACCTAGTTGAAATGAAGCCAGGAGATGATCATACAATTGGTACATAACTGGGGACGACGGTAAAATCTATTTAGAAACAGATTTCATAGTAAGGAATTTTTCCAGTCACTAAAGATTAATACCAGGCAAAGCTATTTAATTACATTATCCAAAGTGTGAAATAGTGGCTACGCCTTTTAAGAAATGATCTGATATTCTATACGTAACTTGTTAGGTGGAAAAACTAGCTTGTGAATTAATAGCCAAACCTAGTTCTAGGGGTGTCTAAATTTGGGAGTGGTGGTTGGAACTAGACAAGGAGACGTACATTGTGTTTCTTTACTACAATAGGAAGCTAGGATCCCAAAAACTTTGTAGAGCTCAATGTTTTCATTAGTTCCCAATCCAGTTCTGCTGACCCAAACAATTTTAGCTCTGCAAGTAAAACAGGGGTGGGCAAAAGGGTCTCTGTGTGCCCACCCGGATGTAAAATGAAGTGTATGAAGCATGCCCTTTATGTGGGATGACCTGTAAGGTACTGTTAACATTTTGACAAATATCATAAATGTTAACCATAGCTGTGTTACAAGAATCTGAAATCAGTATAGTGCACATTAAATGAATTAAATGAATTGCTCTCACGTATCTCCAATAAACTCTCAAATGAGGGTGTTTCTAAAAGAGACCACAAGGATCACCTCTTGGCCCAGTGCTGTTCAATATCTATCAATGATCTGGAAGAAAATATAAACCATTGCTGATGAAGTTTAAAGATGCATGACACATACTGGTTATGAGCACAATAATGAAAATCTTTGATTCTATCTCTTTTCTATTTCTTATCTTCATTCTCAAGCGCTGGCTATAATGGGAAAGGCGAAGATGAACTATCTCAAAGCTGCTGAGAGTTTTGGGAAGGAGAACATAGTAGAGGTTCGATAGGACTAGGGATATACAGTGCACTATTTTTGTTGCAGTACGCAAGTTTGTGTCACATGTGGGGAAATGCAGATTATAGTTTTAGTTTACTGTGACCTTAGTATCCTTAGCATTTGTTAACCCACAACTGCTGTATATGATTCAGTTGCATAAGATCATACAAATGTGCTTTCCCTCAAACATTCCAAGAGAACAGCTTTTGAATTGGAATGCCGACATGGCACATAATCTTGAGACTGGTTGATTTATTTGTTCAGTGTTTTTTAGCTTCATAACTAGTCATGCATTTTAAATATATATGTGACTCTTAGAATTTCTTATTCTAAATATGGGGGTATATGCGTGAACTGCAGTACCTATAATGTCATTGTGTGGTGACTATTGGCAAATGCTTACTTTTTAAAAAATCAGTATGTTGTTTTTTACTGAGCTTCTGGAACATGTCCAGATTCCACTTTCAAAGTCAAATTGTTCTTCTGAATCCTGGAAGGAACTTAAAACTAGGTAACCTAGCAGAATGGAGTGGTTGGGGTAGGAACAACACTGGATTCTTAATTTGAACACAAGCACACAACATGCAATGTTAAAAGTAAATAGTGAAACATGAAAATCAATATCAAGATCTTATAACAGCAATAACTCTCCTCCTTTGCCCATGGGCTTTTAAATATATACCTAAATATATTTTGTATCATGTAGGAGACTTAATGTTGCTATGAGAACCTTAACCTTGGCATTTCTTGTCTTTTGGATGTTTATGTGCAAAAATCCCTACTGCAATATTAAGGTCGTATGCAACATTTTATGCATGTGTAACTAAAGAAAATGCAGTGTAATTAATAATATTTAAATGGTCCCAGATGCACTTTGAAGCTCACATCTTTTTGTGCGTGTGTGCTGGTGCTGCTCTTTTGGAGAATTTGTTTTCCCCTGCAGAAAGTGACAACAATCAGAAGGGAAAAATTACAGTATTGACACACGTTTCAGTGAATCACTTAAAATACTTATTATTCCTCTAAGATTAAGATTAATAGACGCTGGGACACTGTGTAATGAGCAACTAGTATTTTAGGTAGATAACTGCCCTCAAGCAAGTTAGGAAAAGAGGACTATGTATGATATCACTGTGTGGATCTCTGCTGGACAGAGGTAAAATCTGTTCAATGTTCTGACTGCTGAAATTTTCAACGGTTCCTTAATTACAAGCACTTTAACATCCCTACTCAGGACCAAGCAGAAGGTCTACTACTCATTAAGGATAATGCACATGCAAAGTTGGAATCTTTGACCGTTGACAAATTGTTTCTGAATGACATGGGATTAAGACACACAAAGCTTTCAGTTCTCTCATAATTCAAACTCCATGATTTTGTTATTTAAAAAAAAATAATTAAAATAACTTTGAGGCTGAGACAGAGCTAGGAAAGTTAGAAGTTGTCCAGAAAGCTTATCATATGAAAATAGGCTTACACTGAAAACTTACTTCAATATATAATTAAACTTATCTCGATTTAATCATATACATAGGGGTTGGTAACAGTGTGTCTTTTGTAATAAATCAGCAGATGTTCTTGCATTGTATCAGGTAACTGCAAAGTTCAAAAATCTAAATGCAGATATGGTCAGCTTATTACCTGGTTTTTTTTATTGTATAAATTATTTAGCAGAGTAATTGTAGGCTTCAGTAATCAATCCAAAGCCTGCTGTAATGGTTCAATTTGTGTGTAATGT